>NC_140931.1:1632500-2232500 GCF_014529385.1 Adiantum capillus-veneris | reverse complement strand
CTTTCTAATCTTCCAAACATACAAAAATACCCTTGGTTGTTGAGTAAATTTCTAAAAAGATAACTAAAATCAAAGGGTCATTTTAGTGAGAAGTTGGACTACAAATAACTCTAGAGTGCTTTTAGCAAAATTTTAGGATATGGCCAAATTACAAAGTATATTTTGCAAAAAAAAAAGATTTGTTCAACAAGCAGGAATATTAGTTATATTTAGAGTGCGAGGTAGAAGAAAATGATAGACATGGTGAGGGAGATAGATATATAGAGTGTCTTGGATGCCTATAAATATATGATATTGGGTTATCTTGGAAATTCATACATATGCAATTACTTCTGCTTGAATTGTTGAGCAATGGCTCATCATCATTGAACAAGGTGAGTATATTTTAAATACTATTGGAAATGTCCCTTGTTGATTGATTGCCCAACAAAATATTCGATGGTGAATCCTGTGGACTATGGAGGTTGTGGTGACAGTAAGATGTTTGCCATCATTTCAACTCCAGATCGAGACATTCAAATGCAGGTGGCGGATGGTGTGCAAGTAAATAAACACTTTCACTTTGTGTTGGATTCAACCTTGTCTTCAAGATTTTTGTTGGTCACGCATGATAGTGTGAAATTAGCCTCAGCACCGAAGGTTGCAATTGTAGAATTGTCTGCCAGTTCCATTGAAGAACAAGAAGAAATGTTTGCCAAAATTTCATCCGGTAAGACTGATGATTCCTTTCATGCATGTGATGAAGAAATGGCAGGCAACATATAAGAAAAAGACATAAAAAAGAGTAAAATTTGAGCAATTGGAAAAAACACAAAGTCCATTAGAGTACATTGCATTGATTAGCCATAAGTACCCCAAAATAAGCAGAACGATCTCTAGATGTTCAATCAAGAAGCGTGTTGATGAAGCTCCTCGAATAAACAATGGGGACTACGGTTAGGAGCTAGACGCTGTGCCGGATGGCATTCCAAAAATGATGGGAAAGGATCAGAAGTATGATGGCCACTGTTGGGTTAAGCCTGTTCAATCTAGAATGAGGTATCTAGCATTGATCAAGAGAAGTAAATGTGGTGGGCACCTCATTTGTAAGAACAGCTCGTGCTCAATAAATTTAGTAAACGGGTTTCCAAACGAGATGTAACATTTAATGGCCTAGTAACTTGTGTGTAGCGTAAAATAGCATGAAATTATTGAGCATTCCATTAGAATAGATGATAATAACAAGATTGCTTGGGTGGAGAGAGCAACAAAAATTATTAACACTTAGTTAGATAGCATGAACAATACTTCACAAGAGAGAGAAATTAAGCTATCGACAACAATTGAGGACCGGATTTACATGGAGCCAGTCCCCCCTCCAAAAGGCTTTGTATTATGGTTTCTCCTATCAAGAGAGACATTTTACAATACAATTCTTTGTGTTCTTTCAATACTAGATAGTGCAATGAAGATGGAAACTTCATGCACTAAGCAAAATACTTATCAAACACAACATCAATTCCCTCACAGTCTCAGACCCAAGACCTCACACACCTTCGAAGATGGTGAGAGCTAGCAAGGTATGAGAGTAGATTGAGAGCAAGAAGGAGTATTCTTACGAGAAAGATGTACATCTCCTCACATAATCACTCATATTAGCATAGCTTAGCTTCTTAATTAGCATGGTAGAGGAGATGAGCATGCATTGAAGCTTGGCTCTTGGTTGGATTTTCATCACAAAGCCAAGAGTTGTTGGTGTAGGCCTCCCTTCTCACAAGCTTGGAGTAGGTGATAAGCTTTCCAGTAAATCTTGAGAAGAGAGAGAGAGGGTCTACTTACTCCACACATGAGTTTGTGTGAGTGTGTAAGTGAATAATCCCTTGAGAAAATCATCCCCCTCTCTCTCTTGGTCGACCTCTCTTGTTGATTGCTCATGCTCACATCTTATTGGACCTCCCCAGCCTCAACCAATGGAAATTAAGCAACATAAGTGATAGCCTTCGAACATGTGTCCCCCTTTCCCCTTTTGTGAGAGCTTTAGGTAATGAATAAATGCAACTAAACTCTCATTGGGCCCCTTTGCCTCCTGGCCAATAGGAATCATGCAAGCCATTGGGTTGATGAATGCTCATTGGACCCCTTGGGAGACTGTCCAATAGTCTTCTAGAGAGCTTAATTCTTATTGGTTCTTTTATTAAGTGTTTTTAAATTAATTAAACTAGATTTACTCTAGTCTAATTCTCATCCGACCACCTCCAAGGCCACCTAAAAGAATTTGAGTACACCTTGTGGGCATCTGGGGGAGCTGACATGTGTCCCTCATTCCCTTTGTGTAAAGGGAGCTTGTCTGTGTGTGTGTGTGTGTGTGTGTTTCTCTCTCATCACCTACTTGCAAGGCTCACCCCCTTCTATGTAGGTATTAGGAAGAGTTTTTGGGACAAACACAAAGCATCCAATTTCCCTAGTGTTTGGCCTTCGGACACAACCTTTGAAATTTGGAACCTTAACATTTTGGAAGTCTTAATGGGCTGAACCATAGGGTCTTTTTAGCCCATTTTTGCACATTGATCGTTTGCAGATGGCCCCCCCTTTGGATCCCTATTTTCCCTCCTTTGAATTCCTATTGTGGCCGGTCTGCTAGCTTAACCAATATTCTAGCTTTTTCTCCCCTGGCACTTCCCCATATTAAATGATCAGTTTAACATGAGAAAATCATTTAGGAGAATTAGATATTGGTTATTATGACACGAGACTTCTTGGAATGAAAATTTACTAACATCAATTGCTTTTGTTGGTATGTTTAGCTCTGAAAATGGAACATTTTGTTGCTTTCATTGTGGCAATTGTCCAATTCTTCTTTGAGAGGGTCAATGCATTGTCTATTAGTTACTGGCTGATTACAATTGGACCCATTTATTTATACATCTTGGAAGGCATAATCATCCCATGGACAAGGGTGTTTTGCGGTCATCAATCAGACAAACTAGAGAGCTTGTGTCACGTGTGTTGTCTGAAAGCCCAGTGAGTGATAGGACCTAGGTAGTTGCAATTAAATCTTCCAAAGAAGATGGTTATGGGAGCAATGATGTGTGAAAATGGCGAGCAGCTAAATAGTAATGAGCTGCTCTCTATGCTAGAGGAGATGCGGCCACTAATTCATACACAAAGGTGAATCTCTCTCCTGCCTAATATATGTATCATGTGTGCTCCCTCTATATGTTCTTACCTGCATCTTCATGGTTTGTAACTAAGATTCAAACATTGGATGTGAGAAGCTACAACGACACGTATTGGTGTTGGTGTAGAGTCCCAATTGATTCGGCTCAAAAACAGTTGCCGCTACAAGTTTTTTCACGGTTTGCTTTTTTGAGGACAATCCACATATCAAAGCAAAAGATGTCATGTGTTCAAAATGTCAGTCAATGGCCTAGGATCTGGTGTCAATCTTGCAAATAGAATGTGGCAAGATGGTAGTGGAGACCTCTGAAAAACTTGGGTTTTCTTTTATCACGTCCGTAGAGAAGTAGGATGGACAACAATGGCAACCTATGTCTATGACCCTGCATAAGACGTACTGAAATATTGACCCTTTTCTTTTTATTTTGTTTGTAACAAATATTAATCAATGCACTCTAAAAGATCCAAGAAATGCAAAAAAATAGCCATTTGCAAGATGTCACGTCCGTAGAGAAGTAGGATGGACAACAATGGCAACCTATGTCTATGACCCTGCATAAGACGTACTGATAAATTGACCCTTTCCTTTTTATTTTGTTTGTAACAAATATTAATCAATGCACTCTAAAAGATCCAAGAAATGCAAAAAAATGGCCATTTGCAAGATGAAAGAAGAAGACAGAAAGGCACAAACCATGTTTTGGGAAATAATGAATTCAGTGCTTTTGGAAAGTGGGTACCTTCCAACAGATTTTAGAGGACTCATGGCAGATGAGGCTGGGGAAAATTGGAGATTTGTTCGATTTGTATTCAACAGAGGGCCTGACAATATTACGAAGGGAAGAGAACGTTCCTGCTTGTTTCATTGGGAGCAAAGTTTTCAAAATCACACCATGCAATACATGCATAAAAATTTCCAAGACGAACACAACCATCTATGTGAACTTTGGTGATGTACATGGAGCGAGGATGAGGCAGCAAGGTTTTATAAGTCTATTTGAGCCTAGTGGGCAAGTGGTAAAGTATCGAATAGTAACTTGTCTCAGATGGATATTTGGCTCAAAAGGTGGCATGTGCGTTACCCTCGCTGAAGAAAGCACTTTGATGGGGTAAAACTATGTAGAATATGAATTAGTGTGGCAAATAAAATTATTTACTTCAATCCATTAACTAGATTTTTTTTAATGTTGCAGGAAGTAGATGATTTTTCATACATTCCAACTACAAACCTTGAAGAAACAAAGCATGCCAGCTGGCTAGCCGACAAGGGAAACAAAGAATTATTGAGCTTGTAGGATGCATGCATTTCCGTTCTATCACTCATTGTTGCAAAGTGTGAAGATGTTTGCTTTTGTCGAAGGTAGATATCATCGAGCAGGTCCACCAGCAGAAAAACTTGATCGGTGCACACAACAAGGAAAAGCACCAGGTCCGACAGCCATTGCTAAAGACATTGAAGATGGTCTGAGAGGTACGCCCCTATATCAAAGACCAGCAATGGATGGAGATAATATTACAGTTTCCAGAAGGCGCAAAAATGCTAGTACAATACATTGTGAGGAGGAGAACGTGTCACGCCCACCTAAATATATTACACAGAACATTCCTCTCAATCGTTGAGGAACACAAACAACTTTTACAATGGCAGTTCAAGATGTCAAAGATAACGAGAGTGGTCTCGTAGTATAAGAGACATATATACATAAGACAATGTGGGCAGTGTGTTGTATACCAAATGGTAGTAGAGTTCAATGTCAAGGGTGGTTGGGTTCTAGATTTGGTAAATGCATGAAAAACAGAAAGAATACTTGTGCAAGTGCAGTTGCACCATCCTTTTCAGGGATTCATACATGGGAAAGAGGTGATTCCACTAGTCAAGGAAGCACTTCAAAGGCACAATTCATTGGTTTTACAAATGATAGTGTGAATCACACGTGGAAAATCAGCAACACAATCACTCAAAGCCCTACAAGAGTACCTACAACTTGGCCTGTGAAGAAGGAAACAAACATAAATGCCTTGGAGCTGTTGGATTTGGAGACAAGCCGGGGCTTCACAGTAAATAAGATCGCAGCAAGGACAACGAGCAATGTGCGCTATCGGCCAAGCGTATCAATTCAGGCCTCTTAAGAGAATTGAATCAACCATAACCATGGAAGCACATATAATTCAACACGTTGTTGTAAAGGCAGGCATGCATGAAAAATTCATGGTGGAAACGTCTTCTTCTCAAGTTCGAGGAGAGAGATACGAAGTGATGTTTCCAATAGTTCCATGTGTACATGTGGAGACTTTGCAGACCAAGTGGCGAAAATTAAACCATATATGGCATGTAAGCACATATACTACATTTTCCTATGCTATTTTGGCTTGGATTTAAACCACAATACGTTCATCCATCAGAGCAAGCTTACAAATGAAGATCTATTGCGTGTGTTCAGTTGTAGACGTGCAATGTAATTTCCATTGAGCGCTTGTCACTTTGTATGTAATTGTGGATTGAATTTGTATTGAAACTCTTTTAATGAGAATTCCATCTTCAAGATGATGTCATCTCAATGTTTTGGAAAATCGTTGACTTTGTGCATAACATGTCTCTTTGTTGGTTGGTCTTGCATTTTGTCTACTTGGAGCTTACCATATTACTTTGTTTATATATGCTATATGCTGGGTTGACATCTTTTTGCAGTTTGTATGCTTCATGCATAACATATTTCTTTGCTAATAGATGATGTGTACTAAACTAAAATTGTGATCTGTGTCATGACTCACATGTCCTGAAAGTGTGGATTGTACCATATTGTTTTTCGAATATGGTTGTAGCATAAATTTTATCAAAGACAACCATAGTTTGAAAACTCTGAGGGATTGATAAATGACAAAGAAAGATCTCTCCAAGAAGCTCTCTCCAGCGAGCGACAGAGGAGGGAGCTTTTTGTTAGAATATATTATCCAAGTAAAAGAACACGAAGAAGATCCCTCAAAAGCTTCCTCTCTCCGTACCCGTCCCCTGCTAAATTTATGAAAAGATTCATAAATTACAAAATAAATACTAACGGATTCTTAAATGTAGCTGTATATATAAGAAAAATGATATGTTAGGAAAACAAAATAGCATTCTTTACATAGAGGAGCTTGTGACTATTGTAGAATATTAAATTTTTTCCAACCTTTTTTTTCCGATGGCCCGAAGTAGGTCCACCCAACTTTGGAAAGAGAGAAAATTGCTTAGAAATGTGTAAAGAAAACACTTTAAAGCCAGACAAACTCAAAATTGGAAACTCAAGTTCCAAAAAATAAGCTATTCTTGACTTGCACACAATATGCTCCCTTCCGAGAGCATCGACGAAGAAGAAGAAAGAGGGTCACATCACGTCTCTCTCTCTCTCTCTCTCTCTCTCTCTCTCTCTCTCTCTCTCTCTCTCTCTCTCTCTCAGTGCAGCCGTTTTTTGACCTAGTAGACAGCAGTCCACTCTTTTGATCATAACTTCTTCATCCGAACTCCGATTTGGGTGATCTATAGCCTCAATCGAAGAGCACGAAGTCCTCTACGCATTGATGTAAAGACAAAAATTTTCAGAGTTATGGAAGGCGTTTCTGTAGCAGCATTTCCGAAGTGAACAGGTTCAACAAAATTGATTCTCATCTCCTATTTTACATACAATGTCTTCCGGCACTCGCAAGGGTTCTTCTTCTTCAACAAGGTCCACAACCATTGTGGAAAATGATCCAAAATCTCCTAAGTATGGAGATAGCAACACAACCACCCAACCAACGACATCGGAAACCATGATCATGGCGTACTTGGTATCATTGCAAGTGACCGTAAACAAACAAGGCGAAGACTTACGAGCACTTGCAATGGAGAATGGCACACTAAGGGTACTTGTGGTTGAGAATGAGAATCTCAAGAGGACACTTGAGATGCAAACAACACGTTTGATGCAACTTGAAGAGGAAGTCAAGGAATGTAAACGCTCTCTTGTGGACTTGAATGCTTTGAAGGAGCGGATGAGCAAAGTAGAGAATGACCATGTATTGAAAGAGGAGAAATTTGACACTATGAGCCGGGATGTATGCGACATGAAAAATGTATGCACAAACAAGTCTTGGGCTGATGTAAGTGGTAGCAATGTGGTTTCTAATTCCTCACTCATGCAAGCTATGGTTCAAACAAAGAATGTTGAGAATGTGGATGTGGAGGAGTTGAAGGAACGGGAGCGACGTTCCAAGAACATTGTTATTCGTGGAATTCCCGAAGAGAAGTTAGAGACACCTCCTTCTCTTGCCATTGTTATTGAAGATTTCTTCAAAACCCACTTTGGCATGTCCGGAGTTATGGTATATGGAGCACATAGAGTGGGGAAGCAAGGAGCTCCTCGCTCGGGAGAACGGCCAATTGTATGCACCATGCCGGATGAGACCAAGCGAAAGATTATCCTTGATAATAGTTGGATCTATTTGAGGGATACAAAATGTTTTGTATGTGAAGATCGCACTATTAAGCAACAAAATATGCGTCGCAAGGCATATGAGGAAAAGAATAATAAAAACAAGGAGATCTCTCATGAAGAAAATGTGCCCAAGGAGGAGGCAAGTCTCTCAAGCAAATAGGGATGTGTGACCTATGAGACCGAGTTACAATTGAAAATATGCTTTTGGAATTGTAATGGATACCCATGGAATGCGGGGGTTGGCATTGATGAACTAACAAGCAAAGCTGATGTTGTACTTCTTGTTGAAACTTGGGAGCATGATACACAAAGGATTAACGGCTTGGAGGATTACAATGTACATTCATTGATGTGGTCAAAGAATCTCAAGCAACGAAGAGGACAAGGAGGGTTAGCATGTATGGTTAAGAAAGGATTGGAAGATTTTGTATCAATTGTGAAAGATGACAAGTACAAACGTTATGTATGGCTGAAAATTATGACACCAAAAAGAGCACCCATTTTTGTAGCCGGTTGCTACATTCCTCATCATGATTCTCCCTTTTATGCTTGCATGGATAGAGATCAACCATTTTCTGATTTGGAAGAGGAATTTCTTATTTCAAAGGTGAAGGTGATGTTATTGTATTTGGGGATATGAATGCTCGCACAAAAACATTGCAACATGATACTCAACAATTTGATATGCCATACATTTCAAGGGAGTTGGAGGAAGTTCACTTGTATGATCGTACTTCAATGGATGAGAAAGAGCCGGATCACTATGGAAAGTTACTTTTACACATGTGTAATAGCACGGGTATGCTCATTGCCAATGGTGTATCTTTGTGGAGTGGAACCAATGGATTTACATGTAGAAGACATAATGGGGATAGTGTGATTGACTATATGCTACTCTCTGAAGCCATCATGTATCGCATAAAGAGTTTTATGTTTGGTCAATGGACCCCGAAATCCGACCATCGCACCTTATGTATTGACCTTTCATGTGGAGAAGCAACTAAGCATGATAATCTCAGCCAAAGGAAAGAGAAGTTATCACTATGTATGGATTTCAAACGGGCACCAATGTACATTGAAATGGTTGAGCAAAAATTATGGATGACAAAGCTTCAATGTGATGCACCATTGGAAACTAAATGGGAAGCTTTCAAGAAAGCTATTTGTTCTTGTGCGGAAGAATGATTTGCCATAAAGCATCTCCATGGTATCCACAAAGATAGATCACGCAAAAGGTGGTTTGATAAAGAATGTCAAGATGCTCGAAAGTCCTTGATAAAGCTTGGTGCAACTATGGACAAAGACAACTATCAAAGTCATTTGCGTACATACAAGGCATTGATTCAAAAGAAGAGAAGAAGATGGGAAGTAAAGCAACAAGAATTTCAAGTCCAAGAAAAGGCACATGCATGTGGAAGATTTTGGAGAAACTTGAGAGGCAAGCGGGTTGAGAATTTTGGTAACTTGAGTCTAGTGGATATGTACACACATTGTAGGCAATTATATGAGCAAGAAAATACTGAAAAAATGCCATTTTATGGTTCACTCCCATGTATGCCGTCTTTTTTAACTATTGAGGATGTATGCGGTGGGCTTGAAAAGTTGGCCACTCGCAAAGCGGGAGATCTTCAAGGTATCAAGCCGGATATGATCAAATGGACGGGAGATTTTACCCATGAGTGGATGTGTGATATGTTCAACCTTGCACTTCAACATGGTATGCCTCATGATTGGAGTACTAATTGGGTTAAGCCTTTGCATAAAGGAGGGGATGTAAAGAATGTAAGCAACTACCGGACTATAATGATTGGGTCTCTTATGGCAAAGTTGTTTGGGTGCATAATGGAGATGAAGTTGAGTGATTGGGCTGAAGAGAATGACAAGCGTGCAAAGGGACAAGCGGGTTATTGTCGATGCCATAGCACCATTGATCATCTTGTCACTCTTCGTGTTCTCATGGAGGAAAGTCGGTTGAAAGGCAAGCGATTGTATTGTTGTTTTGTGGACTTTAAGAAAGCCTTTGATATGATTCCACGTAACAATTTGTGGAGAAGGATGGAAGAACTCCAAGTGCCAAGTGAGTTTATGCTTGCGGTTTCTCGAATCTATGAGAAGGTGATTTGTCAATTGCGCATGGGAAGAGAAATTTCAGAAATTTTTGTAAGCACTATTGGGGTTAAACAAGGATGTCCATTGTCACCAACTCTCTTTGGTCTATGCATCGATCAATTGGAACAAATGGTACTTGACTTTATGCAAGAAGAAGTCATTGAAGAGGTCACTATTTGCAATGCGGTAATCATGCTTTTGTTGTATGCGGATGATGTAGTGCTTCTAGCACACACTTTAGAAGATGCACAAAAGCTTATGGTTGTCCTTGAGAACTTTTGCTTGCATAGTGGGCTGATTGGAAATGAATCCAAAACAAAGGTTATGCTTGTGAAAACCAACCATAAGGAGAAGCCATGCATTGTGTACAACAATGAGACACTTGAAGTTGTTGAGAGCTTTAAGTACCTTGGCCTTGAGGTTCCATCCAATCACAAGTGGCATGAATGTGCTATGCGTCGTTTGGAAGCGGAAAAGAGAGCATATTATGCATTTGAGAACATGTGTAATGCGGGAAACATCAAGTGTTGGGTTCTCAAGAAGTATCTTTTTGATGCATTGGTGACACCGGTTCTTCTTTATGGAGTTGAAGTGTGGGGCGGGAGCATCTCAAAGTCTACTTGGAAAGAGTTTGAGAATGTCCAAAAGCGTTTTCTTACAAACTTTCTCCAAGTTAAGACACAAACACCATATATGCTCTTACTTCTTGAGTCGGGATCTCTTCCAATTGAGGTTATGGGCATGGAAAGGGTTGTGGAGTACATGATAAAGATGCGTCAAAACCCCTCACATCGACTTCCTACAATTGCATGGGAAGCAAGCAAAAAAGTTCAAAAGACGCATAAAAGCAAGATCTTGAGCACGGGATGGATGCAAGACATAAAGAAGTGGTTTGGGAGATGGGATGCATTACACTTGCTACATGATGCTTCAATTGACTCTCAAGTGAATGAAGCTTTTCTACAACGCCAATGTATTACGGTTGGGAGAAATCCGGTGGGTCACGCTTCATACATTACACCACCTATATTGCCCCCAACTACAAAACCATGTTCTTCGCTGAGAGAGGAAACCGTACTCACACTTACATGCTTGAGCCTATTCCCTTGTCCGCGATACGCACTATCGCAGCAATTCGGCTTAGCTCCCATTTCCTTCGATGCGAGATAGGGCGTTGGGGCAATGGAGAAGAGTCAAATCGATTGTGCACATTATGCTCACTGCAAGTTCGAGAGTCTGAGTACCACACACTACTAGAGTGCTCAGCTTTTGATCACATCCGAACTTGCTTCTCTCACATTTTCAGCCATAACTTAGACCTACACACTTTCCTCTCCCAGCCAAAGTGTGGGCTCTCCATTGCGACTCTCATCACTACAATTTTGGAGCATCGAGAGTCACTCATCAGCCATACACATACTACATCACATGTAACTTTGGTCCCATAGGTCATATTTGACCTCCAAGGACGATAATAAAATCTATCTATCTATCTATCTCTCTCTCTCTCTCTCTCTCTCTCTCTCTCTCTCTCTCTCTCTCTCTCTCTCTCTCTCTCTCTCTCTCTCTCTCTCTCTCTCTCTCTCTCTCTCTCTGAACTTGAGGCAACTAGAGTGCTTTGTCAGCCGCATTTAAATTGAATTGAATTGAGTCCGAGGTGAGAGAAAACAAGAACCTGAAGAGAAAAGTTTGGAGAGAGAGAGAGAGACCACAAATCCTATTACCTTAAGGTGACAGGGTCCTTTGTTTACAACGCAACGATCTTGATGCCTCAATTTTGATATGTCTAAATATATCCTTAGATTTTAAATTGCATTAATTCTTTGATTCAATCTTGCTCTATTTTATACATTCTTGTCATTTGTCTAAGTGTGGTTGTGTCAGTGTGGTTGTTTCGTTTGAAGATTCAACAAGAGTAATATCCCTAGAGAAGAAAGTAGAGAGAGAGAGAGAGAGAGAGAAAGTGTCAATTGTTGTTAATGAACATGATGATGTTGGCTAAAGCTTTGTGAATGAGTTTGCCGACATGATGCTTATCCGCCCCTATTGGTATATCTTGCAATCTCATGATAGATTCTCCAGCTGAGTGGGGGCACACATCTATGCAGCTCTGAAGCTGACTCTAAAGCTCATTAAGGGGCCCTGGGTGATCCAAGCTATTGTCAGGGTCAAGGAGTAGAAATGACCCTCTGCCACATCCATCAATTGGCAAGAGGTTGGCAAGGAACTACAAGGGAAGCGTGCATCATTTTATCCGTGACACTGCATGTCGACCTAGAGCCGGCAAATCAACAAAGCACAAATTCATGTGAGAAAATTGACCTTTTTGTGTGATTTTCCGCCCAATTCCAGGGTGGGTGGAGGTAGTCGCAAGCTAATAATAGAACCAAAGCAAGATGGTATGGCAATGCCGAGAAGCATACAATCTATATTAAATGACATAATCATTTCTGTCGTTTTGAAAAGCTCAGCCAGCATCTTGCATAGATCCACATGCCTTCAAAATGCATGCGTAGGTGATGGAGAAAGGCCGTCGGTTCACATTTGTTGAAAACATACAAGAGCTTTATGGCCTTGCCTCTGTGGGTCATATCTTTCAATCGGTGCATTCCAATAGTCCACCCTCAGGACAAGAAGCTCCTTGAGCACTTCCGTAGAGCCACATGCCTTCAAGATGTAAATGATAGCCTTCAAGACGAAAGTACATGTTTTGAATTTGGAGAGATACACTTGCTTGCATACATTGAAAATAGACCAGATCTTTCTGGCCTTGCTCTTGTTGCACACATCGCGCAATCAGTGCATTCCAAGAGGGAAGCTTCTCAAGCACTTTTTGTATTTTTTCAAGCGCACGACATTTGGCATACATATCGACGAAGACATTGCCAAGCACGACATCCTTTTTCAACAGCCTCTGCCTAAGAATATAATTGTGAATTTTTGTAGCCGCATGCCTTCAAGATGCATGTGTAGGTGATTGCATTTTAAGAGAGGCCCTCACTTCAAATCTGCTAGAGCTGTTTGGCCCTACTCTTCTTGCACATCCCGGAATCAGACGCCATTCTGGATTGGAAGCTCCTCAAGCACTTTTTTGTGCTTTCTCAAATGCACCACATTTGGCATACATCCAAGTTAGTGCCAAGCATGATATCTTTTTACAACAGCCTCTAACTAACAATATAATTATGAATTTTTGTGCCCACATTGGTATCTTGTATAGAGCAGCATGCCTTCAAGATGCATCAGTAGGTCATTGCATCTGGAGAGAGGCGCTCGCTTCGCATCCGCTGAAACCAGGCTAGAGCTTTCTCCTGTGGGGCAAATCCTGTAATTAGTGCATTGCAAGAGTCCACACTCCAGATAGGAGGCTGAACACAGCCTAGAGATTTGTCTTGGTACAAATCCTTCTTTTGAGAACACACTTTTAGTGCATATAGAAAAGGAAAACTCCTCAATTTCTTGATGGGCGTAATATCGGGAATGGCATCACATTTGGCTTACGTATCGACCAAAGCACTGCCAAGCTCATGTTGCATCCAGCAAAAACAGTTGAGAGCTTCCTCTTGCGGGGCATATTCTCTACAAGAGCACTCCAAGAGACTTTGTATGGCGAGAGACCCTTAGTATGCATCTGGTTAAAACATCACAAAGCTTCCTTGCCACAACCATACTGCACATATCCTGTTATCAATACACTCAAAGTGATGAGATTCTAGAGATTATGACCATAGAGAAACTTTCATCATTCTCCAATAGTCTCTGACTAGCAATCTCATTGAGAATTCTCTCAATTCCAAGCACATTGAATAGTCTCTCCGATCTCATCGAAAATTCTCTCCCCCACGTCAAAGCAAAATAGCCTTCAAGGTGCAAGCAGCATGTGTGAATGCATTTGAACAGAAGAAAGGCTTTTCCTTCATATTTGGTTAAAACATCCCATAGCTTCCTTGCCATAGCCATTTTTTTGACGACTCGTCATGCTCTTCATGTCTACGCTTGATTTGTGTTGCAAATATTGCTTCTCCCCTAGAGTTATTAGTGGATTTTTTGCCTCTTTATGGATATTTTTTGGCACCACAATTGGCATACATATCAACCAACGTACACACTCACCACTATGATCCTAAATATGCGACTTTCTGAAGTGAAGCAACACAACTTACTGTTGACTTGGTGCACCTGCTTCTAGTTCACATGCATGAAGACCATGATGAGGACTTGAGCACTTTTTGTGCTTTTTGAAGTGCACCACATCTGGCATACATATCGACCAACACAATGCCAAGCACGACATCTCTTTTTAAGAGCATCTTGCCCACATGCCTTCAAGATGCACATGCAGGTGATAGCGTATGGAGTAACGCCCTCACTTTGCACCTGTTAAAAATAGCCAAAAGCTTCCTAGCCCGGCCCTTCTCGGGCATATCTTGCAATCAGTGTGTTCCAATAGACGACATCCCACATTTGGCATACATATTGACCAAGGCACTGCCAAACACAACAATTCTTTGCAACACTTCATGATTAACAATATCACAGTGAATTTTTAAGCCCATATCGACATCTTGCATATAGCCACATGCCTTCAAGATGCATGCATATGTGATTGCATCTGGAGAGAGACCCTCGCTTTGCATCCGATGAGAACAGCGAAGAGCTTTCTGGCTCTTGCCTTGTGTTGCTTTGATCTAATAGCTTTCTTTTGGGACTTGAGTCTTTGTTTACAAGAGTAAGTAGTAGGTCCAATGCATGCCTACTTCTCAAAATAACAGAATCATCATTACCATGAGTTGACGTGATAAAAATTCTTTTGCCATATGTACAGAGCCATTGTCGATGGGAGAGAAGGGATAGACAATTTTTTGCAACAGCTCTTGACTAACAATATCACAATGAATTTTAAGCTCATATCAGCATCTTGCATAGATCGAGCCACATGCCTTCAAGATGCATGCAAAGGTGAGTATCTAGACAGAGGCCCTCACTTTGCATCCACTGAAAACAGCCTAGAGTTTTCTTTCCCTGCTCCTCCTGTGTGCATATCCCGCAATCAATTGATGCCGTTCCAAATAGTAAACTCCTGAAGAACTCTTTGTGCTTGCTGAAGTGTCCCACATTTTGCATACATATCGACCAAGGCAATGCCAAGCATGCCATCTCTTTTCAAGAGCATCTTGCATAGAGCCACATGCCTGCAAGATGCACACCCAGAGCTTCCTGGCCTGGACCTCGTTGAGCCTATCTTGCAATCAATGCGTTCCAAAAGACGACATCTCGTACCACATTTGGCATACATATCCATCAAGACATTGCCAAGCACGACAATTATTTGCAACAGACCCTGACTAACAATATCCAAATGAATTTTCTAGCTTCTCAACCTCACAGATTCGATAAGTAATCCATAGATAGGGCCTTCTTATCTGGATGAGCCAAGGGTAAGTTTGGCCATGGCGTCTGTTGTCATCCGCATATACGCACATATGAGAGGAAGCTTGTAATAACTCAATGAAGAAGCCAATTCCTTGAATGGACATTACGGCCTTGACTCTTGAGTCCTCATCCTGGTCTTCGCAGTGGCATGAAGCATATGAGAGGAAGCTTGTAATAACTCAATGAAGAAGCCAATTCCTTGAATGGACATTACGGCCTTGACTCTTGAGTCCTCATCCTGGTCTTCGCAGTGGCATGAAGCATTAGAGGCGGGCGTGTGTGGCAGACAGCTCGGATCAATAAAGCACGTGGATGTGACGGCTTTTCTGTCAATGGAGAGAGGGAGTACGCACATATGAGAGGAATCTTGTAATAACTCTATGAAGAAGCCAACTCCTTGAATGGACATTACGGCCTTGACTCTTGAGTCCTCATCCTAGTCTTCGCAGTGGCATGAAGCATTAGAGGCGAGCGTGTGTGGCAGACATCTCGGATCAATAAAGCACGTGGATGTGACGGTTTTTCTGTCAATGGAGAGAGGGAGAGGGCGAGAGAAAGAAGAAGAAGAGTATTTTAACATCATAGAAAACTATCCCAAGAGACGGATTTTCTGTCAACGAGAGAGAGAGAGAGAGAGAGAGAGAGAGAGAGAGAGAGAGAGAGAGAGAGAGAGAGAGGAAGAAGAAGAAGAGAGTTTTAACGTCGTAGGAAACTATCCCAAGAGACCTTAAAGATCTAGCCGATGAGTCGAGTGAACTCAAGACCTGTTATTCAAAAGGGAAATGGCATAACCAATCTACCACACTTGGGGGGGGGGGGGGGGGAGAGAGAGAGAGAGAGAGAGAGAGAGAGAGAGAACGGACTGCAAAAGCCGCTATTTTTAACAAGGCCACGTGGACGAACCTCCAACCAGAATTTCAAAAGAGGCTGCTACGTTAACGAAGTAATCATGAGTGTTTCTTTATGTATTGTTTGCGTTCTCTGTGGAAGTTTCATGCATTAACAAAAGGCTCGAGTAGAGGCCGTGGGAACGAGGCTTTGGTCATGTACATTAAAGTCTATAAGCACCATTGCATGTCTCGAGAGCAAAGGCTATGAGTGCCATTGCAGGTCCGCGAACGGAGACCGGCATGCCTCATCACTATATCACCGGCATGGGGGACTTTGAAGATTTCTTTTTTTGGAGGCCATTAGGTCAAGTATATATATATATATTTCTAGGCCTTAAGAATTAACAGGGGTTTCGTATTTATGAAGCCAAAAAGGTCGAACGTTAGTGAAGGACTAGCTGACTCCCACGACTGGACTTCAGCAGCTGCTCCTTCCTTGCATGCCGCAGAGTGAAGGCCGCCCGAGCATGACTAGACTCAAAACTGTAGCTTCCTTGCGGTAGCCTAGACTCCCACGACTGGACTTCAGCAACTGCGCCTTCCTTGCATGCCGCAGAGCGAAGGCCGCCCGATCATGACTAGACTCAAACTGTAGCTTCCTTGCGGTAGCTCTCGTATATAAGTACCATCCAAGCCAGTCTATAAGTACCATCAACTCCTGCTCCCCCTGCATACCCCGACAAAGCTGATCTCTCTCTCCCCGCGAGCAAGAGGCATGTCCGATATGAAGACTTTCGTGAACAACAGTGGTAGTAGAGTGGTATTTCGATCCTTCGCTCGTAGTCTGATGCTGGATAGCGCGGAAGTAGGCCCTGGGGAAAGCGTGAGGCTCTCCATCGCCTCTCGCAGCGAGCAACCAAATGTGGCTATTATGAAAGACGGTATACAAGTGGGTAGCATCCGGAGTGCCAGGCTCCTCAACAACCGCCAGATTGTTATCGACGCTAGCTATGATCACAATTGAGGAGCTTGACCTCCATCCACTTCATACACATTGCGGATGAATCACTAATGCTATATATGCAAACTGCTTCGATGCCATATATAATTACACACATATCATCACAGATCCATTCATTTTATCATTCTATACTACGCAATATGTTCATCCATGGAAGATCACCAAGGTGCTCAATCATGGATTTCTGTCACGATTCATTCATTCTTTCAATCACGGGCCATTCAAGCCCAACGATGTTTTCCTTTATATAATGGATATACATCTTCTGATACCTTTGCAATCTTATGCTAATTAGTCTTCTAGTGGCCTCAACATGTTTGATATGCTTAAAATGTGCTTTGTATTAATGAATGCATGTCACCAAGAAAAAGCCAACATGAACTCAATCAGATATACAACCACGCACCAACACATCCTTCCACAAGATTTTTTGATGTATGAATGACTCGATGCTAAGCAACTATGTGTATTCATGGATTTCAGGTTTCACATGTCCTCTAAAGGCAGTTGTTTTTATGATCACCCTTTGCCTCTTGTCAACAATGCATAGTATTCCAGTATTAAAAACTAAAAATCCCAAGCTTAGCAGGCATGCAATCCAAGTTTTCCAAAGTATTGGAGCAAGTGAACATTCAGTACATCAAATACCATGCACCAAGATATGCACTAGCAGGATATCATCATCAACATAGACAATTTCTTATTTGGAGATTACCTCTACCTTTGATGGGCAGAGACTTGGCTGTAGATCTTTTACGCAAGTTCTAAAACTGGCACCAAGAAGCCGTCCTCTAATTGATGCATGAATTCCCATCTTAACATACAGAGACTTGTTCAGGCTTGCGGACAAGACATTTAAGATTGTATGTGTTTGAGGCCCGTTTGAGGACTTTTGTGTGTATCCATCATAACCATCAGGTTGTCATCATATCGTAAAGTGAAAGAAAATACAATGTGTTGCAACTTATATCACATGTTTTCAGTTTAGACTCGTGCATTTGTTTTCAAAATAGCTTAAGAGCCATCTCACAATGTATGGTGTTTTGTATCCTCCAACAGTCATAAATGCCAGTCGTAGAGTACACCATATTTGTACGATATGGGCATTTGGAAACTTCCACAAAGATTCAAATACCTTGGAATTCTTTATTCAGCTTGTTTGGCAATATGTACTTGCATGCTAAAAGCACAGACACAATTTCCTTCTCATAAATAACCAAGCTCGTTGGTCAAATTCTGGGCAACCAGATGAGTCCTTACATGGCTTTATGGATCCCCTCTATAGGACTGCAGGGTAGGTCCTCATATTGATGGCATTGTCTGCAAGAGGGCCACCTTGGGGCTATTTTCTAACACCATATAGAGATGATGAAGAGGCCCCAATCTACTAGATCTACCATCTTCTTTTTTTGCTTGTGTTGGAAAAACACCCACCATATGGTCCTTTTTATATTACCTGCTCGGGGGGGGGGGGGGGGGGGCACTACTAGAAAACCCTCGTTAACGTGCATTCAAAAGGTATTTGAAAAACCTCTTTCTGAAAAATTTTCCCCCTAATTATAAAACAACCCTGATTTACTTATGAAATAAGTGATATTTTCCTAAAGTTGAATTAAAAAACCCCTTTTGTAAATGCAATCCTATTATATTTTCTACATTTATCTGATCAAATAACCCCTTCATTTGAACTCACGTGGTAAACTAACATTCTGTGGTGAACCCCCCGAGATTACCTGCAAGTGGCCTGGCTTCGACTACCAAAAACCTGCTATAAAGCCTAATGGTGCTTGAAAAAAAAGTAGCAAGGCTCACCCTAGTGGAGGACCAGCTTGTGCAAGCAGCTTCTAATCTTCTCAGTACTATTGTAATTGCCACAAGCCGATTCTCATCCACTACAGTCGGTTGTAATTTTCCAAATGATGTATCCTCATGAAAACAATGGGCGAAAATTTGTAAGTGTTTTTCTCCTACTGAAAATGATCTGAACTCAAAAATGATAGTCTACTTGTGCTTCGTAGAAGCCATTCAGGCAGGCTCTCTGAGTATAATCACTGCTCAAAATGTGTACTAAGCATAGTTACTAGGAACCAAAAATTTGAACACTGAACGGGGAGGAATGGGCATGAATTGTCATTCTCCATTATAGATATTCACATCTAGATTCGGATCGGGAAGTTGGTGCAGTTATTGCAATAGGAAGGACACTAGAGGTCCTTTTTGGAATGTCAAGAGTCTAGGGAGGGAGGCCAACCACAATTTCCAGCTGTTGAGGTGTCACCCCTCCAACTCCTCTGCCATCACTATTCTGCTCTTAAGTACAAGTTGTTTACATGAGCTCAGGACACACTTGCCCATTCACCTGCACAAGTCAATGCACCTCCACTATCATGGAGGGGTAGCAGATCGTCTGAAAGAGTGCCTCCATTATCATGGAGGGGTAGCAAGTGCTGCCCTGATGATGTCCTATGGCACTATGCGCTTGCCTTGAAATAAGCAAGAGATCATACATGTGTCCTCTCGATCTGTGCCCACTGGCTATCTGTCAACTTGGGTTCCCACACTACCGTTACGTACATCACGGCTGGGATGACTAATATATCCAATAGCCACCCCTTCGTGCAGGGATCCTGAAAGTGTGTCCAATGACATCTCCTCTCAAGTATGGCCAAATCTGCATATCCACGGGCGAGTCTGTCATTTCAGTGGAGACCTGAGCCATGGAGAAGGATCTCTATCTGGTATTGAAGGTGAATCCTATATAGACATAGCTGGTGACCACCTCGATTGTACCTCCTATTACTGTAAATGTGGTTGCTTGTCAAACTAACTTGGAGGTGTGCAAGATCATGACCTTGGTTTGGAAGGGGATATACCAAAATGGTGGGGTCATCATTGATGGCAAGACAATCGCATAGGGATTAGTGACCTATGAGACACATGAGGAGATCCACATGGCACTTTGGAACTACAATGGGAATCTATGGACACATCTAGAGAGGCTTGAGGAGGTGATGAGAGGATGGACCACATTCTCTTGATAGACACATGAGAGCCCAGAGCGGATTCTACCAAGGATTCATGGCTTTCAGTGGAAGTCCTCACAGCGAGGGAGTACTCTCCAGTCCACTACACCAGGATTGGGAGGGGTGCCTATACTATTCAGATAGGGAATCCAAAGTAGGATACAGTTTACTGCACGCACCCTGTAGGCCCGTTACCTTTCGATTCGCTTTGAGGTATCACGGGATAGGATCATCTACATTGCCCTCATCTACTTCCTCCCTCAGGCTCAATATGTATTACTACAAGGACGGAGCAGGATGGGAAAGAGAGACCATCCCCATACACATGCTTGTCATATGAGATTATGAATTACTCTACACTGGGGGAGCTCTTCCTCATGGGAGACTTCAATGCCAGGACATGTTGTGACTAGTGTGAGACATACAACACAGAGGAGACGGTGGCACTACATGACACACAAGAGGAGGCTACCATGAGAGATGCAACAGACAAACCCGCATCACAGACTACAACCATCAGTTGCTTATATTAGGCTCTTTATAATGGGATAGGCCAGTGGCCCATTTCAGGAGGCCTCACATGCATACCACATGGAGTTATAGCTCGAGGGATCTAGAGAAGCCGCCCACCTGCTTAGCTCTTTCACCATCCTGCCCATACATATCGAAGCCGACCATATCTATCTTGCACTCTGCCTCATTGGAGACGACACACCCTCCACATCCTCGACACGCCCCCCACACACCACGATCCAATTGAAACATGAGCTAGCCCTCTTAAACTCGATAGAGGTCAATAAGGGACTCCTTCTACTCCACCCCTCTATACCACTATCCATGCTCACCTCCCACATCAAATTTGTCCTTTAGACATCGGCAATTAGCTCAAAGAACACAATGAGAGTTTTCACAAGACGTTTCCCATGTCTTGCCAATATTGATATGATCCTCTACTAAAACCTCCTCCGAGAAATGGGAGCATCCCTCATCCTAGGCCTCTTAAATCTCCCCAGCTCTACTTGCTAAATCACTCAGTCTACCTCCACTAGTGATATGTACCAATACGAAGGAGAGTTTCGTAGGATAGGAATGCAGCAGATCAGGAACACCATGTATAGGAGAGGAGCTCAAGTGGGCGGATGGAGAAGGTTTGCAGATCAAGCTCAATGGAGTGGGCCTAGCAATCAAGCTTCAGGGCTCTTTCCTTGCTGTGATTACAATAGCGCCCATGCAAGGGGGGTTGGCGGGAGAGTCGCAAGCTGAAAAATCCTAGGCCTGAGCGCTAGCTAGCGCCTTAGATACTTTTGCAAGGATGTATTGCCGAGAGAGGAAGAATTGCTGGGAGAGTCCAAGGCCAGAGCGCTAGCGCCTCAATTTAAACACATACACAAATTAAGGCCTGAGCATTAGCGCCTCACATCAACACTTGGTTGGCCTGAGCGATAGGGCCCCAAAGGCCGCCACCTGGTTGTCATTCCAACTAGCTGCTTTCTCTTACAGACGTGAGGCCGCCACTTGGTTGGCCTGCTTTGTGCTACAAACGCGCCAGCGCGTTGAATTCATGACTACGCTAGCGCATTGATTTAATGACCTATTGACATACAAAAATTTATCATATTTTGATTTCATGACTACGGTAAATTGTAATTTCATGATCCCCCATATTTTGTCATTTATTCCCAAAATGCCCCTCAAATTTTCCATAAATACAAAATACCCTTGGTTGTGATAATAATTCTAAAACAGATAAAACAAATTGTTGATTTTCATAAAAAGACTGATTGTATATCAATACAAGATACTATGAGTTGTTTGTGTAGGCTTTGGAGATGAATTGCTTCCTTATTTTTATCAATTATTTCTTGGATAAAGATTAGAAAAAATAACCAAAAAACCCCTCTAATTTTTGGAAATTCCAAGAGTATCCCTCTGTTTTTGAAAATTTACAAAATAGCCCCATAAATTGTCATTTACTCCCAAAATGCCCCTCAAATTTTCCATAAAATACAAAATACCCCTGGTTGTGATAGTAATTTTTTAAAAAGAAAAAACAAATTGTTGACTTTCATAAAAAGACTGATTGTATATCAATACAAGATACTAAAACTAGAATATGAGTTGTTTATGTAGGCTTTGGAGATGAATTGCTTCATTATTTTTATCAATAATTGCCTGGATAAAGATTAGGAAAAATTACCAAAAAACCACTGTAATTTGTGGAAACTCCAACTAATTTTTAAAATTTACAAAATACCTCCTTATTTTGTCATTTTTTCCCAAAATGCCCCTCAAATTTTCCATAAAATACAAAATACCCCTGGTTGTGATAGTAATTTTTAAAAAAAGGTAAAACAAATTTTTGATTTTCATAAAAATACTAATTATACATTAATACAAGATACTAAAACTAGAATATGAGTTGTTTATGTAGGCTTTGGAGATGAATTGCTTCATTATTTTTATCCATAATTGCCTTTTTTGGGAGGTTATTTGTGTCAAATAACATGCTAAGCTCTCAAAACAAAGATCTCAATTCTCAAGTACGGATAAACATTAGGAAAAATAACAAAAAAAACCCTTTAATTTGTGGAAGTTCAAAGAGTACCTCTCTAACTTTGGAAATTTGCAAAATAACCCCCATATTTTGTCATTTTTTTACAAAATGAATTATCCATAAAATACAAAATACCCCTGGTTGTGGTAGTAGATTTTTTAAAAGATAAAACAAATTGTTAATTGTCATAAAAAGACTGATTGTATATGAAGTATAAGATACTAAAACTAGAATATGAATTGTTTATGTAGGCTTTGAAGATGAGTTACTTCATTATAATTTTTAGAAATAATTTCCTTTTTTGGGAGGTTTTTTATGTCAAATATCATGCTAAGCTCTCAGAAAAATAATCTCAATTATCAAGAAAGGATAAAGATTTGAAAATTCATACCTAAAAAGAGACTTTGCATTTTCATCAACTTAGGGAAGCAAGCATGCAGTATGGTCATCAGATTGTGTCTTTGACCAAAGCATCACGTCGCATCGCCTCCTCAGGCTAAGGATGAAATCCTCTGTATCAGGTCTGACCACGCAGTATTTGTGCCGGGAGACCTACACGCATCGCGGCTTACATCCCTCTGGAAATGCGATTTTCCACAAATCTTCGGGTTCTTCATGACAATCCTTCAACAGAACTCCATTCACATCCAGAATGACAAGGTGCTTAGTCCTCCCCTTTACGTTGAGCGGCATTGATGTATCCGATCGCTTTTCGTTCAGCCACCACCTGTCCCTCGCTGAAGTACCACGAAGCAAAATGAGTAAAGGAACACCCAGCCTTTTGGCAATAGAAAGTGTGGACATTTAGCACCATTAAAGGTTACCAATTGTTGACAGCATGACATAACAAGGAATGGACACATTAACATCTGACTGACATGACACCAAATATTGACAAACGCAAAATGGGATCGTATTTCATGATAAGCCAGTAGCAAGTACAAAATGATGTTAAATAGCTAATTCTTGGAGGTTCACAGCTTGAGCCCATGACCTTTGGGGCGCTTTTTACATTTCATAAGGAAGAGTTCGGAGAGTGTGGCACAGTCAATGTTATAACCTGTTTCTAAGGTTGTCGCCTGCCCCGCACCTTCGGCCTCCTCCATGGCTTTTGTCTCCTCCGCAAAATAAGATGCCTCCTTTGTGCCATACACTTTCGTAGCCTCCTTGGCACCCTCCGCAGGTTCCGCCTCCTTCGCACTGTCAGCAAGTTTCGCCTCACTCTTTGCCTGCTACCTCGTCTTTCTGCGTGCCTTCTCCTCTACATACTTTGGAGTTGCATCCAAACACTCGGTCGTCGAGGGAACTTCCACTACCACCTCCTCATCAGCCTGAATTTCTACATTGTTCTTCTTGCCTAGCTTTATCTCTATGTCATCAACTTCCTCAATCGGTTCAAAAAAACAAATTTAAAAAATGTGATAGTAATTTTTTTTAAAAAAACAAATTGTTGACTTTCATTAAAAGACTGATTGTATATCAATACAAGATACTAAAACTAGAATATGAGTTGTTTATGTAGGCTTTGGAGATGAATTGTTGCATTATTTTTATCAATAATTGCTTGGATAAATATTACGAAAAATTACCAAAAAACCCCTCTAATTTGTGGAAACTCCAAGAGTACCCCTCTAATTTTGAAAATTTACAAAATACCTCCTTATTTTGTCATTTTTTCCCAAAATGCCACTCAAATTTTCTATAAAATACAAAATATCCTTGGTTGTGATAGTAATTTTTAAAAAAAGGTAAAACAAATTTTTGATTTTTATAAAAATACTAATTATACATTAATACAAGATACTAAAACTAGAATATGAGTTGTTTATGTAGGCTTTCGAGATGAATTGCTTCATTATTTTTATCCATAATTGCCTTTTTTGGGAGGTTATTTGTGTCAAATAACATGCTAAGCTCTCAAAACAAAGATCTCAATTGTCCAGTACGGATAAAAAATAGGAAAAAAAAACCCTTTAATTTGTGGAAATTCAAAGAGTACCCCTCTAATTTTGGAAATTTGCAAAATAACCCCCATATTTTGTCATTTTTTTACAAAATACCCCTGGTTGTGGTAGTAGCAGGATTGAGAACAGAACTCCATTCACATCCAGAATGACAAGGCGCTTAGTCCTCGCCTTTACGTCCAACGACATTGATGTATCCGGTCGCTTTTCATTCAGCTACCACCTGTCCCTCACTAAAGTACTGAGGCGGTCCGGGGCGGGCAACAAGAAGAGCAACCTCTAGACACCCTTCAAGGCTCCCGTGCTGCTCAATGGGGTTGGGGCACAACACAACACAAACCAAAACAACAAACCCACAGCCAAATCCCAACTACACAAGGGGCACCACCTAGTTTAAGAGCGAACTAGGACGCAAAAGAGGAGAATCGTTAGAGCAACCCACAAACAAGCAAGGAATTTACACTAACCCTAACACCAATGGAACACTCTCACACACTGTTAACCCTCACGGCTCACGGACACCCCATCACCTACGACGGACGTGTATTATGTATTCGATAGAGTCAGGTACAGGGCTTGTCGGACCAATAGGGAAAGGTAGAGTGATCGCCGATGAGAGGCGCACTTTAACTTGGACATTCAAGGGATTAGTTGGTTAAGCATGGGCGCCCAAGTGTGAATGGGGTGAGCTCCTATAAAAGCCAACTAAACCTAATTTTTACTCATTCTCTCATTTGTGCAATTGAAGAGTGCTCTTGCTCCATCTCCATCTTCTTCTTCTTCACCTCCTTGTGTGTGTGTGTGTGAGAGAGAGAGAGAGAGAGAGGGAGAGTGTGTGTGCGATCGAGCATTACGAAGGCACGACGGCGGCGAAGCGGTTGAGCGCGGCACGACTGCAGCTTCTTCTTCATCGCGGCGAGGAATCCACCACGAAGGCGAGCGTAGAGCGGTGAGTGACACACCCTTTGTTTCCTTGAGCTTGCTAGTTTAGGCTTGTTGTGTACTTGGAGCCGTTTGTGGCTCGCATACGGTGGATTGGCAAGTCCCTTGCTTCGACAGTGCGGCAAGGAGAGCACATTTTTGGCGCCGCTGCCGGGGATATGCCCTACACTAAGCTCGGTTAGCACTTTACGCTTCCTTGTGGTGCAATTTCTATCATAGGAAAGGCAGGGAAGGAGTGTGTGGAAGATTTCTGTTTTTTGCGTTTTCTGCAATTGCTGTCAAGTTTCAATTTCTGCTATTGTCTGCGCTTTTTCAATTTCTGCATTTTCAAGTTCGGCGTTTTCAATTTCTGCAATTTTCTGCATTTCTGTCAATTTGCTGCAATTTCTGCGTTTTTTCTGCATTTTTTTCAATTTCTGTATTTTCTGCATCAATTCGGAAATTAAAAACGCGAGTGAGTGGGCGGCGAAATTTTTCGAAAATAAAAAACGTGACTCTTAAAACGGACGGGTTGGTTTGTATAAAAGATAGATCGGGATCGGGATCATTTTCCCAAGCCCAAGCCCAAGCCCAAGCCCAGGCCTCAGTCTTATGATATATACTAGACTCACTCTTATATATATACCCTACTCCCTCAAGAGAGAATGAGAGCATGTGGGACAAGTCCTCCACTCTCCTCCTTTCTCTTCCCACTTGCACCCTTAGACTTTCTAGTTTGGGCCTAGTTCCCTACTGGAAATTGACAGTTTTAGGGATTCCGAGGGCATAGAGTGACCAAACGGAGGGCTGTAAAGCACGGCACGACCCTCTGACCGATACGCTCGTTTTGAGCTATCACACGGCCCATTCCACGACACGCTCTAAAAAATCTAGCAAAAAAAACACGCTAAAAACTAGTCACAAGGCCTCCTAGAGCAGCTTTTTGACACCTTAGGGTATCAAAAGCACATGCACTTACGCTCTGGGCGGGTGCTAGAACACGAGCATATTGAGGGTGCCTCTGTTCATACGGACACCCATTACCCATCCACGATAAGCTCTAGACCCTCAGCGGGGACACAAGGTAGCACCACCCAAGACCCTAAAATAGCCGCTAGTGATTCCTCCTCCGACTCAGAAATCATGGAAGCATACCCTACCCAAAACACTGAGAGAGAAGGCCATGCACCTCCCGAAGCTCCACAGCCTAGTACTAGTATGTTTAGCCGTTTCATGGAAACATTAGGTAGAGCTACTCGCTCGGAACCTGAGGCAAATGAAGCACACGAAGGGGGTGGGGAAGTGGACTCTCCTTTCACATCGCACGTGGACCCCACACCCCCAAAGAGTGTCCATGTGGATATCCTACCAACTTCTTACCAAGAAGGCCCTGTTGAGCTGCCTCCTTCAGAAGTTCCCTCTAGAGTACCGTTGGTGACAAGTAAAACCATGGGGAGCAACATTGCTTCTACCTCACAAGAAACCGTTAACACGTCGACTCTAGAAGGATTGTTCATTAATGATCATTGGACATACGACCTCCACACTGAGGTGTTGACGGATCTACACTCTGGCCACGCCTACCATGTAGGATGGATAGAGATTGTACAATCCACCTCTAGTGCCACGAGCATCGAAGATCAACAGAAAATGATATGTAATGTTATCCATGGCATTATTCAATCAGAAAGGCAAAACCGAGGGGTAAATATACTCTCAACTGGCCCCATGAGATTTCTGGATACGAGCAAGGCTCAACAGCCTACTCTATCTCAAATGGAGACTCCTCTAATGAGCCCCATGGACCCATATTACGTCATTTCACCTGGGGTCTCTATGCAATCTGAGCCTCCGAGCGAAAACTTTAGCTTCCCTAACTTGGCTCAACCCTCTATCAAGGAAAACACAGTGCTCACTCCAGGGATAAGCCTGACAGAGAATGTACCGATGACATCTACGGTTAGCGCAGTGCCACTACCTAGTGTCGTAGTACCTAATATGGGGCCTCGACCATATGTGCCTCTAGCCCCTTATGCACACATGGCCCCCACACCTCCAATTGTACCACTTGCTTATGCTCCTCGAGTGCCGCTCCCTAGCTCTTATCCGAGTGGACCTATGCCCGGTTATGTTCCATATCCTGCATCATCCACACATATGCCAAGACCGGTATCCGTTCCTCTCCCACATATGATTCCAAGAGTACCTCCACCGGCCCTGCCTCCTCACATAGGTGACTTGGCAGCGTTTGCTCAAACCATAGGTCGATCTATCGCGGAAAATATGCGTCATGCATCTGATAGAGAGCCTAGAAGTAAGGCAGTACAAATTGCCAAACTCACGCAAAAATTCAATGGGGACGAAGATGCTAGGAAACACATTGAAGTGTTTGAACAAGTATGTGATTCCTTAGGGGAACGCAACGAACTACATAAGTGCAATGCCTTAAGCTTGACATTAAGTGGGAAGGCTGGAGATTGGTATAGGACCCTAAGGGTGGACGAGAAAACAATCTACCCTACCCTTCGAAGGTTGTTTCTAAAGGAGTACATACGAGAAGGTGTGCTTTGGGGTGTAGCATCTCAGCTACAGAAGGCCGAACGTAAGGAAGGAGAGTCAGTAAGGGACTTCATTAGTTGTCTAAAGCACTTAAACTCTCGCTGCCCTGTAAATGAGCGCTTCAACAATAACCAACTGCTTGATCGATTCATTCGAGGGTTGAGGAATGAAGGAATCTATAATGGACTAGTGATTAGAGGTATCACAACCTGGGAAGATGTCACTGCCAATGCAATCCAATTAGAGGACAACTTGATGATAGCAGGCATGAGGGTGTCTACTGACACGAGATCCACTAGCTCACAAGCCATTGAGTATGAACCCATGACTGCAAAGCCCATTGCCCATGAGCCAAAGGTATTTGAGACATTCTTGACAGACCTCACCAAGGCAATCCAAGAGTCTCTTAAGGATAATCGACCCCCTCAAAATAGTCACATGTATCCAAGAAGGGAGCAACAATGGTGTTCCATTTGCTTAGGTCCACATAGCACTAGTGAGTGCCCTACGTTTAGAGTAAAATTTAATGGAACTTGTAACGCATGTGGTAGGTATGGTCACCAAGCTAAGGATTGTTTAATGATCAAACGTATGATGGCAAATAGACCACCTGTAGCCTGGACGGATGCGCCTCGAGCTCCTGTATTGATGCCTACTCCACCTGTTGAGCAACTACCGCAACACATGGTCCCTAGATCTCAAAATGTTGTACAAGCTACACCGCTACCACCTCCTGTGCTAGGACCGCAGCCCCCGCATCCAAGAGTCGCCCCTATGAACCAAGTGGGTTGCGAGCCATCAAATGCTTATGCAGATGGTTGTGAGGAGGAAATAGACACTAGTATTGCCTACGGACTTGATACATTGGAAGAGTGTCCTATATACTACATGGAAGATTGTTGGGGACAAGTCAAGCCGGTTTATCAAGCTGCTGCTCTCGCATCCAGAGGTCAAAATATCAACACCCAGGCTAGGAGGCCACCTCTTCAATGCTACGAGTGTGGTGGACCACATCGAGTAGCGGAGTGCCCTATTAGGCTGCAAAAGAATGCTGCACAGATGCAAGTGAATCAAGGGAGCACGTCTGCAATGCCAATACTCACATGTAATCGTTGTGGCATAGATCACTTGATTGCCCAATGCCCCTATAACCCAAATGCGCCTAAAATCACACCCCTAAATTTGGTCGAAATTGCTAGTGTGACATCGCCAATACCACCCGTCGCACCCGCTTATGCGATTACACGGTCCATGCTTCAAGGGCCAGGACATATCCTCGAAGAGAGAGATACCGCGTCAGTTATCCAAGCAAAGAAAAAGAAGACACGAAGGAAGAAGTCGCAGAATACGGAAAATTCAAAGCCAAGTTCCAAAACAAACATAGGAACAGGAGATGACCCCGTGTATATGAATGACCTCGAGGATGATTCAGATTCAGTCGAGACAATGGAGACTAGAACCAATACCACAAAGGGAAAGACCGACAAAGAAAACCGTAATATGGGACCAAATGAAAACCGAATGAGAGAAAACCATAAAGAGCCTCTGAAAACACCACAAGTGTTTCCAAATCCAATCCAAGACCCCCAAGATAAACCGCAGGGGCAAAAAGGGAAGAATCGTAAAAAGAAGATTGGGACGTACCCAAACCCAGTAGACGAGATTGAGCAGGTGAAACATCTAAGAGGTTTAGTGGAGGAGACTGAAAGGAAACTAGAACCAGAACCCATGCAGGTCAAAATTCATGACACAGTGTTTCCCACGCAAGTTCATCCACCCCACATGAACCATAGACCGTTAGCCATATCTAGTATCATCCAAGAAGGGAGTGAGGACAGGACATCAGAAAGTGAGCATACACCCTTCTTGTTGGAAAGGATGTTTAACGAAGGAATACCTGATCCCATTGAGGAATATGAGATTCCATCCTCACCAGTTCCTAATCAAGGACCTACACCCTGCAAAACGCCAATGAATGTTGCCAAACTAGTGGACTTCATGTCTTCTGAGTTTCGAACCACGATCATAGCAAAGCTGTATGGAGATCCTGAGTTATTCCTTGCACTTCGAGCATTCCTTAACGGAGAGCTACGAACGGGATTACCGCAGTTTGCGCAACCAAATAGGCCTGACTCGATTATGATTGATGAGGAAAATCATGTGCAATCACTTGACTTAGATGGACACGAGTCTGTGATCGAGGTACCCATTAACGAATTAGAGCAGTATTTTGAAGGCGACGAGTCTAATGCGACCCTACCCATCACTACCAAGGGATTAACTATAAAGGGAATTCTTGATGGTGGTGCGGGAGTTAGCATCGTTACAAAAGATTGTTGGGAATCCATGGGAAAACCCCGCCTCAGTGTTACTAACATTGTGGTAAAGATGGCAAATGGTACCATAGCCAAACCTATGGGGATGCTCAAGGATCTTAAGATCAAAGTTCTAGGACACAAGGTACGACATACGTTTATTGTAATGAATTTCTCTAAACACCTTATGTCATATGAAATGATTTTAGGACGACCATTCATGAGGGAAGCACAAATGGTTCACGATTGGTCTAAAAATCATGTCTATTTGCAATTCCAAGACTCTGTCCTTAGAGTGGATTTGGTGACTGGTAAGGTACACCCCTTAGGGAGTAAAACCATTATTGATCATCGCTCTGACACCACAGTTCACTCGGCCCCACTACAATATTGTTACACTTGTAAGAAGGATACAGACATTGGCCAAGATTCTCCTTACATGGATGTGTTACCGGGTATGACGGAATCAGACAATGTGGATTGGGTACACCTAGCTGCAACCATAGATACCTGGGGAAATAGAGGAACCACTTGGGTCACACCAGAGGGGGAAGAGGTACCACAAATTGCACCTCTGAACATGATAAGTGCCATACATGCATCTTCTAAGGGCAAGGCAATTGTGGACCAATCTGACAGTGACACTGATAGCTCAATAGAAGACTTTGACCAACACGACTTGGACACTGACTCCCAGAGTGAAACGGATTCTGAATCTCATGAATTAGAGAGTGGAGCAAGTTCACAGTCAAAACATTCGGAAGGATCGAGCACATCAACCGATGATAGCTCCTCCGAGAGTGAAGAGGACACCAACGAGGACTCCTTTAGTGAGCCAGATCTAAATGCAAATCAAAAGCAGGTCTCAAATAAGAAAAAGAAAAACCTTAAGAGGCGTCGATATCGAGCCAATGTACGTGCTAGGATAAACAAGAAGAGATCCTCAGCAGAATGGCTCAGTTATATAGGAGCATGTGATGCTCATCGAAAATTGGTAGACAATTGGGGTGAATATCTCCAAAATGTTATGTGGTGTAGACCACGACCCCATGACATAGCCCAATTAGAGATCATAGACAAGCCAAAGTTGAGCCGCACTGCAAGGAGGCGTCAAAACCAAGAGTTAGCTCGACAACACAAGAAAGCAGAAATGGAAGCACAAACCAACGCACAACCAGAATCCACAGACTTGCATCCTGCACCAGAACATTTCAAATCTTACACCACAGGGGAAGCAAAGGTTGTGTACACAAAAGCCCAAAGAATACCTATCGATGGGAATAATGGAATCTATGATGGTCCGGCAATAGTTAAAGAAATAGAATTAGCTGACCCCGGTGAAGAATCAAAACCTGTTTTTATTGCCCAAGACCTCACAGAAGTTGAAGAGGCGGTCCTCAAAGAGCTTCTCAAGGAATTCAAGGACGTATTCGCTCGGACATACCATGATATGAAAGGTGTTCCGCCTTCTGTGGTCCAACATACAATCCCTATGATTAGCACTGCGAAGCCCGTACAACAAAGACCCTACCCGATGAATCCTAAGTACGCAAAGATCATTCAAGAAGAACTAGAAAAGCTTATCAAATGTGGGTTCATATATCCTATTGAACACTCTGAATGGGTGTCGCCAATAGTTATCGTGCCAAAAAAGAATGGGAAACTCAGGGTGTGCGTGGACCTCAAAAAAGTTAATGCAGCTACTAGAAGAGACCATTACCCCCTACCATATTCCGAACATGTACTCGAAAGAGTTGCAGGCAAGGAAGCTTATAGCTTTCTAGATGGGTACTCAGGCTACAACCAAATCACGATAGCGCTAGAGGACCAAGCTAAAACTGCCTTCATCACAGAATTTGGCGTGTTTGCATTTCGTGTGATGGCTTTTGGCTTAACAAATGCCCCTGCTACATTCCAACGATTAATAAACACTGCTTTTAAAGAATATTTGAGAGAGTTTTGTGAAGCTTTCTTAGACGACCTTTGTGTTTACTCTTCTTGGAAAGAACATCTATCATGTTTGCGGAAGGTGTTTGAAAAATGTAGGTTATATCGTATCTCATTGAACCCGTTCAAATGCCAATTTTGGGTCAAGCATGGAGTTATTTTAGGGCATATAGTATCCAAGAATGGTATCTCAACCGATGAGAGCAAAATTAAAGTGATTCTAGAGTTACCACCACCAACCAATTACAAGGGAGTTCAAAGGTTCATGGGACACGTGGGTTATTATCGACGGTTTATTTTATTTTTCGCTGAGATAGCACGTCCTTTGTACAAGCTTCTCATTGAATTTAAATGGACTGAAGAGTGTGACCAGGCCTATGAACAATTGAAGAAAACACTAGCAAGTGCTTCGATTTTAAGGACACCTAACTCGGATTTCATTTTCCATGTGCATATTGATGCATCAAACTTTGCTATTGGGTGTGTTCTCACTCAACCAGGAGAACATAAATTGGACTATCCCATTAGCTTTGCAAGCCGTCAATTGAACGATGCTGAAAGGAACTACACCACTACAGAGCGAGAAGGTTTGGCAATGGTTTATGCAGTAAAGAAATTTCGCTACTACCTTCTGGCAAACAAGTTTGTATTTTATGTGGATCATCAAGCGTTGCTGTATCTGGTAAACAAGCCATGCTCCACAGGAAGAATCACACGATGGTTGTTAATTCTTCTGGAGTTTGATTTCACGATTGTAGTGAGACCCGGTAAAAGGCACCTCATGGCTGATCATTTGTCTCGCATACCCAATGGTGAAGCCCCTACAGGAGTTGATGATGAATTACCCGATACTTCCCTATTCATAGTTGAGACTATGCTTGAATGGAGTGAGAACATTGTTAACTTTTTAGTTAATGGTTTTCCACCCAAGGAACTTCGTAAGGATATCGCTCGAAGGCTAGTAAAAGAATGTGAACCCTATTGTTTGATTGCCGGAACCCTGTATAGATTAGGCAAGGACGATATTCTTAGGCGTTGTGCCCGCGAGGATGAATATTTGTATATCTTGCAAGAAGCACATATGGGCATAGCAGGAGGACATTTTTCAGGGGACCTGACTGCTAGAAAGGTGCTGCAATCAGGCTATTGGTGGCCAACTTTATTTAAGGATGCATCACTTTTTACAAAAGGGTGTGATGAGTGCCAACGTTACAAGACCACACAGCGCAAGGACAGAATGCCCTTACATCCTATTAAAGTAACCCAACCATTTGAAAAATGGGGCTTAGACTTTGTAGGTCCAATTAGTCCCGCAGCTCGCAACACTCAATCTCGATATATTCTAGTTGCTACGGACTATGTAACAAAGTGGGCTGAAGCTAAGGCTTCACAAAAAGCTGACGCGAGGACAACAGCTAAGTTTCTTTTTGAGAACATTATCACAAGATTTGGTTGCCCTTTTGAAATTGTTAGTGATAATGGTACCCATTTTATAAATGAGGTAATAAGAGAGATTACCACGACCTTTATGATATCCCACCATAAGTCTACACCTTATTACCCGCAAGCTAATGGACAAGCCGAGAGCACCAACAAGACTCTAATCTCTATTTTAACCAAGACGGTAGAAGCTCATCGCACTGATTGGGATTTGAAGTTGACATCTGCTCTATGGGCTTATCGTACTGCTTATAAAGTGGCTATTAATTGTACTCCATTCAAAATGGTATACGGCCAAGAAGCGGTTATGCCTTGGGAGTTTGTCATTCCTAGTCTTAGGGTAGCTTCGCAAGAAGGATGGAATGGTAACCCCTTAACCGAGCGTTTGTTTATCTTAGAAAAACTAGACGAAGAGAGACAGTTGGCTGTGCAAAATGCTCTTGTGGAAAAGGATAGGAGAAAGAAGTGGTTTGATCGCCATGTGAAGGACAAGGATATCAAAGTTGGTGATAAAGTCCTTATGTATGGAGTACGTAAAGAGAAGAAAAAGTTGAAATATGCTGGTAAAGGACCATATAGAGTATGTGAAATTACCCCACAAGGTACCCTTCGTGTGGAAACTCTTGATGGAGTTGAAACCATTGGATTCCTCAATGGGAGTAAATTCAAAAGATATTATGATCCTTTAAGCCAAGAGGAACTACGGGCCATTCATCAAAAGAAGGCCGCCAAAGCACAAACCGAGTTAAACAAGATACAAGCTCAAGCTGAGGCTAAGGAGCGACAACAACGTATAAGACAAAAACGAGAGGCTAACCTTGGGGTCACAAATGCATTCCACGTGGAAATCGAAGAGGATGGGTTGGACTCTGACACACCTCTACGATACCCCATTGAGTTAAATAGTGCCTATGGAAAAGTGCTATATAACGCCTTATTGGACACGGGTGCTAAATACAATCTGCTATCCTATGGGGTGTGGTGTCAGTTAGGGAAGCCACCTCTATCTGAGAGTATTATCCAAGTCAAGGGTGTCAACAAGAAAAAAACTGCGGTTTTTGGAATCTGGCACACTTCTGTCAGTTATGACAATGGGGTGGTAGCTCAAGACTTTTTGGTCATGCCTACTGGAACTATGGAGGGTAATATAAACCTAGGCCGCACGTGGATGATAGCCACCAAATGCACTATTGATTGGGGGACTGGGGGTGTTACAACGCAAAAACCAACTCTTAGCCCTACCACTCAAGCCATAGTCCCTGAGATATTGCCCAAGGAAATAAAACCCAAGACATTGCATGTCCAGGAGGTTGAACCATACGTCCCCATAGCCCAACTCTCTAGAGCTTCAACTGATGTTATTAAAAGAAAGCTTGAGACACACAAGAACCATCCTAATATAACAGAGAAAACATACAAGTGGGTCCCTAAAGCTTCTTTAGTGACCATAGCTAGTGCTAAAAAACAGAAGCCTTGTAAGAAACGTACCACTCGCTCCAAGAAAAGTAAGAAAATGTTGCGATGGATCCCTCAACGACTATTGGAAGCCCAAGGATACTATGAAGGAAATGATCAAATCTGGGTGCCCAAACGTAAAGTGTACTCTTACCTGTCACCTGGCCCATGTAAACCCAATCCTGTGGCTCCAAAACAAATTGAAAATCGCGGAAAGGAAAAAATCATGGAATGTTACACACCCGTTCTAGAGCTAGTTTGGGTACCAAAGAAAGAACGATTTGTTCCACCTAGCTCAGGAACAGGGAAATCAAATGAAGCTTCTTGCTCTTCATGTAGTTCCTATATGCAAATAGAAGCTTCGACACAACCTCCACCTACCACTGTACATATCCATCCAAGCACGAAAGAGTTTGCACCTTCCGGGGTAAGTTCACCACCTACAACAACGTTGCAAATAAAATCCTGGGAGAGTACCTTACCACCCTTGCAGCTTGACGAGGCACCTAGGGTAATAGAAAACTATTGGCAAAAATCCTCACCTATTACCAACTGGAACAATTGGTTTCAAAGGGTGACAAACTCATTTCAAACGGTATGATCTACCCAAGGAAGGGGGGAGTGTTTGCTGACAGTCATCATTCATTTGTTTCCCTCTCAACCTTTTTCCCTGACCTCTCAATCTCCGATCTTAGGGAATGTATATATATAGCCTTATACTCACAAAAAAACAAAAATAGTAAAGAGCAAGAGCGCCTAGCAATGAGAGAGCACCCTATCAGATCTTACATATAAGTCCAAATTCACCGTGTCAAGTCAAGCAACACACAAAAACAACTCTTATGTTTTAAAGGCCTAACCAAATCTATCTGTCTTGTCAGAAATGGCTACTTCACCAGAGGCATGCACTTCTATTTTTGATGAAAGGTACCCCTTGTCTTTTCAACAAGTGTTCTACGTATGCTACCCTATACTTTCTTGCGAATGGGATTTGATAGAGAGCCTTGCATGTGAGAGAAATTTTGAGGAGTTAGAATGGCTGATACGTCTATGGCTAACTAGTGATCCCTACCCAGTAGCGAATGTGTCTCCAATGGCACATGCTTATTCTTTTGCACAAGATGAGTATCCACGCATCACGAGGTTCTTGATTAGCATGCTTGCACAAGAGGATGATGAAGAGGAACTAATAGAGACCGAGGAAGACTATGGCCTCACGGACAACGATTTTATTTATCTAGATGATGAGGATAGAGGCCTAGCCTTAGGGTGGCCACCCGGTTTATATAATATCCTCTTTCCTTGATTCTAAAAGGGGTGACAGATAGGTAGGTTAGGGGTCTAGATTGTGTTTTGAGTTTGGTTTTTAGGAGTTTTAATTTTTCCCACTGATGTGCCTCCTGGAGGTATTCCTTTTGTTTCCTAGTGTGTACAGGAGCGTGTTGCTATTGATAGGATTTGGACCTTCATGGAACCTTTCTCTCGTTCACACTTCAAATCAAGCGCGACCATCAACACAAACAGGTGTTTCTTGTCCATTAGCATTGCCCTTATCTTTTTGCATCTATGTTTGTCTGCTTTGATTGTGATTGGTAGCATAATATTCAGTGCATTTGCTTAGTATCAAACATTTAATTCAATGCAATCTTTTGTCATAATCACTTGTCTAGGTTTAAAAATCAAGCAGTCCGACTAAGCTAGTTTGACCAAGCTAGGTATTAGAAATCTTCTCTTAATACCATGGGGAATGCCTTCCTAATAATCAATGGTTACTTAGGTTCTTAATCCGATTTAGGCAGCATTGTATGAAATGTACTAGGGCTTTCTAGTGGGCTTAACCCTATTGACCTTTAGCGTAAGTATTATAAAGGGAGTTTACTAATGTGATGAGCCTGGGGAGGGTAACAGTGTTATATGACCCCCCAAAGTTACAAAATTAAAATGATGAAAATGAACAAACAAAAAATCAAAGTGCCACAATGTAAAATTTTAAGCTGGAAGAGAAATCTCAGCTTGATTTGGTACTTCACTCACATGTATCGCCTATGGTACTAGAGCCCTAGAGGTTCCTAGTGTGGGCGCTTTTCCTTGAAAAGCAAAAAACCCAAGGCATACAAAATAAGCACACACATCATAATTGAATCACTGTGAAAAGACCTTGGGGGGTCAAAGAAAAAGTAATCAGCCAGGCGATGATTTCATGAGAAATTCCTTTTATGGTAGCTTAACTACAAGGTTTTCTAGATATAGCCTCTAGTCAGCCCTTGAACATGAATACTTGGCTCTCGCGATTAAACAACTTAATTGACCACAGAAAATTAAGAAGCTTACCCATGGTATTAATATTCGATCTCTAGTGCTTTTCGACCATTAAATTAGCGACCCCAGACTTGTTTAATTTTCTACCTTTACATCTGTTTATGCATTTGATTACATTGCAATTTAATGTTCATTGCTATCAAATTGTTTGAAATTCTTTGACCAATCAATGTGTCTACCTAAAACTGCATATGCTTTTTAAGAGAATGCAATTACTGTGCCAATGTTGTTTGATTTTGCAGTGACTAAAGAAGGCTAAGGACATTCATCTCAAATGCTCTTCCACCTCGACGAACCAGCTTCAACTCAATAGCTTCCGAGGACGGAATCTACATCAGGAAGGGGGGCATGTTAACCCTCACGGCTCACGGACACCCCATCACCTACGACGGACGTGTATTATGTATTCGATAGAGTCAGGTACCGGGCTTGTCGGACCAATAGGGAAAGGTAGAGTGATCGCCGATGAGAGGCGCACTTTAACTTGGACATTCAAGGGATTAGTTGGCTAAGCATGGGCGCCCAAGTGTGAATGGGGTGAGCTCCTATAAAAGCCAACTAAACCTAATTTTTACTCATTCTCTCATTTGTGCAATTGAAGAGTGCTCTTGCTCCATCTCCATCTTCTTCTTCTTCACCTCCTTGTGTGTGTGTGTGTGAGAGAGAGAGAGAGAGGGAGAGTGTGTGTGCGATCGAGCATTACGAAGGCACGACGGCGGCGAAGCGGTTGAGCGCGGCACGACTGCAGCTTCTTCTTCATCGCGGTGAGGAATCCACCACGAAGGCGAGCGTAGAGCGGTGAGTGACACACCCTTTGTTTCCTTGAGCTTGCTAGTTTAGGCTTGTTGTGTGCTTGGAGCCGTTTGTGGCTCGCATACGGTGTATTGGCAAGTCCCTTGCTTCGACAGTGCGGCAAGGAGAGCACACACACTAAAACACGAGAGAGAGAGAGAGAGAGAGAGAGAGAGAGAGAGAGAGAGAGAGAGAGAGAGAGAGAGAGAGAGATAGTGCTCGGGCTGCTTTGAAACGTATCGGCAATGATCAAGCAAACACAACTATATATTTAAGAAAGAGAGAGAAAGGGGGAGGGGGTGCTTGTTGCATTAATACCTTCTTACAAATCTGTCATGACAAATCAAAGTGAAATTAGTATTTGTTCAACATAGCTTGCGTAAATTTCACCACAACACATCACAAGAAAAGCCACCCCAATCACTGTTTTAAAGCTAGGGGAGTCCTCTCCACCCTGTCGCCCTCTTACAGTATGTGGGATTTATGGCTAGATTGATGACAACAACAGAGAAAAGCTATCAAGAACTTAACAAAAAACACCAAGATACTTACGCATCATTGTTGTCCATTACTTCACGTTGGAAGGGAGACAAAGTATCCAAGATTAGTCCAAATCCACCCTCCTTGATTCAGCAAATGTTGGGCTTACAATAGTAGGAGAAATGATAGATTTCCTACTCTCAATTGAATGATCACTCTCTCTCTTACAATGGCATAGAGTTCCCTTGCTAATCCCCTATTACAACACATGCACATGCATAAGACAATGAGCTTCCACTCAAGAGCTCCTTCTAGAGAGGTTGAGCTTGGCTTCTCAAGCTATAGCACAGTGCTCTTGCTTATGGCTCCTCCTTTTGTGCTAGCTACACCCTCCTTTTATAGCAATTTTGAAGGCTAGGGTTACTTATCTAACCATGGTTGGGTTAGATTTTCAGCAATTTATCTAATTTCTTTTGCTTGGAATTATCAAGAAGTTGGTGGGGAAAGAGAGAGGAGAGAAATGGAGGTGATAGGACTTTTCATAGTGGGTTAGTGTTAGTAGAGTTAGTATTAATTTACAAATGGAATTGGATATTTACAATGGGAGTATCCATGTAGGATACAAATAAGGAAGAAAAACTCTTAAGAGGTAAGAAAAGGTGGATTTCTTACAAGGTTGATGCTCCAAGTGTCTTGAGTAGGGTCAATTTTGACGCTTGTTGACGGTCCACTAGCTTTGACAGTACATTTTTTCTCCACTCTTGACCTTCCTTGAGAGACAAGGTAATTAAAGCTGAGTAATCAACCACCATGATGCTGTCTTTTAAGAGAAGAGACTGAATTTTGTGGTTTTTTTATAGATATGGGTAATTTGGAGGAGGAAAAATGAGACTAGGTGGTCAATTTTGGAATGGAATTGTGTGTGGGAGGTATGAGTTCACCATGGTTTCTCTTATTCTTCAAGGTTGAGGAGAAGGTGAGTAGCTAATTGAGGGTTTTTGAAGAAGATATGGGAAAAGTCCCGTGACTCACGCACGCCTATGTACAGTGAAATGGTAGGGATAGCCACAATGTTTGGGTGATTTAGGTAGGGTGAGGTAACTCACTGTGACAATTACAAAGAGCCGAAAAATGGCTATCATTAGCCCTCCCCCTGGATGATGGTATATTCATGTACCATCATAGAGCATCTTTTCCAAAGAGAGTGCTTCAGAGTCCTTGACGAGATTTTTATTGTTTGGCCCCCCTGAATTTTGGCTAGAGTTACACTCATGCTTTATGTAACAATACTTACATGGGATAGTTGCCTTTTGCTCTGGTAGATCCTTTGGTAGAAGGCGACTCAAATAGTGCTTCAAGCGATACCCGTTTACTTTCCTGGAGTGCTCTTTTCCATTCAAGTCCATAAGCTGATAGTAACTTGAATTGAAAGCCTTCTTGACTATGTATGGCCCTTGCCATCTTGTTTCAAATTTGGCATCAAAACGATTATCGAGTCGATTGTCATACCTTAGCACAAGATCTCCTTCATTGATGCCTTTGTCCTTCAGTTTCTTGTCAAGCTTCTCCTTTGTCTGTGTGGCTTTCCTCTTATAGCACTCGTATGCTGCTTCTCTTTTCCACTCAAGCTCAGCTAAGGTAAGAAGTCGATCCATCCATGCTTCTTGATCATCTTGTGCTGATTTGCCATGAAGTCGCATTGTTGGAATGTTTAGCTCAATTGGCTGTAAAGCCTCTTGACCATAGACCAAGTGAAATGGTGTGAACTCCGTGGCTTCCCTATATGTGGTTCGATACGCCCACAAGGCACCATCCAAGAAGTCATCCCACAACTTTGTCTTGTTTTTCACCATCTTTCTAATGATGCCTGCAATGACACCATTAGCTTTTTCTACCAAACCATTTGATTGGGGATAGTAGGGTGTACTGTGACGATGTAGAATGCGAAGTTCTTCACAGACTTCTGTGAGCAATCCCTTTCTAAACCCTGGACCATTATCAGAAACAATCTCCAAAGGTGTGCCAAATCTACAACAAATGTGAGTGTAGACGAATTTTCTCACTGTCCTCTCATTTACCTTTGCCACACTTTGTGCTTCCACCCACCTAGTCATGTAGTCTACAGCCACTAGAATGTAGAGTTTACCATTCTTTGTCCTAGGCAGAGGACCCATAGCATCAATGCCCCACTTTTCAAAGGGTCCATTTGCAAGCACTATTTGCCTCGGGCCATGCACCAACCTTCTATTTCCATTCATCTGACAATTGTGACAACTTTTACACCAATGTTGGATATCCACATGTAGACTTGGCCAAACATACCCCGCAAGCAAAATATTCTTGATAGTTAATTCTTGGGAAAAATGACCACCACATGCCTCTTCATGCAAACCTTTTAGAATGGCTGGAATCTCCGCGATAGTTGGTACTCTTCTGCACACTTGATCCTTCCCTCTTTGATAGAGGGAGCCTTCTAGGAAGAGATATGCGCTTGCCTTCTTCATGAGTCTCCTCTTCTAAGCCTTCGTGAAGTCTTGTGGAAACTCGTCCTCCAAAATGTAGCTAATAATGGGAGTCAATGACTCCAATCCCTGGTATCTCGGTTGCTTGACAGTTGCTGCCACCATGATGACCTGCACTTCTTTCTCAACGCATGTAACTACTTGCTGTGCAAGTAAATCGGCATCTTCATTTTGTTTCCTAGGAATATGATATAGTTGCACTTCTTCAAATTGATTAAACAATCTACGAATGGCATGAACTTTTGTCCGTAAGCTACTACTAGCAAAGTAGATGGGTCGCATCCTTGTACTATGGGGATCTTGTTGTAGCAACAAAGCACCAATTGTTTCTTTCCCAGCACTAGAGCTAACAAAGAATGTGTACTCCCAACAAGGAGGCATGAGTGTTGGTAGCTCTGACAAAATGACTTTAATGTTACAAAAATACTCTTCAAGCTCATCAGACCATGCAAATTCTACTTGTTGTGTCAACTTTTGCAAAGGATGAAGCAACTCCGAAGCTAAGTGAATAAAGCGTGACATATACTTCACTTTTTGAATGAATGATATGACCTCTTTGAGATTCTTGGGTGAGGGGAGCTCAATAAGAGCCTTTGCCTTTGAAGGATCCACCTCAATGCCTTTATAGGAAACCTTGTGACCAAGCAAGATCACTTCATCCTCAGCTATGTGACACTTGTCGGGGTTGAGTTGACCTCCCATGTCATAGAGCTTCTTTAAACCTTCTTCTACCCTTTGTAGATGCAATGATTTTGAGCTATAAATGCAAAAATCATCAATAAAAACCCTAATGGACTTTCCAAAGAATGCTTGAAATACCATGTTCATGAAGCGTTGGAAAGTTGCAGGAGCATTTGTCAGACCAAATGGCATGACTCTAAAAGCATAACAACCCCAAGGAGTGATAAAGGTTGTTTTCAATTGATCCTCCAGTGCAATCTCTATTTGAAAGTAACTTGAGTAACCATCGCACACAGTGTACTTCTCATGACCAGCTACCTCATTTAGTATCTCATCCTGGAATGGGAGGGGAAAGTGATCTCTCTTTGTTGCCTCATTGAGGGGACGGTAATCCACACACACCCTCCACTTGCCGTTCTTCTTAGGAGTGACAACAACAGGAGAGACCCACTCTGAATTCTCCACTGGATAAATGAACCCTGCTGCTAGAAGCTTTCTTACCTCCTTGAGTAAAGCCTGCTCCTTGATGACTCCTAGCCTTCGTAGCTTCTGAGCCTTAGGTGTGGCCTCTGGCTTCAACTCAATTTTGTGTTGAACAGCATCTACTCCACGCACATCGGTGTAGTCTTTAGCAAAAAGCCTAGGAAACTTCCTTAGCACACATTTGAACTCCTCTCTTTCATCCTTTGTAAGTGTTGTTGATAGCATACCTTCCAGCATCCCTTCATCTTGAACACCTTCGTTCTCTTGAGGACCTACCTCCTCCAAGCCTTGACAAGAGGTCTCTTGGTTTCTTGGCTTAAACCTTACCCCCATGACTTCGATGGAAGACTCCTCTTCAGTAATGCTGCCGCTACTTTCTTCTTCTGAAGTGCTATCGGTCCAACCTTCTTCCGTCTCACTTTGAGATGATTCTTCATGGAGCTCCTCTTGGCGTTGCTCCTTCATGTCAAAGACAACCTTCTTATGATTTTCATTCCTGCAAATTAATTTTCCACTCTCCCAATCCTGCAAAGCTCGCATTTTCATTAGCCATGGTCTTCCTAGGATAAATGGATAACCACTTCCCTTGGTCAACATAACATAAAAATCCACCGCTTTCTTAATGCCAAAGGCCTCTACAAAGACATTTTTACAAATGCCTACACACCTAGCCTTGCTATTGTTTGCCATCTTGACCCTAATTTCAGGTGTCTCATGGATGTGCATGCCTAGTTTTTGCATGAGTCCCTCTGTCATGATGCAAATTTGTGCACCCCCATCCACTAGACCTTTCCTAACCAATCTCCCTTTGATGTAACAGTCTAGCACCGGTGTAATGTCCTCATTCATTTCAGCTTGTGCAATTTTTACAACAGGCACACTGTCTTTTACCTTTCTCCTAGTGCTAACTGCCCTTGTTAAATCCCTCCTAACTTGTGGACATAATGCAAGAAATTGAGGCCATGAAATATCAGGACCCTTACCTCTCATGTCTTCCAACAAGTTGTACGGAGCCATACCATGTCCAAGAGGTAAGTCTTGGAGGTTGATACGACGTCGAGTCCTCTTGGTTTCCTTGGTTCCCTTTGCCTTCTTGCCTTGTCCATGGTCACTCTGTGATGTGACTCCTTCTTTCTCTTTACCTTTTCCTCGGCCACGCTTAATTCCATTGGCTTCCATGTCAACCTCATTTGAATTTGTCACCTCTACCACATGCACATTTGGATCTGGCAAAGGTGGAACTCCTTCTACCCCTTGTGGAGGTGGTCTTGGTTCATTTGGCCTTTGTAGAAGCCTTGGTTGTTGACCAGTTCCTTCACCTGCATTCATCACTGGGTAATTCAAGTTAGGCCTCCCTGGCTCCCCACGGGGCCAAGGACAATTATACGTCCCATGTCCAGACTCTCCGCAATTCCAACATTGCAAGACTCTCCTAGGTCGTGGATCTCGCTCTTCAGACTTCTTTGCTTGTCCCTTTGGACCTACAGCTTGTGCAAGGTGAATTGACAGGCTGCTTAAAGATTCGTTTAACTTCTCAATTACTTCCGCCGTTACCTCAGGAAGCTCTCTCGATGTTGATGCTTGTGACTTACCTTTGGGTCTAAGACCTTCTATTGGAACCTCTCCCCTTAAGCACTTGAGTTTCCTATACTTCTCAGCAGCCCTAGTTTCAGCTGCATCAAAAGTAGCAGGTGCACCCGCCTCAACTTTTACCTTAAGGTCAGGAAAGAGTCCGGCTATGAACCTCTCCTTCTTTAAAAATTCTGCACCATCACCAGGGTTAGCAACATTTCGTATCCATAGAGCCCAAAGACGTAGAAACTCTTGCTTGTACAAGTAGTAGTCATCTAAGTCTTTTTGCTTATGAGAAACAATGTCTTGCCATAGTTTTTGAGTGTTTTGGGGATCAAAGAAGTATCTCTTAAAACGATTCAAAACTTCTGTGTAATTCCCCTTAACTTTCTCAGGCAAAGAGTCAAACCAAGTACTAGCATCTTTCCTAAGGACCACCTCAAACATTTCTACACATTCTTGATCGGTTACTATCCTCTTGATACGGCAAGACATCTTGAAATTTGCTAAAAATAATTCTGCATCCTCTCCAGGCTCTCCAAAGAAAAGAGGATATCCAGACATTTGGCGTTGGCTCTCCATTATTATGAAAGATTACAACACGAGTTACAATAAGGGATACAATAGAGATCTAGAACCACTCGCCTGCAAATGAAGAAGTGAGAAAATACCACTCTAGGTTTTCTTCTTCAGCTATCCAAGCTTCAATAAGGCCTCGATTTGTTTGATCAAAACAAAAGGGTAGACTATTGATGAGCTCTAAGAAGGGTTGAAATTCTTCAAAGCTAAGGCGATAAACAGAAATCTCTAGAACTTCATTTTCTGGATCCAAAAGAGCAACCACGTCCCAAGTGATAAATTGCACTTGCTCTACAATTCCAATGCACAAGCGGTTTGTATAAAAACTAGATCTTCATGCTCGTCGAAGGCCGTGAGAAAGTAGCAATTGACTAGGAGCTCCTTTCCTTCGAGTTCCACACAGTCGGAGTGAGGCAACCTTCTCACAATTTCATAAAGAACATCCTCATCAAGTCCAATCAAGTTTGCAAGATTTAAAGACTCCACTTGTGCTACAAAATTCCTGGACAAAAACTCCTTAGGATTATGGTTAAATCATTCAAAAGCATAAAGAGATTTACAATGTCTCTATGAACAAAGTGTCATAGAAAGTAGAGAAGGATGAGAATTTATACAAATTTGCAATCTTCTCTATGCTCTCTTTATTAAGACAAGCTCTGAATAGCTCCCTATCTCCTTTGTTGAAAGCGAAAGGAAGACTATTAATAAGACGCAAATGAGGGAAAAATTCACCAAATGTGAGTCTATGAAGCATGAACTCTGGCCGCAAGTTTCCTGAAGAGTCTTCCTCAATGGTGAAATGCACTCGCCAAACGCCAAATTTCACTCTAGTTACCAATCTTAGGGCACACACTAGTTGGATGAATGCGCGGTCTTCCTTAGTGCCCAACAACAAGAGGAAAATGGAATCCACGCGTAGGACCTTCCGTCTTAACTTCACCACCCTCTTGTTATGAGGGAGACGCCTTACTACTTGCTCCTGCAACTCAATTGGTAATAGAGCTAGATCTCTAAGGATTGAACTTTCACTGCACACACATTCCCAGTTAGAACAAATGATCGTTTTTTTGTTTCTTGTAACAACTTGGACAAAGAAAAAACAAACATACACACTACTTTGCCGAGCTGCACTTCATTTTAAAATAAAATGAACACATGTACATCAAAAGAAGTGTGGTAGTTGATGAGAGGTAGAATGACAGGGTTTGGTGATGCAAGAATTTCTCCTACTCTTTGGGCACCAAACATGAACACCATTCGTTGTTGAAAATGGATCTTTCTACTAATTGCAACGTTTATTCTAATGTGTGGAGTAAAATGAAAGGGAAAAACCTCTATTCCTGGGCCATTATCCATGGCCTATGCATGTCCTAATTCTTAAAACAAAACAAAAATATAGACGTCCAAACTAAGGTCGTACCTAATGAGAGGCAAAATAAAAGGATTTACTGAAGCGTTTATCTCGGCCAACCTAAGAGGACTTAAAATTCTACGAATGACACGTTGAAATTGCAACTTAGTACTAACAATTATGTGTACCTTTTGCCTTGCAATGGGAATGAAGGGATCATACAAATCTTCGTGATTCATGCAAACTACTTGACTATGCTAAAGGTTGATTCTACACAAAAATACACAAGCCGTCCTCAGTGGGGGCACCAATTTGAGGCGGTCCGGGGCGGGCAACAAGAAGAGCAATCTCTAGACACCCTTCAAGGCTCCCGTGCTGCTCAATGGGGTTGGGGCACAACACAACACAAACCAAAACAACAAACCCACAGCCAAATCCCAACTACACAAGGGGCACCACCTAGTTTAAGAGCGAACTAGGACGCAAAAGAGGAGAATCGTTAGAGCAACCCACAAACAAGCAAGGAATTTACACTAACCCCAACACCAATGGAACACTCTCACACACTAAAACACGAGAGAGAGAGAGAGAGAGAGAGAGAGAGAGAGAGAGAGAGAGAGAGAGAGAGAGAGAGAGAGAGAGAGAGAGAGAGAGTGCTTGGGCTGCTTTGAAACGTATCGGCAATGATCAAGCAAACACAACTATATATTTAAGAAAGAGAGAGAAAGGGGGAGGGGGTGCTTGTTGCATTAATACCTTCTTACAAATCTGTCATGACAAATCAAAGTGAAATTAGTATTTGTTCAACATAGCTTGCGTAAATTTCACCACAACACATCACAAGAAAAGCCACCCCAATCACTGTCTTAAAGCCAGGGGAGTCCTCTCCACCCTGTCGCCCTCTTACAGTATGTGGGATTTATGGCTAGATTGATGATAACACCAGAGACAAGCTATCAAGAACTTAACAAAAAACACCAAGATACTTACGCATCATTGTTGTCCATTACTTCACGTTGGAAGGGAGACAAAGTATCCAAACTTAGTCCAAATCCACCCTCCTTGATTCAGCAAATGTTGGGCTTACACTAGTAGGAGAAATGATAGATTTCCTACTCTCAATTGAATGATCACTCTCTCTCTTACAATGGCATAGAGTTCCCTTGCTAATCCCCTATTACAACACATGCACATGCATAAGACAATGAGCTTCCACTCAAGAGCTCCTTCTAGAGAGGTTGAGCTTGGCTTCTCAAGCTATAGCATAGTGCTCTTGCTTATGGCTCCTCCTTTTGTGCTAGCTACACCCTCCTTTTATAGCAATTTTGAAGGCTAGGGTAACTTCTCTAACCATGGTTGGGTTAGATTTTCAGCAATTTATCTAATTTCTTTTGCTTGGAATTATCAAGAAGTTGGTGGGGAAAGAGAGAGGAGAGAAATGGAGGTGATAGGACTTTTCATAGTGGGTTAGTGTTAGTAGAGTTAGTATTAATTTACAAATGGAATTGGATATTTACAATGGGAGTATCCATGTAGGATACAAATAAGGAAGAAAAACTCTTAAGAGGTAAGAAAAGGTGGATTTCTTACAAGGTTGATGCTCCAAGTGTCTTGAGTAGGGTCAATTTTGACGCTTGTTGACGGTCCACTAGCTTTGACAGTACATTTTTTCTCCACTCTTGACCTTCCTTGAGAGACAAGGTAATTGAAGCTGAGTAATCAACCACCATGATGCTGTCTTTTAAGAGAAGAGATTGAATTTTGTGGTTTTTTTATAGATATGGGTAATTTGGAGGAGGAAAAATGAGACTAGGTGGTCAATTTTGGAATGGAATTGTGTGTGGGAGGTATGAGTTCACCATGGTTTCTCTTATTCTTCAAGGTTGAGGAGAAGGTGAGTAGGGTGCAGAGAGGAGTGGTGAGAGAGGTGGGGGTGATGAGTGGAGAAGTGTGTGTGAAAGAGGAAAATGATAAAGTGGAAGAGAGAGTGTGGCTGCATAGTATGGGAAAACTGGGGTCCACTAATAAAATCATAGCTCACAGCTCGTAGTTCAAAAAAATATGAAAAAATTTGAGGCAAAAGTTCAGCCCACGAGCTACAACTTTTGTTTGTATCACCTTTTCAAATTCGGAGAGCAAGTGAACTTTAAAAATTCAGCAAAACCGACCGTTTTTTTCCACTGCACAAGGTCCTTGTGGGGTCCTTCTTTGGATGATTCTTTTGAATACCTCCAAGAGTGAGCCCTCCATAGTGCATGTATGCATGCCACCTACCCTTGAACTTATTTGGTAGGTCTATAATTGAAGATATTGTTGAGATTATGATATAAGTGAATAGTACAACTAAGAAAATCAAATATTGAGGGGTCTAAAAAATATGTACATGTCAAATATAAATAATATAAGTGGAAAAAATATAAAGGGGTCAAAAGAAATCTCTCTCATTATGAGGCTACCATAAAAAGATAAATATTTTTGGTGTTCTAATTTTATAGAAAAAAAAAACAAAAGAGACGTAGGAAGGGAAAAATCACAATAGTGAAAAAATATACACATAAATAAAACTAGTTTTTTTGGATTTTTGTTGGGGTGGAGTTACACCAAATATAAGAGAAGCTTACATGAAAATATTTCTATATGGAATAAAGAGTATGAAAAATGGTAAGAAAAAATTGTGGTAATGGTGAGGCAATGTACAGAGCATAAATAACACACCCTACATAGAAATATTTAAATAAATACCAAAATAATTATGAAAAAATCTTTTTATTTAGGCCCTATATACAATGCAATATTTACACACAAATGGACCATAATATACTTATATTTTTTAATTTTTTTAATTTTTTTGGCTCAACTAGCCTAATGACTAGCTAATTGAGGGTTTTTTAAGAAGATATGGGAAAAGTCCCGTGACTCACGCACGCCTATGTACAGTGAAATGGTAGGGATAGCCACAATGTTTGGGTGATTTAGGTAGGGTGAGGTAACTCACTGTGACAATTACAAAGAGCCGAAAAACGGCTATCATTAGCCCTCCCCCTGGATGATGGTATATTCATGTACCATCATAGAGCATCTTTTCCAAAGAGAGTGCTTCAGAGTCCTTGACGAGATTTTTATTGTTTGGCCCCCCTGAATTTTGGCTAGAGTTACACTCATGCTTTATGTAACAATACTTACATGGGATAGTTGCCTTTTTCTCTGGTAGATCCTTTGGTAGAAGGCGACTCAAATAGTGCTTCAAGCGATACCCGTTTACTTTCCTGGAGTGCTCTTTACCATTCAAGTCCATAAGCTGATAGTAACTTGAACTGAAAGCCTTCTTGACTATGTATGGCCCTTGCCATCTTGTTTCAAATTTGGCATCAAAACGATTATCGAGTCGATTGTCATACCTTAGCACAAGATCTCCTTCATTGATGCCTTTGTCCTTCAGTTTCTTGTCAAGCTTCTCCTTTGTCCGGGTGGCTTTCCTCTTATAGCACTCGTATGCTGCTTCTCTTTTCCACTGAAGCTCAGCTAAGGTAAGAAGTCGATCCATTGGGGCCCTTGGAAGAGGTTTTGACAATATTTTGGTGTCGTATTCTTCTCTCTCTATCTCTTAGGCTTAGCACCTTCATTCACAGTGTTTATCCACTTGTTTGTGATCATTTGCACTCTCTCACTAAAGGAACGAAAGGCTCTCCCTTCCGTAAGTAAAAGGAACCCTTGAGCACAAATCGGAGCACTCATCTTGAGAAAAGTTCAACATTCACTTCCGTTGCACCTTACATTGGTATCAAAGCTTTGGCAGTGTTTTGTATCACTCAAGGAAAGAACCACATAGGTTTTTTTTCTTGTTGCGGTCGTACGTAACCTAGGTCCACTTGGGCATGTCGATTCCTAATATTGTTTTTGAAGAGTGACAAGAATCCCAAGACAAACGGGCTTGTCTAGCCTCCCCTTGTTTCTCTTTTCACTCATTAAGACCGGACCGTGCACTTAGCGGCTCGGCCAATCGACTTGAGGTGGGAAAAGGAAACCTTGGTGTGAGCGCAAGGCCACCAAGGGGTGCGCTTACAAGAAAGAGTAGAGCTCGGGTAAGAGAAGATCCTTCTCTAACACAGATTGCAAGCTAAAGAAATACCTCAAGAACCCCAAGAAGGCAAGCCTGACTCAAGAACCTTAAGAACCCAAGTTCCTCGTGAACTTAAGAACCTAAGATTTCAGTGTATGGTCATCACCCAAAGCGGAATGGATACTTTGCATGAAGGTGATGAGCATGGAGGTGGTGAAGAAGAATTTTACCCACCAAGAGGTTTTCTGATCCTCCCCCTTCCCCATCTACGCCACGTTTGCACCAAATCCGATGGAGGCTTTCGTCAAGTCGATGATGGACATGATGCTACGACAAGAGGTGCAACGTGCTACCTTGGAGCGCGAGAACGACAAATGAAGGTTAGCCTTTGAGCGTAAGCGTGAGAAAGCATACTTGGCAGCCGAAGAAAGACAAGCGGCCTTGGAGTTAGAGCGTGAGGCACAAAGAGACTAATGCATGCAAGAGTTGGTCCTACAAGTACTTAACTCAAAATCTGAGCCGATCAAAGATGTTGGTAGTTCATCAAGTAGCTCAAGCGGAGATTTGGACTCCAGCAACCCCATCACCGAAGAATTTGACGTTCATTAAGTATGACGGTAAGATGGATGCTACTATTATTCATTCTTGGTTGCATTCATTTAATGCTTACTTTGCAACAACTAAGAAGACAGGAAATAGCAAGGTTTTGACGGCAGCCATGTACCTTGCTAGTGATGCAACCAATTGCTACCACGCATGGCAAGCGGCACAATTGACTGCGCACCTAGAGGAAGCCAGCGAAGGTGCACCCCTTTTGTTCAATTGGGTGGACTTCCAAGACAAGCTCAAGGCACGGTTTATGCCACCCAAGTACCTAGCACGATTGAAAGACGATTGGCGCAATCTCAAGTAAAATGGTATGCCAATTATGTCTTTTTCTAATCGTGTTTTGTAGCTTGGCACCCAATTACTCAAATCGGATGATGAGAGCAAAGAGGCATTCTTTTATGGGTTGGACGAGTATATCAAGTATGATGTCAGAGTACTTGATCCCATAGATCTCAACAAGGTGGTATCGATTGTTCTCTCGCAGGAGATGAAGCACAATAAGGGAAAGCCTAAGGAGAACAAGTCTTCTCAAAAGTACTTCTCAGACTCCTCAGAACCCTTAGAATAGTAAGAACGGTAAGAATGGTAAGAATGATAACTCTTCTAGCCAATCTTCCTCTAATCCTTCAGAAAATAACTCTCAAAATGAATCTAAGGATTAAGCTAAAACACTTACTCAACCTAGGCTAACCCTGGATGAGAAAGCCTCAGAAGGAATAGGAGGATACATAATGGTGGTACAGCCAAATGCTGTTGATGGTAGAAGATGGCCCGTGCAGTGATATATATGCAAGCTGGTGCATGGTATGGTGGTAGTACAACTATGAAGTGTGGTTGCAGTGAGGTGAATGTGGAAATGTATATTTGATGTGGCTTTTTAGGCCGATGGTATGCTGCCAGGCGCTAAATTGGATGGTGGACTCATGTGTTTGAAGTGATGGTTTTGTGTGCCGAAATGTGGTGCTTGATGTGTTTTTAGATCAGGTCCAGATGGCTCGTCAAATGGAGCTCGGATGTGAAAGATATGGCACCTTGAGATGGAATGCTTTGCAGATCCCCGACGGGTAGGGCAGGTACAAATAGGTGGCCAAAACTGGAATCAATGGCCAAAATTGACGGTAGAAGATGGCCGGTACAGTGATATCTATGCAAGCTGGTGCATGTTATGGTGGTAGTGCAGCTATGAAGTGTGGCTGCAGTGAGGTAAATGTGGAAATGTATGTTTGATGTGGCTTTTTAGGGCGATGGTATACTGCCAGGCGCTAAATTGCATGGTGGCCTCATGTGTCCGAAGTGATGGTTTTGTGTGTCGAAATGTGGTGCTTAATGTGTTTTTTCGAGCAGGTCCAGACGGCTCGTCAAACGGAGCTTGGGTGTGAAAGATATGGCACCTTGAGCTGGAATGCTTTGCAGATTCTCGATGGGTAGGGCTGAAAGACAGGTGTTCAAAATTGGAATCAATCGATACATATGTAAAGTTCAAGTTGAGGAGCATGCCGGTCTTTTCGGATTGCCGATCCTGATGCGGATGGGTAAGTTATGGGTTGACGAAGTTTTCAAGGGGGCCAGTTGTGTGCCGAATGGGCCGTGTTGGTAGACGCGTCGACAGGACTTTTTTGAGCTCGCTAGAGTTTTGAAGGATCGCATGCAACAGGGGGAATTGGCTGAATTTTCGGCTCGATGTTTGGAGATATAGGTGTTGAGATACACCTAGTTTCAGGTTGGAAAATAGTCACGACAGAGGTGAATCGGATTGATTTTTTTAGATTTGATGGCTCGTCACTTGAGGCCGTGAGGCGGTCTGAATGAAGTGGAGTTCGTGGGGTGTGGTAAGAGCAGGGCGGAACTCCAATTTAGAATGGTCCAACAAGTTGACAAAAAGTGTGTGTACGTGCGAGCACCGATAGAATGCGCAACGAGTTCTTAGGGGAAGAAGGGAAAAGTTAAAGGATAAGCTTTAAGGCTAAGAAGGGAAAAATGGCAAAAGTATAAGATGGAGACCCAAAAAGAAAGGGCGCTGGCTGAAAAGCCTTTTTTTTTTGAAAGTTTGAAACAAGGAAAAAAAAGCAGTAACGGGAAGGGAGAAAAGACGGCGCCGTCGTTGCCCCTTGGGATTTAAGAAGGGGGGAGAGTTTTTTTAGGTTTTTGCGGTGCTCGTTCGTTTTGGAAGCGAAAAAGATCTCACGAGGAGCAAGAAACCATGGAAGCTTGGTGTAGGGCTTCAGCGGGGCTCACCCCTTTTGTGCTTTTTGATGAATGTCGGTTGCGGTGGCGGTCTTGTACTATCTTTTTGTTTGAATGAAAGAGAAGTTATCTCATTGCAATCAAGTTTTTTTGCGTCGTCTCGCTCCCCTTTCCCCCCTTGTCTTCTTCTCTCGTGGGTGTACGTGCAGGCGTGTGCGGCAAGTGTTGTCCCCCCGATGAAGTGGTGCAGAGCGAGAGAGAGAGAGAGAGAGAGTGTGTGTGGTGTTTTGAGCGTGTGGGAGAGCGAAAAAGCTATTGCAGTGGTGCGTGTGTGAAGTGTGGTTCTCCGCACGGGTGTGCGCGCATTGTAGCGGTGTGATTTTGGATCGGTTGGTCGACGGTGCATCGATCAAAGAAGGATTTCAAGTGGATTCGGGTGCAGTGTGTGCCCTGTGCTATAGGAGGCAGCCATGTTAGCGTGTTGGGTGCATCCCCCATTCCCCCTCTCCAACGGCAAAAGAGTCATATTAATGCTGACCTTTCTCTATCTAACACAGATAAATTTGACTTCAATTAACTGAGACATCACGTGCAAAATTAAGTACACAAAAAGATGATACTTTATTACAGAAGTGATAGCGGAAGAAAATACAATAGGGACGGACTCCCCTTTGAGCTTTACATCCAAAACATGAGTTTTGTCCCTATGCTGAAGGGTGATCATCTTGCCAAAGACATCCAGCACACCATGTACTCTGAACATCCACGGAATTCCAAGTAGCACATCGCACCCTTTCAATGGCATGATATAAAATTCTTTTGTGTCTACATATGAATGAATATGCAGACGTAGCTTTCCAATAATGGGAGTAACACACTCTGAGTAGCCAGGACATGCCAACGCTGCCTCTGCTATGTACCCCATCTCTTCAGCTCTGATGCCCAACTTCATATCTAACTCTGGTGAGATAAAGTTTGCTTTGGCACCTGGATCAAAGAAGATAAGTGTCCTCTAATCTCTAACTGCATAATTCATTGGGATCTGTATTAGGCCTGTCACCCACCATGTCTGGCACCAAACCTGTCGTGGGTTTACGCTTCTTGCCTTTTTGGTACTCTTTATCATCTGAGTCAGCTTCTTTGTGGACAATTGGTAGCAAAGTGACCAAGTTGCTCGCATATAAAGCATTTGTTTTCAGCCATTAGGACCTTCTTTTTCTTGAGTGACTTACACACAAAAAGCTTCCTTTTATGTTTCTTTGCCTGCACTCTAGAAGTCCCAGTTGAATCCTCGTCTTTGGTGGCATTTTCTGACCTCTGTGATGCATCAGGAACTGTTCTCATAAACGGCTTCTTCGCTGAATTTTTCTTTGGCTGCCCTCCTTTATTGTTGCACGGAAACCCACTGTCCTCTCCTTTCAACAAGGCAAGACCAGTGTTAGCAACTTCCATGATCTGGGTGAGGGTAGCTACTCTATTCTTGGTACCGTATTCCCAAAGCCCTTTAGGCAGACCACAATAATACTTCTCTATTTGCTTTGTCAATGGCACAAATCTGTAGGAAGTCACTGAGAATAACGCTTTACAAAACCTCCGATTGTACTCCAGCAAGCTCTTGCATGTAGCCGAAGTGAGTTGGTGCCAATTTGTCATGATGTAAGCTTCAAAATCATTTGATAGCCAAGCAGATGCAAAAATTTTCTTGAAGTAAACCCATGTGGTGAGTGCCTTTCCTTGCATTAACAATGTCATCCACTATGTAAGTGCATTGTCCTTCAAGAAAGTTGCATCTTTCCTGACCTTATAGGGCCTCTGTAAAATTCCCTCCTACATAAGTTGTATCAAACTACTCGAGGAAAGTGAGAGCCTTTGCTTTATCCTCAAAGCCATTGAAAGTGATGAACTTCACAATTTCACCACTTTCTGTGTAAGCTTTTGGCTTTCCGAGTGCCCCCAAGTTGTCATAAGGAATAGTATGCAACATGGGCACTGTAGTAGGCATCATCGGCACATCTTGGCTATTAACATTTTGCATCAGAGATGCCATATCTAGCTACTGTCCATAAAAACCAGCCATGCCAAAATGAGTCTGTGGCACCCCAAACTAGCTCTGGATGCTCTAAAAACCTTGCTGCATGCCGATGTTACCATACATGGGGTTTGACATCATGCCTTTCATACCTCCAAACACTGTTCCTGGCATCTACAGCTGACTTCCAGGCGCATAACCAGCCATACCCTAGAAGAATGTTCCACCCCGAAATACCCAATATGTATCGTGGGCGGTGGAAAAACTAGATGCATTGCCTAGTAATCAGTTCCCTATCCATTCAAGACAGTGTGCGGGCTCTAAAATGTGGCAAGATGAGCTGGCATAGCCTGTGGGATAGGCGTCCTAACCACCTGTTCAAGGACGAGAGGAGCTTGTTTTGAAACCCCTAACTCCGCAACATGTGAGTGTTCTCTATCCTCTGCTGAGACGCATGAAGTACTTGGGCTTGAGTCTCAGCAAGCTCTATTCATGGTGTAGGTTTCCTATTTTGCTCTGTCACTAGTGGCGCTTGCAAGAACTCCATAAACCTTGGGTTCTACACCAGTTGCAAAAACACATTCACTGCAGCAACTAACCGAGTCCTGAACGCATCATCCGCGAGTTGCCCAATCATAAAGCCCTATATTGGAGGGACATTCACATCAAGAGGAGGTACAGACTGACGTGGCCGTGAGCTCTTGCCAATCTTGAACATCATTGGAACTTCATGTCTATCCTCAAAGAGGATCCCTCTTCCATAATGCCCTTTCCTTTGTCCGTCATAGTATAATCCCGCATTTCTGTACTCTTTGTCTTTACCAAAACAACCGAGGCTCACTTCTTGAGGACAAAATGATTAAAGTCCCGACAACTGAACTTTCACCCGAAATTATCTACTTTAGACACAAACAAAGAGCGCTTTGCAAAGGTAACCTGCGACGACGAGAATTAACACTTAAGAGCACACATGGCTCGGAAGCTAGAATGCTCCCAAAAACCTGTAGGCCCCAAAATTGGCGCCCCTTACGGTATTTCTTTATTCTTTAAGAGGGTAGATTACAAAAAAGAGTCCCAAGAATTCTTTACCTGTATCCACCTAGATACCACCTAGTTTGGCAAAATTTTGACAGCATAACAACCTCAAAACTTGCTGAAACCAATTCCCCTGCTGGAACTCACTTCCACTGGCATAAACCCTCTGATTCTTGCCCAAAAATAGTAAACTCAGCTCGCTATCTTTACTGGTTTTTGCCCTATTTTCAGCCCTAAACAGCCCCTGAACTGTCCTTTATCAATGGGGCACTATTTCCAATAGTCCTGGCATCCGTATGGCTGAAAAATAGTCAAAACACAGCAAATAATCAACACTAAGATTGCACCTGTACGGTGAGGTTATCACCCTCACTAGTGCCTGCTTTTGGAGTAGCAGTTCGCTACTACTGTTCATGCTCAGAGAGGCTCTTGCCTCAGCAAAAATGCATGTAACCACACAGTTGCACATGAGTCAAATGAAGAGCCCTCTTGTGGGGCATCACATTACTGCACGTAGGGAAGAGAGAGAGCAGTGTGAGGTGTGCATGACATGACTTCTTGCACCACTATACATGAGAGGAAAAGCTTACAATCAATAGCTCTTAACCTGTGGTAGACACACATGAGCCCTCTCCCAGCTTAAAAATCAGCACCCAATTTTTTGCAAGAGGAAAGTGCACCAAATTGTGCCACTTGGTGTGTTTATAAGCAATTTTTTGTTTTGGGGTTGCCGCCTAAAAATATCCTTAGTGGTTGCTCAGTTGACTTTGTGGTAGAGTTCTAAAATGTGCCCCTTGTCATTTCGGAGGTAATGACGCAAACAGATTTCATGGCCCAAAATAGTAGTTCCTATTTTCTAGGAGATGCTTCCGTTGGGCTCCCACTGGTGTTCTGACCGTCTATCCCCATTGGGACCGCATCCAAAAATGCAATGTGGCCAAATTGTCGGGTACTCTCCTTTGGTGACCCACCTTGGCTTTATTCCTTCATTGAGTTCACTTCCTAGTATCCACCAAGTTGCTAAGTGCGACGGGGGGACATAAATGATCTTGAATAGAGCCTAGATATCCTCTTACTTTACAATTTCCAATTACGACCCACTTCTTGTCTACGGGTGAAACTACCATTTACACTGGCCATACAATGTCCCACCATTTGCAACTTCAAAAGAGGGTCTCAAAAATAAAATAGAAATCATTGGAAAAAAACCAAGAACTAAGGTTAACAGTTGCCACATCCTCCTGACATAGTTAACAGTTGCCATGTCCTTGCGACATACAATGAAGCTAAATCAAGATATGGGAGGAGGGAAAAGCCACACAAGTGGACGGTAATTCTATCTGAGTACACGCTAGACCATGTTTAAGAAAGGTCGAGGGCGCTAGAGTCAACGGAAAGCCTCTCTACGTTGTCGCATGCGGTTGGAGCTGCCTTGGAGTCTCTCAAACTGTCCTTTGAGAGTGTGGATCAGCTCTAGCCAAAGATCCCAAATTGTCTCTGCTGGGAGAGCCCGCCATATGAATCAGAGTGTCAGGCCGCAGATGAGCTCCCAACACTCCTCTCTCTCACTACAACACTCTTGTGGAGCAAGCTCTGAGCAGGCTGGAGTGTAGGTCGACCACCCTGCATCACTATCATCCTATTGGTGGAGGATAGCTCAAATGGAAGTGTCGGGCCCATGAGAGAGGACCAAGCAACTGCCCCCCACATGTATTGCTGTGCTATAGAAAGAGCTAGAGTGTAGGGCGACCCCCTACATCAATATCATCCCAGTGGTGGAGGATAGCTCAAACTGAAGTGTTGGGCCCATGAGAGAGGACCAAGCAGATGCCCCCCAAGTGTACTGATGTGTTGTGGAAAGAGCTGGCATCATTCGAAGAACACAAAGCCAAACCTATTGTGCCAAAGGATAGTCCCAGAGATAGTGATGCTAACTCTCCACAAGATGGTCACAAGCTGTGCATGTTACTGAGAGACCACTATGTATTATCCAGCTCTCAATTGTTGTAGCTTGATGTGAAACCAACCACTAGAACAAAATGACTCACCTCGGCTATCTGGAGTCCCACAACCTCTCCCAAAAAGCTGACAAGAACTCAGCTGTGAGACCCTCCTCCTGCCAATGAAGTGCTACAGCAGGACGAGCCTCTCTCCATGCTGCCAGTATGTGACATCCCAGTCAAACAATGTACTGAAATAATGGGACGCCTTGATGTTCTGATAAGGATAAAGGGTCCCTCCAAAACCACTCTCCAGGATCTAGTGGCTAGTCTCAAGAGCTATTGGGTCAGGATTTGTGACACATGTCCTTCCGCAGATGCCCACAACTTGGATCCTCTGAAAACAGCACTCTGCCACCTGTGTGGCCTCTATTGAAACTCGTTGTAAGTGTCCCTCAGCCTAAAGCTCAAAAAACAGAGAGAGTATAGTCTCTGAAAAAGCCTGAACTATGATGAGAAACTCCATTCGAGAAGGCCCCCATCCATCTGGGTACTGCAAACTTGAGAGGTGTGAGCCACTCAGATGGTACTACCTCTATGATGTCCTGTCACATGCTCTGCACCCATCTCATGTCCTGAAGATAGATGCCCTAAAGCTCCTATAACGAGCCTGAGAATTGTATCCAATCACCTAAAGTGTGTGTTGTCCCTCTGCCATGGGACCCCGGGAAACATGAGGCCTACTATCAACCAAGTGGCCTCTCTAAGTGCTAACCATGGGGTTCCAAACAAGGGGCTGTCTCAGGTGCTCCTCCGTGCAAGTAGGCTAACGTTGCTCTAAGCCTCTCTACAACTGCTCCCAGGAGCAAAGCAGACTCACAGCGAAGCGGTCCTTCAGTCTCATTCTCATGCCAACTCTGCGCATCTCTGTGAAAATCCATTTGGTCAAAGGTCACCAGGGGCCTCAAGCCTAAGGCTCTCTAACACTAAGCCATTGAAGCATAAAATCCTTCCAGGACTCCTTTCCTGAGGAAGTCCTCTGACGACAAACTTTCCTAGAAGGGCTCTGCTCTGCTGCTGTGCTAGGTCTATGATCCCCAACCCAGCCCGAGAACAAGGAAGAGTGATGACCTGCCATGCCACTTTGGCCCGAACTATTTGAGTGTCACTTCAAGCCTGTGGTGCATGTCCTCAGTCAACAAGAAAAGGCATCTATGCCCACACCTGCTCTCTGCATGCATCCTGACGCTTTGACTGAGGCTTTGCAAACAGTAGGTGACGGTACAAGTCAGTAGTAACTACACATATCTCCTCCGGCTTTGAAGAAACAGACCCATTAGGCCTCCTCAACTGGTTTACCCTGGCATGCGTATGTCAAGGCCCCACTGTCTCAAAGAAATCCCCTGTTACTCTGTCACCCACCTGGGTCCACTACGATGCCTGTCAATGAAAAGAAAACTCGTGGTGTCTCTCCTTTGTGCTAGCAAGCTCCTGGCGAGCCTACTGCAACTGCTCCTCCAACCAAGGACTGTCTGGATGTTGCTCATGGATCCTATGCAAGGAAGCAATTCCTCCCTAGAGATATTGCTCCTCCTCTCTTTTTGCATTTAGGTGCGGGTTGTAGACTCCTGGAGAAATAGCCGACTAATATGAGCAAGTCTAGAGGCCACTCCGTCAGCAAGAGAGTCCTGCATGTCTAAGCCCTCTGTCCAAAGAGCCTCCTCTTTCTCTCCGAGCGTAGAGTCTAGAAAGACCTTCTCTGGGATGCATAGCATCGTGCTCCCCCTCCTCTATCAATCTGTCACTATGAGAATTACTGGTGTATAGTCCAAAAAAGAAGTTCTGGCTAGAATGCAAACTATCCCACCCAGATCACAAAAATGGTCGCTAGTGTAAAAGCAATCTATTCGAGATAGATTCACTCCTCCCACTTTGCGGTCCGAGCAAGAGAAAGCCATGATATTTGGGGGCCTCACAAAACTAGAATGCTGCCACACATCTAAAACCCACAGAGTCATACATAACCTCTCCCAAGCTGCCAACTCAACTCCATGCACTATAGTGTGGCTACCTCCAATCCTACCAGAGGGGTCCTCCAACATGTTGAACTCACCCCGAATGCACCATTGCTCTGCTTGCGGCAAAGACTCTACAATGTGAGACCAAAGCTCTGCACGTGCACTAACCACATTGGGTGCATAGATGTTCAGGAAACCCAAGAGGCACCCCTGAACCTGCATAGTAATCCACTGAGCCTTGCCGGGCATAATAATACATTTGTCCATATTATCCTGCTGCTTGGAGTCCGCAATAGTCATACATACCCCTCCCTGGATGCCACCAAGTTGACCAAAAGTAGCTAACCAAAAGGTCTCATATCGTCCACGCAAAAGGGGGAGAGGGGAGAGGGAGAAGGGGGAGAGGGGGGCGTGGGGAACAATAGAGAGAGGAGGGCGAGATGGAGAGGCTAAGGGAGGAGGTGGAGGGACAGAAGAATGGAACTAGGGGGGAGGAGGGGCTGTTGAGGGTGAGGCTGAGGTGCAGACTAGAGTACAGACCTAGTCTTGATGAAGAGGGTTGAACTGGTTCCCAAATGAGAACCCACTACTGCTGAGCAGGAGCTCGAGGACAACTCTGAGTGCTAGGTTGGCGCGGTGGTCCCTGTAGATGTCGACCATGAACCTGCTGCCAATCCTCCTTCGTTGGAGCCCCAAGCTTGGAGGGTGGCTCTACCTGCGTACTTTGTGACTCTCACTGCTACTGATGGCCAGCCCTTGAAGGCTGGATTGGGCCTCTGGTGTAGGTCGGGGTCTCCTCCGTGGATAGGCCTTTGCAAGATGGCCCATCTGTCGACAAATGAAACACTAATTCAGGAGGACCGAATACATCACGCTCTATCAAAAACAACCATTGCTCATCCGAGGTAGTAGGATGACCTTCCAGAGAGTGTGGGTGTCCCAAACCAAAACACGTACTGTGGGGATGCCGGCCGCCTTGGCAGCTACAGAGGTTGACATGCGAGGTGTCTACAGAATAGTCCCAATCACTGAGTCTATCTTGGAAACGAGCGGAAGGTACTTCCTCCTCAGGCCTGGGAAGCAGACTGAGATGGGTGGGTGTGCCTCCGTCTTGACAAGAACGTTGGTAGCTGGGTCGAAACACTGGTGTCATTGTTGAAAATGGGCTCGAACTGCATGGATGGTCAGGGGGCTCATTGCAATGACCTTGGATGCCATCACGGGAGTCTCAAACTCTATTTGGTAGTAGCCACGTCCGTGAAGCTGAACATCGAGAATCTTGCCCACCTCTGCGAGAAGGCGGGCGTGAAAGAGATTGTCTACATCCCCTCTACTGGGTCTGGTGTCGAAAATCTTGCAAATAATAGAGGTGGCCTGGAGGCGCGCACCACCTCTTCCACTAAAGGTGCTTGCTCTATCGGCGAAAGAGAAAATCGGATGGTGGGTTTTGTGGGGGGCGGCGGGCAAGGGGGATCCAGTGGATTCCCTCTATGGTGGAGCAAAATCCTCTATCAGTGTTTGTTGCTGTGAAGAAGGGAAAGGGCGAAGGCCAATAGGAGCGTCAAAGAAGAGGCTAAAAGGGGCAATTTGGCTGAGCTACTGCCACTGAGAAACAACACCCAAGCTAGGCTCAGGTGAGTAAACCAGCGAGCAATAGAAGAAAAAGGGGGCAGGGGGGGAATGGGAGGAATGCAGGGCAGAATGGGACAGTGCAAGCGCAGGTGGGTAGGGGGTAGCGCAAGCGCACATGGGCAGCCTGCAGAGGGTAGTGCAAGCGGAGGCGGGTAGGCTATGTGGGAGCGGGCCGGCTGGCTGAGACAGAAGGCGAGAGTGTGAGGGTAGGGGACAGTGAAGGCGAAGCCAGGGGGCAGCGCGAGCTTCTAGGTGGGGGGGGGTTAGCGATGGCAAGGGAGGAGCATGAGCATGACCAACATTGAGTTTATGATTCCATTTATTTTTTAGCTCTGCAATCTCAACACAAGTACAAATTTCTCACATGAGCTCATGATGCACTTGCCCATTCACACTCACACAGGTCCACATTGTATAGCTCTTGGACTTTCGATCTCCCAACGATTTTATTCATTCTTGAAATTCATGAAATACTCATTGTAGAAGACCTAAAATTTCACACCTCAAATGGATGAGTTCAAGTTCCAAAATATCCAGAAAGATACTTATGCCAAATGAATTAGAAAAGGCATATTACAAAAGATACCATAAGAATTCTTTGTCATGCATCTCTATTGTTGGGTCTAACTCTCTCTTCCTACGCCATTTTCAAGGCATTGTCTATGGCCAGCTGACAATGCTAGCTCACTACCTATGTACAACATTAAACAAAGGTTTGTTGTAGAACCATAGTTTTACCAACACTCTTGTGGTCAAAAGTTCTTCAAGGCAAGGATTACACGTCTCTTTTTGTGACACCCCTACTAAAATACCTCTTTCAGCCACCATCCTTATCAACCCCTTCTCTCTCCTTTGCTCACTTGCTCACCGGACACCATCTCCATCACCCCCTTCACTCTCCTTTTCTCACTTGCTCATCCCCCTCCTTTCCTCCACACACACCCCCACCCCTTTTCTTTCTGTCAAGGTTGACGATGCGGCAATGGGCAGAATGCACGAGAGAGAGAGAGAGAGAGAGAGAGAGAGAGAGAGAGAGAGAGAGAGAGAGAGAGAGAGAGAGAGAGAGAGAGAGAGAGAGAGAGAGAGAGAGAGAGAGAGAGAGAGAGAGAGAGAGAGAGAGAGAGAGAGAGAGATTGCTGAACCAACCAATCTTGACAATGAGTTAATTATATACAATGGGAGCAAGGTGGTGCTCATATACTCACCTTAGCAAATTGCCCACCCAAGAGTTGACAAATAAGTAAAATAAATATCTTAAGCCAAACAAATATTGGATTCACATTGGGATATTCACTTGAGATGCTATAACATTAAAATTCTCTTCTTCTTCTTCTTCTTCTTCTATGGCTCATAGTGGACACCCAGCAACTGTACACTCCATGGATACACCTCGGTTATGCTGTCACCAATCTTTTTACCTTAGACGAATGCCATCTTGAGCCCCTTTTGCCTCATGGAAAATTGAAGTGTAGACCACACTACGTCCAATCCCCATTTGTGAACTATGAACACATCACATCCAAGCATTCCTAGACAATGAACTTTGAAACACATCCTTACTAGCCAACAACAATGAATTGGTGCATACATCCATAATGTTTTAGATATGTCTGATTGGTTCCTTGCTATATGCATGTGCCTTGAACTTTGTTGAACTCCAAAGCATGGGTTTAAATCACTTGTAGGGACCTTCATTTTGCCCCTCCGTGCCGCTCGCAAGCCTCTCCCTGGATGAAGCTAGTTGTGGCAACTGCCAACTGACTAGAGATTTGACATTGTGGCCATTGTGGTCTTCACCACATGTGCCATGCTGATCTCCTTTGTCAATTCTTTATCACCGTTATCGTTGTCTAGCTTGCCTTTGCCTTTGTCCTCTTGTGTGTTCCTGCTTTTGCCTTTGGCTTCGCATTCCTGAGCCAAACAAAGCGTCTTCTCGCATTTATAACAAATTCTTTTCGACCTTGCGGGTACCAAGGCAACTAACTGAGCACTAGTACTCTCGTCCTTGTCAAGCTTGCCTTTGCCTATGTCCTCTAGCGAACCATACAGAGATGTCTGCAACATTTACATGCAGCGTTAGTGCTCGGTCAACCCTTGCAACTACGTTTAAAAATGCTCCCAAAAATGGTGTTTAGTGGAAGCGTCTCCAAGGTGCATCCCCCCCCCCCCCCCCCCCAATTGCGTTTTGAAACACTGCATCTAATGCTACTTGAAAACGACAACCCCCATTGACACCACCTCGTACTCCTCATGCAATTTGTGAGTACCAAAGCAGCTATCTGGGTACTTTTCAATGCACTTTTTATAGATGATAGTTGATCATGAATAGCCTTTACCTTTATAAGAAAAGATTGCATGGAACTTCCAATTGGAAACTTGATGGCAAATAATTGTCTGGAAGGTTGATTGATCGCATCATGGAATCCTGATCAAACATTTTGACAAGCTTGGACCACATAGCTTGAGCAGTCTTCAAAGCCTGGATGGTTGGAGAAATTTCTTTAGTAAGAGATTCCGCAATGGCTGACATTGCCTTTGCATTGCTCACATCCCAATCAAGACATGATTTTAGGTGGTGCTCATCTTGGAGGCGGGTGTAAGTGTTGTTACTATCTCTCATGGGACGCATCTTTGAGCTGGAGACAATATCCCACAAGCCTTTCTACATGAACCAAATTTTCATGATCAAATTCCAATGAGTCTAATCATCTCCATTTAGTTTGTTTTTCGAGGGGGGGGGCATGTTGCAGGTGCAAGATCTGAAAAAGTCGTCTCTCATCTCGGGCTTCGAAAGGGTTTCCAAATTCCCAAGCCGCTCAACAAAATTACACATTGCCTTTTTAAAAAATGGGATCCAAAAGCCAAGACTATGGCGATACCATACCACCCAATGATCTTTGCTCATAGGGCTTTAAAACATTGAGTCATCAAGGGGATTGTCGTCGTTGGCTATTCCTTTCCATCGTCATTGTCAAGCATAACATTTAGAACCATGGTCTCAGAATTTATGCAATCTAAAACAAATACCTCTCTAGCAATAGAGAGGGGGGCCAATGGAGGGGGGTTTGGGAACCCATTTGGTGTTGTCTCTTCTCTCTCTCTCTCTCTCTCTCTCTCTCTCTCTCTCTCTCTCTCTCTCTCTCTCTCTCTCTCTCTCTCTCTCTCCCCCCCCCCCACCACTTTCTCTCATAGTTTTTACTCTCTTGTTTTGGTCATTGTGCAATCTCTCATAGTCAAAGAAGGCTCTCCCTTCCCTTAAGGTTCAACGGATAGCGGTCGAAGAGAAAAGGACAGCTATGGATCTTGAGCATGAGCAAGCACGCGAATCTCAATGCATAGCAATTGAAGAAAGAAGGGCGGCTGTGGAGCTCAAGTGTGAGCAAGTACACAAGGCTCAATGCATAGCATCCAAATAAAAGACAAACAAATGCCTGCAAGATTTGATCCTAAAGGTACTCACCCCGAAGACCGAGCCATTCAAGAAGTCCAGCAAGTCATCAAGTAGCACGGGTATAGCGGACGACTCTAACTATCCAGACATTGAGAAGTTGACGTTCCGTAAGTATGATGGTGGTAAGATGGATGCTTCTATGTGATTTATTCTTGATTGCATCAATTTAATGCTTACTTTGCGGTAAACAAGAAAACAAGCAACAGTAAAGTTTTCACTGCTACCATGTATCTAGCAGGTGATGCCATTCATTGGTATCAAGCTTGGCAGGAGTCACAATTGGCTGAGCACCTTGAGCATGCCATGGTATGAGATAGCTATTATTGCATGGTTGAGTGAAGTTTCAACATCCTGTAGGACCATGTCAACCATGTTAAAGCAAGCTAGCACAGATAGAAGGCAAGGCAAAGGATGCATAGGCCTTGGCACGCCCAAAAAAAGCCTGCCACAAGGGAGTGCATTTAAGCCTTTCATAGGTCTATGGAAGGCCCAAATGCGCTCCCTTGTGGCAGGGGTGCATAGGCCTTGGGAGGCCCAAAAAAAGCCTGCCACAAGGGAGCGCATTTGGGCCTTCCATAGGTCCAAATGCACTCTCTTGTGCTCATAGACATAGGTCCAAATGTCTATGGAAGTCCCAAATGCGCTCCCTTGTGGCATGCTTTTTTTGGGCCTCCCAAGGCCTATGCACCCCTACCTTGCCTCCTACTCTTTGTGCTTGCTTAGTTTTGGGCATGGTGGCTTTGGGCCTACAGGATAACCATGAACATCCATCCAAAGAGAATTTTACAAAACTATAGCTCATATGATATATCTAGAAAAAGGAATCTCATCCTCTACTACAAATGGATATAGATGGCTCACCATGTACATGATGCATTCTCTACTCATTCTCTGCTATACAGATGGCTCAAATTATACATGATGCATACTCAATTAGCAAGCAATCCAAGGAGTAACTTGTCTTGGGTTTGATCCATGTATCATGTCATTTATCCATCATAAGAGTGTATCCTCAATAACGGGGCAATGCCCTTGAGTTCCAAAAGGGTCTCTCTCTCTCTCTCTCTCTCTCTCTATCCCTAGTTATCTATCTTTGTGTTTTTTATCTACATGTGTATCTATCTATCTATTTATGTATCTATCTATCAAATTATCTATCTATCTATTAATGCATTTATCTATATCTATTTGTCTGTTTATCCTCCATCTATTTATGTACAATATATATATGTATATCCCCTATCTCTATCTTGTTTGTTCGCTCTCTTTTCTTTATTTTGATTTCATAGTCTGTGTTCCTTGTGGATTTCAAAGAACACAAACTTATGGTGGAACTTACACAAATTCATATCAAATACAACATAATAGCATGCCATTGCATTATTCATGGCAAAGGTAGAATGAAGTGTTTGCACAATGCCAAGAGGGGATTCATGTGTGTGCTTGCAAACATGAGGGAATATGATTGTTGTATCTTTCTTGGATTAGGTTTGAGTGTGTTCTTTCAAAAATTTGAAGCCCGCCAAATATATTGAGATAAAATCTAAGTGCTCATGAACTAAATGTTTGTTCAATGCCAAAGGAGGTTCATGTCTATGCCTGCAACACAAGGAAATATGATTGCTCTATCTTGCTTAGATTAGTCTTGAGTATGGGATTCTTCTAAGAATTTAAAGCTTGCCACCATTTTGAGATTAACTTTAAGTGATTAGATGGCTTACTAGATCTACATGCAGGCACATTGAAAAGGTGTACTTGCTACCAAAAAATCAATTCACTTATGAGCACCAAAAATTTGGCAGGAAGCACAATACCCATACAAGATTAGATGAAACAAAAATTGATCACAAGCACAACATCATATAGTTGAAGATTAACTAGAGTGGACAAAAATGCAATGAAACAAGAGTGCTTTCTATTCAAGAGTAGTTTTATTACAAAGTTGTAGCTTGGCTACAATAATAGCTTGGGATGTTATGTACTGGATCAAATACATTGAATGGAATATATATTGAGGCAATTGCTATGCTCTTAGCAAGGCTTGTCTCATCATTGATAACTCCATGGACCTCCGGCATATCCACAAGTATACACACCAAAAAAAGACTATTTAGAATGATTTTCTGATTGGAGAAGTCGCACTTTCCACATGACACCAAACCAAGTTGAGCCCAAGCATCCACTACAGTAACATCCTGTAATACAACAAATATGGTTTTAGCTACTATAGTTTAATTTAATATACATTGTTGAGTTATATAGATTAGTTCTTATCTATAGCATGCACAACCATAAAGGTACCCGAGAGACATTCAAGCGGTTGCTTTGCAAGTAAGATGGATAAAATAATACGTTCACAAATACCGTTGTCAAAAAATATGAACACATGCAAATTAAAGAGGACATACCCATAAGATGACTTAGCATTAGACTTACAATGAGGTGCAAATTGGTTTGAAGCTCTCTGCAAGTGGATCTCAGCTACACTATACACATGTGGAGTGATGGCCACCATTCCAGGTTTTGTTTTGAAAGCCATTAGTCTTCACTTCCAATGGAGTTCCAGTATGCCTCGACATTGTACTCCATGAGGACCAACACTGAAGGGTTGCATGTAGACCCATGAGCCTTGCTAAATACCTGTGGGATCCGGCATTCCACCTTCGAGCTCTTTGTGTTGTGCAGTATAACCTTTTGTATCTCCAACTTGGGTTTTCTATGCATGGTATGGGTGGAAATTCTTGGGAAGAGGTCGGGTGGCCACACAGTAGAGAGAGATTGGGAAGGGGGAGGGAGGTGAGGGTTGGAGAGAAGGATAGTGAGGTCTACACACTACAGAGAGAATGAAGGGGAGAAAGGGAGAGATAGAGAGGATGGAGAGTGAGCTTTTGGCTATGGTGGGATAGTGATGAGCTTTGGGCTATGGTGGGCTGCATTGTGGAGAATGGAGGGGTGAGGGGAGGGAGAGCTAGAGAGGATGGAGAGTTAGCATTTGGCTATGGTGGGGTTGACTGTAGAGAGAGTGAGGAGAGGGAGGGGGGACAGCTGAAGAGGAGGATAGTGATGAGCTTTGGGCTATGGTGGGCTGCACAACACAGAGAGAATGGAGGGGGGAGGGGAGGGAGAGCTAGAGAAGATGGAGAGTGATCTTTTGGCTATGGTGGGGTTGACTGTAGAGAGAGAGAGTGAGGGGAGGGGAGGGGGCAGGGGAGAGAAGATTGTGGGAGAGATAGAGAGAGGGAATTTGAAGAGAAAAAGGGACTTTTTGATGTTTGGTTATGTTTTGGGTAATTTTGGAGGGGAAATGGTCATTTTTGAGACTTTTCAAAAATTTCAAATTTTTAGGGTTTTTTGACTTGCACAATTTTTCTTTTGGGGTCCCTTTTTGTCAAGGGTCCCTCTCTAGGCTTTATGACCCCCCCCCCCCCCCCCCCCCCCCCCCCCCCCCCCCCCCCCCCCCCCCCCCCCCCCCCCCCCCCCCAGTCCACCTCCCCTTTCTCTCTAGGAATCAAGCATTGAAGAGGGGGACAAATAGGCTGCCCCCCTATCTCTCCTTAGGCTATAGGTGATATCCCAAGAGCCCTTTCATTGGTCCTCCACTAAACCTTCCCTAATCAAAAGGGCCCTAGGAGAGTCCATATTTTTCCTAATGTCTAACCGTATTTTGTAGATTGGAATCCAATTGTGCAAATCAAATGCAGAACGAAAGAAGGCTTTTCTTTTGGGTTAGATGACTACATCAAGTTCAATGTGCAAGTCTTCAACCCTATGGACTACAATGACACCGTTAGAATCGCTCTAGCGCAAGAAATGAAGCGCAACAAAGGTAAGTGGAAGGGGAACAAATCAAGTACCCCTCAAAACCAAAAGAATGATAAGAACAATGGTACGACCAATGGTGTTAAGCATAATGGTAATTCTTCTTCTTTGCAATCTTCTTCTACACCTAGAGCAGAGAGCTCTCACAATGATAATGAAGGAAAGGCTAAAAACTCTAGAAATTCAAAAACTCAAGAAACCCCTAAGCAGTCCCAGGCAATACCCGCAGTACCAAGACTCTCCTGATGTTTTCTCAAGAGCCGAGCGAATTGGCATCAACATTTTCAGACAACAACATTTTTGCGTTTCCACGTACTGCTATAGTACCCCAGCAAATCCAATTTCCCTTCATCGCAATTGGCTATTCCATCATGGCCAAGATGACCAAACAATTTTCAGCCAGTAGTTCATCTAGCATTTTTCAGTTTTCAAAAACTGTCATTGCTGACGACGTCCAATCAACATGTAGCCTCGCAGCCATTGCAAGTTCCATCAGCATCCACATCAATTTCAAATTTCAGCCACAAGCATCAAGAGCATTTTCAAATTTCAGCCATTAGATTTGACATCGTCGTCGTCAAGCATCAGAATGTTTAGAACCATTGTCCCAGATTTTGTGCAATATAAAGCAAATACCTCTGTAGCAATAGAGAGGGGGGCCCTTGGAGGGGGGTTTGGGACCCCATATGGTGTCGTCTCTTTTCTCTCTCTTTCTATCACTCCCAACACTTTCTGTTACAATTTCACTCTCTTGTTTTGGTCATTTCACAATCTCTCATAAGTCATGGTAGGCTCTCCCTTCCTTTAAGTAAAAGGAACCTTGAGCACTCACTGATCACTCCACCTAAGCATACACCATCATTCACTTCCACTACACACTACATTACAAATCAGTCACAACATTTCTACGGGCTTGTTCTCTAACCATACTTTTGAGGATACTTCTCTTTTAGAGAAGGGTTCCAGGTTATTATTTTTAGTGTACTATTGGTGCTCTATTCAACGGACTACCATGCATGGTGTCTTCCAGTCCTTGCCCATTGCTTGCGGCTTTGGATATTGTGCTTTAGCCCATAGTGCAATTAGTATCTTGGTGGATGTTTTCCTTAGCCATTTTGGTGGTTGCCTCATCTTTCAGAATTGTAATGTGATTGTTGCTCTTCCCAGTGCATTGGAGCAGTATTTCCTATGCCTCATCTTCCAGACTGATACCTAAAGACTGTACCATTCAAGACACACCTACTTCCCTTATCCTTAGACTGGCATGTTATCTTGTACAAGTGGAATGTTCCTTCTTGGAATAGGAACCGGTTACAATTAGCCAACATTCTTTGATGAGGGGAGACAGTCTTCTTGGTTCTCCCAAATCTAGTTCCAGGTTCCATAGGTATATTATAATTTTCTTTTGGATTTGCCTATCTCTTGGGCAATCCAATTACACATGCAAGGACTATTGGAGATTATGACACTTATCCATGGTTTTGGTGCTTCCTTCAGAGGGGGATATGGAGACCACTTGGGAGTCAGTTTCCACGGACTATCTCCTTTTGAGACTAGTGGTTCCACGTGCACCAGATAGGATTGACAGTCTATTTGGTGGCTTTCTACAACACCTTGTTCTTCTCTTACAGAGCTTGGAAGCAAGATCTTCTCATGATCTTGTCGTATTAGCTGCAGTCTCAGTATTTATGTGTGTTCCTTTTTTGTTGGATGTCTATTCTCGCTTCACTCTGAGAGTGGGGTCATATTCTCCCAAGTGGTGTTGCAAATAGATGAAGAAAAATAGCAGTTTTCTCTCTAATCATGATGCAGTTCCTTTAGATATAGTTTTCAGTGCATCATTGTATATGGTGGTTGGTGCAGTTCTTTGGTTCTTCGACATCGAACAATTCATTCCTCAGTAGCCTCGGTTGTGCTATTCTTTATACTTACCGTAGCAGCTTGGAGTTTTTGGCATGTGATATATGACCAACGGTGTATAATTTCGACTCTTTCCTCAAGGGTGGAGTACTTAAGAGTTGAGAAATGATCCAAATAGTAGTAGTTTACACCTTTATCCTCCATTTTGATGCATTCTCTTGGAGCAGCCAGTAGTATTACCTTCTGCAATGCTGGTTGTGCAGCTTGTGAGCTGGTTGGCTTGTTGAGATTGATTTACATTCAGCGGACAACATTTTACTTCCCGAACGTCTTTCAGGGGTAGAAGTTGGATAGTATTTACTACATGATACTTTCTAACCACGGAGTTTGTAGCAGATATCCTCATCCGCAAAAACCTCTCTTTATAGTTGCAGACTACATCCAACTTCCTTTCTAGGAGATGAGAGGGGGTTTAGAGTTCAGACATCTCTCTTGGTTCTTACAGTTGGTCCCAATGTCTTCCAGGGACTGGTGCTAGGGAGTGAGAGGTGAGAGAGCCGAGGGGTGACGGGATAAGATAGGGTGTGTGTGGGTTTGAATGAGAGAGAGAGAGAGAGAGAGAGAGAGAGAGAGATTTTATTCCATGCAGCCTTTGGAGGGTGGTGAGGTTTTGTGAAGCCAATCACGGGGGCCGGGTTACCCAGTGTGAGCTGGACTAGGTATTGGAGCGATCCATCGACATCCCTTGAACTTACGATGTCACATGTCAGTGTTTATGTGGAAATCTAACATGATGGACGAGTTTCCACAGTTTCGTAAATTGCTAATGAGAATGCATGGACTTTTATTGAGAAATTGGAAGTTGATTGCTTATTACAAAATATACTAGATCAAGCTATATTATTGCGGTTACTGCAATACAGTTTATAGGATGAGGCAAAAGTTTGGTTACAAAATCATGAAGAGGTGGTACATGCACAAACTTTAGGTACGGTTTTGGACTACAATCGTGTGAAGCAGGATTTTTTGGCACAATACAAGAGCATTGAAGAACCTGATAAGTTTGGCATGAAATTTTGGGGTACACTCAGAAGGTTAATCAAAGTGTTGATGAATTTGTCATGCAATTTACCCATTCATGGGATAAATGGGCTTGAGATTTGGGAAATGAAATCCCTCCAACAATGTTAAAGGACCATTTTGTGGAAAACTTAAAGGAAAGTCTAAAGTTCAAAGTTGAGCTAAAAAGGCTCGCTACTTTTGAGGAAGCAGTCACCATCACTAGAGAGAAAGAATGGAAATATCATAGACTCATTGAGTGTGGGAAAGAGGTTCATGTGCAAGGTAATGGTGGCCAAAATGAGGGAAATCAGGCAGAGGATAAAGCCCAACCTACTCAAAGGGTTGCAAACATTGAACACTTACAGTGAAATATGCAAGACATGATGACCATGATGCAGGAATTGTGACTCAATGTTCTTGGACATGGTCGTGGTCGTGGTCATGGTCATGGTAGAGGAATGGTCCAGCCATATGAAGCTAAGCCTAATTCTAGTGTGGTTCGTGGACAAGGTGTATTTGATCCACAAAGTAGGTTCATCCCTACCTGTTATAATTGTGGTGAACTTGGTCCTATCAACACTTATCATCCAAGGCCAACAAGGATGGGAGGTAATATGTTTCCACTTCCTCAACTGATTCCTAACGGGGCTCATGATTATGCAATAGATATATAGGGAGATCAAGGCATTGAACAGGAAAATCAGTCCTCAACCTCTGGTGGTCATGTGGGTATTTTGCGGGTAGAAAAGAAAGAAGTAGATATGATGCCCGTAGGCAAAAGAGAGAGGGAAGGCTATGCTGCTCCAAGTCCCAGTAAGAAGAAGGGGAAAGATAAAGAGGGTGAAGATGGGAAAGTTAAGAGGAAGAGAAGTCCTTGTAGTAGCATGTTTACCTTTGGGAGAAGGCCAAAAAACTTACAGTTGAAAGGAAGACCTAATTGGGAGGAAAGTAGATTGTGCTTCTAGACAGTTGATGAATGTGGTGCCCAAACTTAAGAGGCAGTGGAAGTCATTATTGAATCCAGACAAAGAGCACAAGCATGGACAAGTCAGAGTGATGGATATGTGAGAGTTACCCGACATTTTTCCCGTGGTGAATGCTTGGCACAAAGGTGTGGGCATCGGAGAGGCCTACATTGATGGAGGTGCTCAAATTTGTGTGATCACACAGTCATGTGTTGAGAGACTGTCTCATTACATGCATAAGCTCTGGGTCAAAGTTTTGACTAGAAAACCATGCCAAAGTGAAGTGTTTGGGGCTGATTAAGAATTTGGAAGTTGAAGTCTTCAACGTAAAGGTTATAGTAAACTTTCATGTTATTCCAACTGGCTTGGGAGCTTTTCCTCTCATTTTGGGATGACCTTGGTTGAGAGTTGTTGGTGTTGTGCAAGGTTGGGTTAAGGACACAATCTATGTGTATGGCAAGGAGGGGGGAAAGAGGGTGTTTGATATGACTACAAAGCAACCTTTGGCACTAGAAGATGTGAGTTAAAATGATGAATCTGAAGTTACAAGAGAAGATAGCTTTGAAGATTCAAAAAGTAGCACTACTTCTAGTTTCAGTGATGAGGGTGAAGTGTCATTCTTGCTGTTGGACAAGGAGAAGAGAGAAATCGGTGAAGTATTGCAAGTGTAAGGGGATATAAATGCTTCAAGCCGTTTAGAACAACTTGAGGAGTTAATGCAGCCTAAACAGGAATTGCCAGTAAAGAAGGGGTTCATTCAAAACATGCTGAGTACTGATTCGACACAAGGAGAAATAAGCGAGTACTTAACAATGTTGAACAGGTTTCCAAATCTTTTCATCACTTCATATCAAAAAATAAGGGGTTTTGTTGGAGATCTTATGAAGATTGAACTAGTTGAAGGGGCAAAGCCAATAAGACAGAAATTATAAAGGAAGGGTAAGGAGAAAATGAATGCCTTCAAGGAAGAAGTGAATAAACTTTTGGATGCAGGGTTCATTGTGTCAATTGATAATGATTAATGGGTGAGCCCTGTAGTGATCACTCCAAAGAAAGATGGGCGTTGGAGAGTTTGTGTTGATTATAAGCCATTAAATACAGTGACCAAGCAAGATCCTTATCCCTTAGCTTTCATTGATCAACTTTTGGATGCAGTGGATGGCTTTGAAAGATACATTGTTTGTGATGGCTAACCAGGGTATTGCTAACTTATCCTTACTCCTGAAGACCAAAAAACAACTACTTTTATCACTCCATGGGGTTGTTTCTGCTTTTGCTTCCTTCCTTTTGGGTTGACAAATGGAGCTAGAGATTTTGAAAGAAAACTGGATTGGGTCCTTACCCCGCTCCTTGGGAAGTTTGTCAAACGGTTCATAAACGATCTTTGTGTATTCTGTTCAAGGAAAGAGCATGTTCAAAAGCTTGAAATGACTTTTGCAAGGTATGATGAATGCAAGGGTCAGTTAAACCCTACGAGTCATTTGGCACAGCCAAGAGTGAAACTTTTGGACATGTAATTTCAAAACATGGGATTGAGGCAGATCCAAAAAAAGTCAAACGGAAGTGAATGCTGAACTTTTCTCAAGATGAGTGCTCCAAACTGTGCTCAAGGGTTCCTTTTACTTACGCAAGGGAGAGTCTTCCGTTCCTTTAGTGAGAGAGTACAAATGATCACAAACGAAGTGTAAACACTCTGAATGAAGGTGATGAAACTGAGAGATAGAGAGATAAGAATGCAACACCAGAATGTTGTCAAACCCTCCTCCAAGGGCCCCACTCTCTATGGCGAGAGCGGTCTACTATTGATTGCACAAATCTCTACAATGCAATGGACTCGCTGAAGATGTCGACAACGATGAGAATGACTACAAGACAAGCTGAAAATTGAAAATGCTATGGGCTGAAATCTACAAATCTTGTATCTGTTGAATTCTGACTCTATGTCGATGACGATGGAGATGATGACAACGTGAAGACGATGTGCTAAAAATGCAGAAGCTCAAATCTATGAATAGCGGGCTTAATCTACAAACGCTTGCTAATCTAACTATGCGGCGAGGATCTGCCTGCAGGAAGGTGAGATCTACAAGGTTTGGAGGTTGTTCTGCTGTGTCTATATGTGGAAAACTCAAAACTTTGAAGCTAGGGATGAATCTGTCGTAGAGAATCTGCAAAGTGCTAGGTTGGCTTGCTGATTTAAAAACGCTAGGGCTGAAACTGTGTTTGCTGTAAAAAATATGCAAATTCCATGCTAATTTGCAAGTAGCAAAACGCTGGGGCTGATTTTCACTTGATGAAAATTCCAAGCTGATTCTAATGGCTGAAAATGCTAGGTCTTATTGTCGGTCTTGCTGAGAAGGTGAACTTTAGAGTCTCTTTACTGCTTCTTCTGCTAGAAAATGCTAGTGCTAGTTTTCTTATATATTAGCTTGGCCAATTTGCCCTACCGACTTTCCCAACAAAGTCACTTGTTAATAATAAGTGCAATGTAAAATGCTCCTGATGGAATCTGATGGTGATGTTGATGATCATGCTGAGTGTATCTAGAGGATATGCATCTACTCTATGTATTTGGAAATGCACGGTCTGCGAATAGACTCACAAAAGTGCAAGACACTTCCTAAGCTAGAACCCTTGTCATGAAGTAGCTTGTCCATGTACACATAGGGTTAGATGTGCACGTGACATCGTCTCCTTTTTAAAGTGAGGGACTGGTACCAAACTGTATGGCATCAAGGGAGATGGCCAATAGCATCACAAATCCTGGAAAGGACGTGAGGAGATACTAATTTTTTTTTGCGAAAGGACGCTTGTTGAATAATGAAAAAAACACCAAGGCACTATCCTGTAATAATGAGAGAGTCCATATTGGGAGCGAAGCCCGACAGCTCGAAAGGAGATGTCTTGCTAACCTCCAAGCGGGCTCTTTTGATAAGAGAGTCACTAATCACATCATGCATACTGCCTGGGTCAAACAATATGACAAAATGCGGACCCTTCACATGACCCTAACACTTAATGAGAGACTCATCAATGGGAGGATCATGAGAAACTTGGGTCACACTCGTGTTCTCATTTATTGCATTGAGAGAGGGTGTGGGTTCTGTGGTTCTTTAGATTCATTAGAGTCAAGCTTAGGACATGTTCTCTTTATGTGACCCTTGATGTGGCAATGATAACATTGACTTCCTTAGAATAAATGCTTTGTTCTTCCGACTTGATGTATCCTTCTAAAATTCCTTGTTCTGCCTTTTCATATGGAGTGAGCTTAGGTTTAGCAATTGTGTTATCTTTACCCTTAGGTTCATTTGTAGAGTTCTTTTATGAGGGACTAGAGGAAGATTATTTAGAAGAGTTACCATTCTTACCATTCTTATAGTTCTGAGGGTTTTGAGAAGTTTGAGAGGTACTTTGAGACGACTTGTTCTCCTTAGGCTTAATTTCCCTTATTGTGCTTCATCTCTTGTGCAAGAGAAATCGCTACCACCTGGTTGAGATCGATTGGATCAAATACCTCAATGTCAAACTTGATATACTTGTCCAATTTATAAAGGAATGCCTCCTTGCGCTCAACATCCAATTTGTGTAATTGGGTGCCGAGTTGCAAAACACGACTAGAGAAATACATAACTGGCATACCATTTTTCTTGAGACTACGCCAATCATCCTTCAATCGTCCTAGGTATTGTGGTCACATAAACCCCGCCTTGAGCTTGTCTTGCAAGTCGGCCCAATTGAAGGAAAGAGGCGCGTCTTCATCGGCTTCCTCTAGGTGGTCAACTCTGCCTCTTGCCATGCGTGATACCAACTAATGGCATCATCGGCAACAAGGTACATGAATGTTGTCAAAACCTTACTATTCCCTATCTTCTTAGTTGTCACAAAATAAGCATTAAATTGATGCAACCAAGAATGAATAATAGTAGCATCCATCTTACCATCATACTTACTGAACGTGATCTTCTCCATGATGGGGTTGTTCGAGGTTGAGTCTTTGCTACTAGATGAACTACCAACATCTTTGACTGACTCGAGTTTTGAGGTGAGTATCTATAGGACCAACTCTTGCATGTGTTGGTCTCTCTGCACCTCATGCTCTAACTCCAAGACCGCTCATCTTTCTTCGATCGCTACTCGGTGGGCTTCGCGTGCTTGCTCACACTCAAGCTCAATAACTTCCCGTCTTTCTTTGATCACCAAGCATGCTTGCTTATGCTCACGCTCCAAGGCTGCCCTTTTCTCTTTGATCACCAAGCACGCTTCCTCGCACTCATGCTCCAAGGCTGCCATTTGCTCTTCGGCCGCCAAGCGCGCTTGCTCGCGGTCACGCTCCAAGTTGGCCTTTTTTTCTACTTTTCTTTCTTCGCGTTTGGGATCCAATTTTTCTTTTCTTTCTTCACGCTTGCGATCAAAGAGTGCCTTTCTTTCTTCATGCTTGGTTGTGCTTCTTGTTGTAACATCATGTCCATCATCGTCTTGACCAAAGCCTCCATAGGATTTTGTGAAATTAGGATTTTGTGCAAATACTTGGCGTAGATGGGGAGGGGGAGGGTCGAGAAAACATCCTGGTGGGGAAAATTTTTCTTCGCCACTTCCATGCTCATCACCTCCATGCAAAGTAGCAATTCCGCTTTAGGTGATGACCATACACTGAAGTCTTGGGTTCTTAAGTTCATGAGGAACTTGGGTTCTTGTGGTTCTTGGGTTCTTTAGTTCTTGAGTACTTGAGGTTCTTCTTTTGCTTGCAATCTGTGTTAGAGAAGGATCTTCTCTCACTCGAGCTCTTCTCTTTCTCGCGGGCACACCCCGGTGGCCTTGCGCTCACACCAAGATTGCTTTTTCCCACCTCACGTCTATTGGTTGGTGCTAAGTGCACGGTCCGCTCTCAATGAGTGAAAAGAGAAACAAGGAGAGTTTGGACAAGCCCTTCTTTCTTGGGGTTCTTGTCACTCTTCAAAAACACGATTAGCAATTGACACGCCCAAACCCTAAACCCTAAGCGATCGCAACAAGCAAAAAGAAAAAATTGTGGTTCTTTCCTTGAGTGATATAGAACACTACTAAATCTCTAATACCAATGTAAGGTACATCAGATGTGAATGTTGAGCTTTGCTCAGGATGAGTTCTCCGAACTATGCTCAAGGGTTCCCATTACTTACGAAAGGAAGAGCCTTCCGTTCCTTTAGTGAGAGAGTGCAAATGATCACAAACAAAGTGGTAAACACTGTGAATGAAGGTGTTGAGACTGAGAGATAGAGAGAGAAGAATATGACACCAAAATGTTGTCAAACCCTCCTCCAAGGGCCCCACTCTCTATGGAAAGAGTGGTCTACCATTGATTGCATAAATCTCTACAATGCAATGGGCTTGCTGACGATGTCGACAATGATGAGGACGACTACAAGACAGGCTGAAAACTGAAAATGCTATGGGCTGAAATCTGCAAATCCTGTATCTGCTGAATTTTGACTCTATGTCAGTGACGACGGCGATGACGATGACGCGGCAACGATGTGCTGAAAATGTAGATGCTGAAATCTATGAATAGTGGGCTGAATCTGCAAATGCTTACTGATATGACCGTGCGGCAAGGTTCTATTGTGGGAAGGTGAGATCTGCGAGGTTTGGGGGATGTTCTGTCATGTCTATATGCTGAAAACTGAAAATGTTGAAGCTAGGACTGAATCTGTCATGGGGAATCTGCAAAACACTAGGCTGGCTTACTGATCCAGAAACACTAGGGCTGAAATTGTGTTTGCTGCAGAATACACTAGGAGATCTACAAATACCAGGCTAATATACAAGTGGCAAAACGCTGGGGCTGATCTGCACTTGATGAAACTGCCTGGTTGATTCTGATGGATGAAAATGTTAGGTCTTTACGTCGGTCTTGCTGAGAAGGTGAACTTTAGAGGCTATGTGTTGTTTCTTCTACCAAAATTTTCTAGTGCTAGTTGTCTTATATATTAGCTTGGCCAATTTGCCCTACCTAGTTTCCCAACAAAGTCACTTATTGATAATAAGTGAAAAATGGCTAAAATAAAAAAACGGTTTTGTGCACTATAAAATCCTCATGATGGAATTTGATGGTAATTTTGATGATCATGTTGAGTGCAACTAGCGGATATGCATCTATTCTAAGTGTCTAGACATGCACGGTCTGCGAACAGACTCACAAAAGTGCCAGAACACTTGCTAAGCTAGGCTGACTGAACCCTTGTCATGAAGTAGCTTGTCCACGTACACATAGGGTTAGATGTGCACGTGACAAGTTCATATGATTGGCATCACAATTATTGTATCTATTGCAGCAAGCAGTTAAAAATGATCCATTGGAGTGGACACATGATTGTCAAGATATTTTTGACAGAGTTAAAGAGGTTTTGAGTACACTACCTATTATGCAAGCCCCTAGCTGGGAAAAGGAATTTTATATTAATCCATCAGCGGGAGATGATGCCATTGGAGCTATGCTATTGCAAAGGGGGAACAAATCTTAGTATATGAAGCATGTTCATTATGCTAGCAAAGTGAAAACTCCTCATGAAAGAGATTACTCAAAAATTGAATTGGTATCACTAGTATGATTTATGCTTGCAGACGATTCAAACATTACTTGCTGCAGAAGTCGTTCACTTTACTCACCAGTTATTCATTTCTTCATCAACTGTTTAATAACTCAAATATATCAAAGACAGTGATGAAATGGGTTATTGAAATTCAAGAGTTTCATTTCATTTTTTTATTGGAAGAGAGTACTTGAGCTACCTTGGAAGATTTACTCACTTATACAGAGACTCATGTTTTGGTTAAGGAAGAGGTGGTGCAAAGGAAGAAGGTCAAAACTCTTGCCATGTGCAATGCTTCACTCTTATATTTTGATGGCTCTTATCAAAGAATTCATGATGCTGCTTTGGGAGGAATTGTCATTCCTAATGCACAAGGAGAACTTGTAAGGAAACAAAGGTTCAAATTGGATGCAAAAAGTAACAATGAAGCACAGTACATGGATCTTGAAGGTGGCTTGCACATTTGTTTATAGTTGGGAATTAGATGCCTACAAATCAAAGGATATGCCTTGTTGGTTGTGAAGAAAGTATTGGGAGTATGGAAGAATAAGAATCCTAAACTGAAAAATGTATGCTTCATGGTGAAATTGTTACTCAAAAAGTTTGAAGTATGGAGTTTGCAGCATATTGAAAGGTCTCAAAATGAAGAATCTCATGATGCAGCCCAAAAAATGATCACTTGTGTGTTTGTGTTGAAGGCTAATGCCCCTTTATATCAAGGAAGGGGATTTTCTGTCAAGATTTTGGAAGAAAACCATGAGGGATCTTATGGAGGTCATTTTTCCGTAAAGATTACGTTACTAAGATTCTACAAGAAGGCTATGTGTGGCTAAGTATCCAACAGGATGTTAACCATTGGTGCAAGTCTTGTTTATCTTGTCAAAAAATGGGGAAGAGAATTTTAAAGCCTGAATTACGAAAGAAAATTCTAGCTTTTGATGTGTTTGAAAAATGGGGTCTTGAGGCTATTGGACCCTTACCCATGACTAGTAAAGGGAATGCTTACATCTTGACAGCAGTGGATTATTTGTCATGTTGGGTATAAGCTAAAGCTGTCAAACAGATTACCAGTAAGGAAATGAGAAAGTTTGTGTATGAACATATATGCTGCAAATTTGGTGTGCCACTAAAATTACTTTCAAATAGAGGATCAGGATTTAGAGGAGAGTTGTTTAATTTCCTATGCAAAAATCTCAATATACAGCACCGACATAGTTCTCCTTATTATCCACAATGAAATGGTCTCAATGAAAGGTTCAATGGAGAGTTGGTGAGAATCTTGACAAAGATGACCCAGATACACGGAAAAACTTGGGATTCAAAGTTTCCTTATGCATTATGGGCCTATAGAACTGCTATCAAAATGAGCACAAGGATTTCTCCTTACCATTTGGTTTATGGCAAGAAAGGATTATTGCCAATTGAGGTGGAGGCTCCTGTACTTAAGTTGTTTTCATTGGGAGATGAAGAGCACAGAGATACTTGGCAGAAAAGATTATTGAATTTACAGTTTACAATTGGACATATTTTTTTCTTTGAGCTCCTATGAGGGAGTGTCAAAGAAAGCTCAGATAAAGGCTAATGAATATGTGAAAGATAAGCGAATTGAAAAGAGTGATCTTGTGTTGCTATACAATAGTAAATTGGACAATTTACAGTTTACAATTGGACATATTTTTTTCTTTGAGCTCCTATGAGGGAGTGTCAAAGAAAGCTCAGATAAAGGCTAATGAATATGTGAAAGATAAGCGAATTGAAAAGGGTGATCTTGTGTTGCGATACAATAGTAAATTGGACAATACTTTTCTAAAAAAGTTTCAAATCAAGGGAAGGTCCTTTTACTGTTGTGAACAAGTTTGACAATGGCACATATCAATTGGCAGATTTGGGTGGTGAACACCATAAATTTTAGGAAATAAGACGTAGCTAAATAGATAATTGAGTAGATTACTTAATGGAGAGAGATAGGTTTACATACACGAGATTATAGAGAGAGAGAGAGAGAGTACATATGATATACGTGGTTCACCCAATGTGGGCTACGTCCACGAGAAAGCGGCCACTCAATGGCTTTAGTACTTCAAAACAAGAAGTAATTTACAAAGGGATTATACCCTTAATAGAGCTCCCACCTTGCTTCACTCTCACCACCTCACACCCACCTTGTTGCATCAACTTCACACTATAAAATGTGTGTAGAAATGGCCTTCTTTTATAGGCCAAAAGGGCTGTCGTCTCTCATGAGAGGCAGCCATGTGTAGCCGCCATTGTGTAGATAAGTCCAAATCGGACCCTCCAATCCGCCCATGTGTGGCCGCCCTTGAGAAGACAAGTCCGCTTTTGAATTCGGCCACCAGCCATTGAATTCGGCCACTGGCCACCGGCCATTGAATGCCGACCACCGGCCACCGGCCAACCAATTGGTCGTTTTCGGACCACTTTCAGACCGTTGTTCGGCCATAATATTCCGGCAAAAAGGAATATTCCAACGAAGGAAAAAAAAAGTCTCGGGGGCTTCCGCCCCCGAGGCCCCTGAATTTTGTCCATGAAAATTTTGGTTTCCAGTGAGTGATTTTCCTTCACGCACGATGGATTCTCCTCATAATGGGGCCTTACAAATGTGTGTTTTTACCACAGAAAATTACAAGGGGTAAATCAGGCTCCATACTTAACAATAAATACTGTGTTAATGGCTATATACTGAAGAAATATCTAGCATATTTGATGAGAATTGTGATAGATGAGATGCTATCAACGGAGGAAGACAGTGTGAAGACGTCCGAGGCTGTAAATGAGGTTTCTGGGAATGAGTTGCAGTGATTGTTAACCCCTGTAACCTCTGCTTGTCGTGAATGATCAAGCACTCTAGGAGGGGTTGGCAAGCTATGTCAAGCATTGTTTGGATGCACACAAAGTCATTAGATCATGCCAAAAAGCTTGCTAACTAGCCTCATGTGTATATGTGTACATAGTGCTTCGAGTCTTGGGAGTGACCATGTAAAAATTCATGTACAAAGGTTTGATTTTTCCGGGCTTGTGTACTAGTGTTTTGGGATGTTCGAGTTCCCAAAACATGGTTTTCAATACGTATTCTCAGCCGTGCTTTATAGCTTGTAAATCAGACTTGTACATCATGAGTTATGTACGTCCAAAGTGGGCGGTCTCGACTTAGAAAGTGGTTGCAGATGCATGCGACAAAGGCAACTGGGCCAATTTGATGATCTAAAATAAAAAATTCCCAGATTGTAACTTTTTGGAGATAGCCAAAGTAATGGGCTCCAGATTGTTCTTTATGGCATTGCATTTGGTGGCCGAAGCGGTGCACTATACCCCTGGGAAGTTGGTCCTGAGAAGGGGTCAAGCTGGAAATTTTTATGGGGGGAGGAAGGGGTTGGAAAAGTGCAAGAGGAGGATGCCATGTGGCATTGGGATTAACCCACATGGGAAGGGGGAAGGAGGAAATTGGGGCTATAAGGAGAGGATGGGGTGCCCATTAGGGGTGTATCAAAAGAGAGAGGAGCTCTCTCAAGCCTTGGCTATGGAGACTTGTGGGCTTCATGGGGGAGAAAATGGTGCCATTTTGGATTCCCACTACTTTCCCAAGTGCCTTCCCACTCTCTTGGTCCCCTGGACCCTAGCTCCCACCTCTTATCTTGGCCCAAAAGTCAGCAGTTGCCCATTTCCTACCCAAATGAGGCCAAAAATGGACCAATTAAATGAAGCCTTGCAAGAGAGCCTTGTTGGCTGAAGAGAGCGAAGAAATCTCTTGGGATAAAAGATCAAAAGAGGCCCCATTTTATAGTTCCAATTCTTTGCAACACCTGAAAACTTTCCAGAGAGCTCATTTTCTAGCAAGAGAGAGTACACCCCCAACTTCAAGATGCCATATCTCTCTCATCTTTTATCTGTTTTTAGCCTATGGATGCTCTACGGACATCTTCTGGAAACAAACTACATATTTATGTCCTTGGTTTCTCCTAATTCCAAGTGTGCTTCATTATAGAAGGGTTCTTCATAAATCTTTATAGGTGCTTATCCTCACAGGTGGTTTAGACGGTGCAATAGTTCTTCCTTCTGATAGTGACTCGTGCAAATCTATAGAGGCACTCCCTTTCCTTGTCGTTTGCACGCTAACACCACAAAACGTGCTGGAAGATTTTGGCACTGGTGCTTTTGGACCAGATGATTTTCAGTTTGAAGGCTTTTCATGTAAACTGCTTTTGGGCCTAGGGGCCTTTAAATATGAGGCTAGGGCTCATTCTCTGACACACTTATGGGAGAAGGTGCAGAGCATGTACCAGCTTGTACTATGTTGATGAAATATAAAGAAATACCAAAAGGGATGCCAAGGTTAGGGACAAATACTCTTCAAAGTGGAATTCAGCCACTTCGTGTCACGTATCATCTCTCTCTCTCTCTCTCTCTCTCTCTCTCTCTCCAACAACAATCCCCTCTCTTACACACAGGCATCACACCAACCGTGTTATCCTTACCTTCAAGACAAAGACAGCCCAAATCAAACTCCTTGAGCAATCGAGGCTTCTCAAGGACACCAAAATGTGGTTTGCAAAAAATCTTACACCCGCCCAACTCAAGCAAAAGAACGCAGAACTTCAAAAGATGCAAGAAGCATGCGCAGTAGGGAAGTGGGCAGTCTATCAAGGAGGTAAAGCTATCATCCAAGAGTTTTGAACTCCCAAACCGGCTCCTTCCTCATTTTCTTCTCCATAGGTTTTGTTCAACTAATCTTCCTTTTTATTTACCCCTTGTTGGACGCCTAGTCCTTAACTGAGATGTATCTCCCAACACCACTTGCTTCGATGAACTCTTTGTAGTGTTTTGTTTCCAGTCCCATAGTTCATATCTGACCTCCATGGATGATAACTGATCTATCTATCTCTCTCTCTCTCTCTCTCTCTCTCTCTCTCTCTCTCTCTCTCAGTTCAATTGTTATTGAAGTGCTAAAAGTCTGTTCAACCTATTCTTTTCTATTGGCATGTGATGCATGTCTTGTGACAGTACCTCAACACCTAGTGCCCCTTATGCCTTGCCTCGACATAAGGATCCAGAGACCTCTCAAGAACCTCATCATCGTTGTGGACATAGATCCACATATCCATCAAGAAGCTCGTCATCGTCATCATCCTCATTGACATAGATCCACAGAACCTCACCGCCCCATCGACTTCATCGTCTTTGACATAGACCCATCAATATCAAGTACCCAACATCAGTAGTATCAACATTTAGCATCATTGTACTAGCATTGTGAAAGAATAAAACAAGTACTTGCTCTCGAAACAGATCAAGGGGTCCGTTGTGGGTTTGGGACCCGACATACCGTGTCGTGTCTCTCTTTCTTTGAGTTGAGTTCAGTTCTTTCAAGTGAAGTAAAGTGTCCCTTATGTCTCTGCGGAGTACTAGATCCGAGCTAAATCCATTAAACACTTCCATTGTACCTAACAGGCGGCCAAGCTAGCCTTTTTCAGCATGGAAACCTAGCATTTCCTCTCCTAGCCACACAGGGCAACACTCAGTCGTAGCGTTTTTGGTGGGTAGAAAGTGTAGAGCTCAGAGATCATCTCCATGGTGCAGTAGCATCTCAGGGAAGCCTATCATTGGCCCTTGTGACTATGCAGTGAAAGGTTTCCTATTCCAAGATCTAGATCCACATCCAGATCTAGCCAATATGAGGAGATGCACCATATCTATGCTCTCAGACCATGTTGGAGGTGATGCACATGTGGAGACTGTGTCAATGGTTTTATGTGCAGGAGCAATTGGCAGTGTCAGTAGCAGTCGCAGTTGTGTGTACATTGGGTCTATCCAGTTGGCATGTCACTTGTATGAGCATATTGTTTATCAACATGGAGAGGCTTTCCCAGATCTCTCTCTCTCTCTCTCTCTCTCTCTCTCTCTCTCTCTCTCTCTCTCTCACAGATGTCCTGTCCATAGTTACCCAAAACAGAGAACGGGGAATGGCGACATGCATGAAATGCTATTCCCTGTTTCGGAGACTCACGTTTGAAACACAGAATGGGAAATTGGGATGGGAATGGGGAATGAAGACCTGGAAATGGCCGTTCCCTGTAACTATGGTCCTATCTCTTTCTACCTCAGTGATCTCTCTTCTCCACAGGTGTGCATGTTTTTCATATGGTTGGCAAAATTGAGGTGCCCACCGGATCACAAGGTAGTTCTTGTCTTAATAGCATCTACCATTGCCACCTTTGGTAGTTTGTTGGTGTGGTAGAGACTACACTGGCAAGGATTCGAGTCTTCTAGTCAAGTGGATGCCATCGGCGCCACTAGCTTCAGCCAAGGAAGGCTTGTGAGTGGCAAAGAGCGGCAAACAATGCTCCCGATTGACCTAAATTCAAGTTACTGGTGTTTTAACCCGTGGGTCAAGTTCAATGCACATGCATCTAGCAAGGAACCAATGAAACGTATTTAAAACGCTATGGATGACTGCACCAATCCATTGTTGTTTGCTAGATTATGGATGGGCTGTGTTTCAAAGTTTATTATCTAGGAAATTTTGGACGTGATATGTTCATAGCTCACAAATGGGGATTCTTGGACGTAGTGTGGTCTACAGTTCAATTTTGTATGAGGCATTTGGTGCTCAAGATGGAATTCTTCTAAGGTGATACATTGATAACAACAATTCCGAGGTGTGTCCAGCATGACAATTGTTGTTGGAGTGTCCATGGTAGCTTCATCATCAACTATGTCTCACTATTTATGTCCACTATGAGCTGCAGAGAGGGTGTTAAAGTTCATAGCATCTTCAGTGAATAGTCCAATGTGATCCCAATTGTTTATTTTGGCTTTAGGTATTTACTTTACTTATTTGTCAAATCTTGGGTAGAGAAATTTCCTTAGGGAGGTACTTATGGCCCCCAAGGCTAGTCTATAAATTTTCTATGAGGCAACCTGTGCTCAAGATGGTATTCTTCTAAGGTGATATGTTGATAACAACAAATCCAAGGTGTATCGAGCATGACAGTTTTTGTTGGAGTGTCCATGGTAGCTTCTTCATCAACTTGGGCTCACTATGTATGTCCACTATGAGCTGCAAAGAGGGTGTTAAAGTTTATAGCATCTTGAGTGAATAGTCTAATGTGATCCCAATTGTTTATTTTGGCTTAAGGTATTTATTTTACTTATTTGAAAAATCTTGGGTAGAGAAATTTCCTTAGGAAGGTACTTATGGCCCCCAAGTCTAGTATATAAATTTTCTATGACGCAACCGGTGCTCAAGATGGCATTCTTCATCAACTTGGTCTCACTATGTATGTCCACTATGAGCTGCAAAGAGGGTGTTAAAGTTTATAGCATCTTGAGTGAATAGTCTAATGTCATCCCAATTGTTTATTTTGGATTTAGGTATTTATTTTACTTATTTGACAAATCTTGGGTAGAGAAATTTCCTTAGGAAGGTACTTATGGCCCCCAAGGCTAGTATATAAATTTTCTATGACACAACCGGTGCTCAAGATGGCATTCTTCTAAGGTGATACGTTGATAACAACAAATCCGAGGTGTATCAAGCATGACAATTTTTGTTGGAGTGTCCATAGCTTATTCATCAACTTGGTCTCACTATGTATGTCCACTATGAGCTGCAGAGAGGGTGTTAAATTTTATAGAATCTCAAGTGAATAGTCCAATGTGATCCCAATTGTTTATTTTGGCTTTAGGTATTTTTTTTACCTATTTGTCAAATCTTGGGTAGAGAAATTTCCTTAGGGAGGTACTTATGGCCCCCAAGGGTAGTATATAAGCACCCAAGGCCCCCATTGTATTTCATCAATTCATTGCCAAGGTTGGTATGTTCAGACATCTCTCTCTCTCTCTCTCTCTCTCTCTCTCTCTCTCTCTCTCTCTCTCTCTCTCTCTCTCTCTCTCTCTCTCTCTCTCTCTCTCTCTTTGGTTCATTGCTTCCGTATTGTCAACTTTGATAGACCTTTCATGTAGAAAATAATTCCCATTTTCTCCAATTTTCAACCACTTTACAAAGCATTACTTTATTCTTTGAGGGTATATAGTTATCTTTTCTTATTAAGAATGCATACTAAAAATTCTATGGGATTCTAAACCTGACAAAATTCATTTTTTGCACAGATCAATTGCTTGCAAAAAAATTTGTACCTTCTTTGTCAATGATGTGTGAAACTTTCGCATTTGGACTCTAAGATCGCTTCTTTGCTGGACACTTGGCCGTACTTCCAGCCTGTGACCCATTTGGAATGTCTGAAGAGTTTTCTACTTGGCCACAGGTGATTTGCAATGTGTTTGGTAAGCAGTCATGAGGACCTAATGAGGCCACCATTTTCCAGATAAACAACACACAAAACTTTTAGTAGTTGAGTAGAGCTTCTCAGCCCTGAGGACGATCGTTTATTGCTCAATGAACATTCATTCAACGTGGGCACCACTACTCCCTTGAAGAGTCATTCACTCCAAAGTATCCAACTAGACACGGACCTCTTTAATTATTGTCTGAGCTAAGAGCCAGCTCACATGTGACAAGTTGGCAACCCACAACCAGGTAGTTTGGTTCGCTGACCTAGTTGCCAACTTTGTACATCATGTCACAATGGGTGCTAGCTCAATTTTTTGAAACATAGCCTATGTGCCTAAGGTCTTGGATTCAATCCCCCCTTAGCAACCTGAAGACATGCTCTAAGTCCTTAGGGATTGTTCCCAGTTGGGTGTGTGCGTGTGATGGGATGCCTCTCTCCCTACCGGTGAGGCCATTGTACATAGGGTGTGTGCGTGAGTTTCAAAGTTCTTTTGCTCTCTAAAAAAAAACTTTGTCATCCACCAATCATAGGAGGGATTATTGTTGTGAAAAGGGTCATCAAATAGCAACCCGCTTTGCTGCTTGACTCACTTCTATGTTAATCGTCGGACCTCAAGCAAGCAGCTATTGAAAATTCTATGTGATGACTACACGAGGGGATGACCAGCTCTTCAAAGAAGTATTTTGATTTCTAGTTTTTCTTCTACAACAATTTATCTTGTTCCCCTACAAGCATCTTTATCGATGTGATATTCTAGAGGCATTGAGGATAAAAAGTGGAAGAGTGATCTCTGGAGAAGATGGTAGCAATTCCATATTGCACTTAGTAAGTGGCACCAGATTGATTGAGATAAGCGAGCACTTTGGGGTCGATAAGTTAGCCATCTCCTAGATTGTCTATAATTTCATTTATAGCTTACTTTTGTACAAGAACTGATTTATTTACTGGTCGAGAGATGCTATTGAGATGGCTCATGTAAAGAAGGGTTTCAAAACACAGAGAGGCTTGCCAAAGTGTTGTGGAGCAGTAGATGTGACTATGTGAGCATGGAAAAACCAATTGAAGGTGATGCCCATCAAGTGCCAATTATAAATTTAATCCAAAAGTAAATTACTCCGTATTCTCAGTGTGTGGTTGGCATGGATCTACACTCTCTAGAAGTTTTTGCAAGGCAACCGATGAGAGCTTCTGTCTATGAATGTATATGGTGGGTGAAACATTCCTTCACAAGTATATTGTGGGGGATGTGTTGAGGTGTCGAGCTCTCCATGAGCTGGAACTCTTGGTAGGCCTTGGTGACCGTTGGCCACATTTACATCACCGACACAGTTGGTGACCAAAATGGCGTATCCTCAGTAGGGATTCTATAGTTGGCATATCTATCTAGCCAGCATAGCTACTTAGCAGTTTCACATTATGGACCGCATCTCTCTTTGATTGTACTACTTATGTAGTAGCTTCTTCATTATGTATATACACACTCATTTTGTGAACTAGATGAAGAAGAAAGTTCATCCCTCTACCGTGTGTATCTTCTTCTCTGTGTGTGTCTGTGTGTAGCTTGGGAGAAGGTCTCTCTCTTCTCTCCTCTTTCTTTTCATGGTATCAGAGCCAAGTTAGAGCTACCTACACAATGTACTGACACGATGATCTCCACCAATCTATAAATGCCAAAGGCACCTTGCACAAGATGGCATTCTTCTAAGGTGATACGTTGATAACAACAAATCCGAGGTGTGTCCGTGGTAGCTTCTTCATCAACTTGGTCTCACTATGTTTGTCCACTATGAGCTGCAGAGAGGGTGTTAAAGTTTATAGAATCTCAAGTGAATAGTCCAATGTGATCCCAATTGTTTATTTTGGCTTTAGGTATTTATTTTACTTATTTGACAAATCTTGGGTAAGGAAATTTCCTTAGGGAGGTACTTATGGCCCCCAAGGCTAGTATATTTAAGCACCTGAGGCCCCCATTGTATTTCATCAATTCATTGCCAAGGTTGGTTGGTTTGGATCTCTCTCTCTCTCTCTCTCTCTCTCTCTCTCTCTCTCTCTCTCTCTCTCTCTCTCACACACACACACACACACACACACACACACACAAAGTTCGGTACTAAGCTCAATTTAGGATCTATTATCTGAGAGATCGAGGTCTGGTACATGTAATCAAACAGGGACAACCAAATTTTCAATTTTCTGGTTTCTGTGCAGGTTACAGATTTGCATGCAAAATTGTGTGCAAACAGAGTTGGTACATGTATGCCTGATTGTGGATATATGTATATGAGCTATGGTTACTCTTGTTGAGTGTTTAGTAGATCACACATACCATTACAACAAGGTTGCAGGTTTTGTGCAAGTTGCAGATTTTTGGTGCTGTGTAGGAATATGGCAGACAAGTTCAATGCTATGCCTCCTACCGTGAAGACATAGCCAGTAGTGCTCCTTCGAGTATCTTTGTCACCTGCCATATCTGCATCAGCATACCCTTCTAGAAAAATGTCAGTTCCTCAAAAATACAAAGCATTTGTTGTTGTCCCTTTTAGATACGTAAGTATCCACTTCACAGCTTGCCAGTGCTCTTTACCTGGGTTGTCCATGAACCTACTTACAACTCCTACTGCATGGGCAATGTCTGGCCTTGTCCAGACCATAGCATACATAAGAGAACCTACCGCTGCAGCATATGGAACCTTAGACATATAGGTTATCTCCTCTTGTGTCTTTGGACACATATCCTTGGTTATTTTAAAGTGACCAGCCAAAGGTATAGAAACCGTTTTTGCATTTTGCATTGCAAACCTTTCTAGTAACTTCTTGATGTAATCCTCTTGAGATAGCTTTATTGTCTTCTTCGTCCTTTCTCTTGATATCTTCATACCAAGTATCCTCTTTGTAGCACCTAAATCTTTCATTGGAAAATATTTAGACAACTCCTCTTTTAGGTCTTTGATGTCCTGGATGTTGGCACTTGCAATCAGCATGTCATCAACATACAACATTAGGATGATGAACTTCCCATCTCCCAAATTCTTTGTGTAGACGTAATTATCTAAGTTGCATCTTCTGAATCGTTGATCTAACATCCATCGATTGAACTTTAAGTACCATTGTCTTGATGCTTGATTTATATTATACAAGTTTTTCTTTAATCTGCAAACCATTGTTAGCAGCAAGCTAATGTTAGCAGCAAGCTAATGCGGACACCATTTTTGGGAGTTCTCCTTGTAAAGCATTATTTTTTTGATAAATTGGGAATATTGTAACTCCTATTTCTTGGTAAACTTTGTAGTTAATGAGCCGGGGCTACAAGCTTCCAGATTGTATCAGCCAGTTAATTCTTAACTTTGGTAGAACTCAAATTATTACTTTTGACCACCCAAAAACCTTGGCTAAGGTATAAAAGCCGATTTCTGTAAGTTTTTATAAGTTTTTGGATAAGAAATACATAGCGTGAGCTAACGACGCTCACTTCTCTCATTGTCGCGCTTCCTACTCCCTCTCCGATTGTCACAGTGCGAACGCGTTTGTTGCATTACAACTGCTGGTAAGAGCTCTACGCATTGAAGTAAGCCATTCACAGTATTTCGTAGCTTTTGGCGTCGCCGACCCGCAGCCTCGACCCGCGGCCTAATTTCATCATAACTAGGAATTTACACTCTTAAATTAAAAAATAAGCATAGGCGGGTATTGGGGCATCATTGCTAAGCATGTAGATGGATTCTGGGTCGAAAACGACTAGGTCAAAAATCCACTGCTGTTAATAATCGCGATTTTGGAACTTGAACTAAAGTGGGGTTTGAGGCCATGGACATGTGTGCTTAGGTCTTGTAAACTTGTCCTAGAAGTTTCGTTATGTTTGGTTGTCATTTGATGCTGTAACGGATGTGATTTGCTTGCCGATGAGCGATTGGCTTTTGGTGAATTCAGTCACTTGAGTGTAGCCTCAGTTAGATGCAAGTTGTTAGTTTTTTTTCGAGAGATTGACAACCTCTTGTATCCTCTATACACTAGTCGAGCCAGCTTCGTCCCATGGTTTGACAAATTAATCGTGGTTCTCGCTAATACTGCAATAAGATAGGATGGTGAGGTTAGACATATATCCCACATTTGGCGCCGTTGCCGGGGATCGAAGAGACCTAAACTAGGAAAAAACATGAGCATCTTGTGTAATTGTCCTTTAACTTCCTCTAGGTTCACCTAGAGTTCAAAAACTTTCTTTTAGAAACCGCATAGGTTAAGATTGTCGTCTTTTGCTGTGTAGAGGTAGCTTGGAAGTAATCGTACTTGTCGAGTACCTTTAGGACTGCAGGATTGTAGATTTAGATTAGGATTTGGAGAATGATTGGTAGACGAGACAATTCTTAAGATCAAGACTTTGAAAAACATAAAAAAACACAAGAAAAGGAGTGTTTGTGGAAACTTTCCACAACCCCATTGAATGAGAAACTAGGAGTAGGGTAAGTAGGATCCGAGGTGGATTTCATAACATTTCTCTCTCTGAAAGAATCAAGTGTGAGTTGTTATGTAAAGTTGCATAATTTCAGGTCCACAGCTAGAAATAGCTTGAAAAGACTCGAATTCACTCAATTCGACTGGACCAGCGGGTTCTTTGAGTTTGTACTGACTTTTTGAATCTTGAGTGTGAATTGAGAAAAACTTTATTCAAACTTGTTGAGAATTGATTCATAAGCTTATATTGATGTGATAAAAATGTGTATATGCTCAGTTGACCAAAAACTTGCAAAATTTTGGCAAAAGTAAATCATCGCGATTATTTACATCTGCCCTGTTTTTGAACTTTTTTGACCAACTTGGCATACCACTAGCTTTACCATGTTGTATAAGTCCACAAACCAAATTTGGTAAGATTTGGATCACTGGAGTGAAAATTGTGATAAAAATTGCAAAGTTAGTCTGCAGATAGATAACTGATGACCATTTGACCAACAATTGTCCAAACTTGATGAAAATTGGCTAGTGACCTTAACAAAAGGTGCTTAACACTAGACTTGTAATGAGCCACAAAACAGGCTGAAGCCACAAAAATGGCTCATATCAGCATTCTAGTAAATGAAACATAACTTTTGTATATGACATCAAAATTTCATGAAACTTCTTAATTATGGATTCAAGATATGAAAAAGGTTTCTAAATACACAATTTACATGAAAAGCTCAAAAATAAAAAATTTATTTTTCTAAAATTAGTAAATCTTATGTAAAACTGCACTTCAACACCACTTAACTTGGAGAAGTAAAAAACATCGGTAGTATTTGTATATGGGTTAAAAAAGCTTTTTACATCTATCAAATACCTAATGAGCGATTTTTCAAAGAAGTTTGGGCCTGCTTAACAATGATTTGATTTACTTTGAAAAGGAATATAAATTTTTTTTCCATCCGCATAAATTAGATGTAGAAGATGGCAATGGAAAGACACCTTTAGATCTTCAATTACCTCTGTACTATTTTTTATCAACTCATATTGAATGTCGGTCATAATTCCCTGAAACCATTTTCTATTTAGATAACTAACATAGTGTTGAGAATTTTTTTACAAAAGTCTCAAAAAGCCACAAAAGTGGCAGATTTTTTACAGACTAGTATTAACAGATCTGTGTCAAAGTTGGGACAAAAATTTGCAAAAAATTATCAGAAGTAAATAATCGTGATTATTTACATCTGTTTCAAAACTTGAGTATAGCACAAGGTCAAGCACATCAAGTAGACCTCACAAATAAATTTTGGTGAAATTTGGACCACAAAAGTGAGACTTAAGCCATATTCTCGAAATCAAAGTCTGCGGACACGGAACAGTGGGTAAATTTGATCAAATTTTGTCCAAATTTGTTGAAACTTATCCAAGGGCTTTAACAAGTTGTATACTTGCCAAACCTATCAATCAAGTGTAAAAATTTGACAAAAGTAAATAATCGCGATTATTTACTTCTACTATCTAGAGACTTCAATTTTGACTTTTGGGCTTATACAGTGTTAGACCAGCATAATATAAGGCCAAAGGAAAATTTTGGGTTTCAATCGGATCGAAATTGGTACAGATACACTCAGTTTACAGGTTGCAGATTAGACCTTTGATTTTGCTAAAGCTGAATCTGAAAATCAAAATTTTGACTTCCATAGCACGGTTTGAAGTGATATACAGAGACCAATAACGAGGGTTCTCAAGAGCTCTACTGTCCTCATAGAAAAATAGATAATTTGATTTATTTTGTACAGGAATCAGGTTGTATACGAGAAATCAATGGCTTGATAGAAAGTTGCAATTGAATCGAGTGGAAATTGACGATAAGTCAATCCAAGGTGAGTACCCTATCCAGGGCTTCATAAGTCTATATGAATCTTAAATCCAGTCATGTTATAGGAAATCAAGGTCTATTCGAAGAAAACACCAATAGAGTATCCACTGAAGAAAGCGTGAATCAAAGAAATTCCTTGCACACAATTCTTGAAGAAGTCTCGGCGGACACTTTTTCAGATTCAACATCCGAAATGTCTTCTTACTCGACTCACTCGGAAACCGGAACGACAATGCGCTATAAGAATATACTCTCTTTTTACAAGATTAACCGTCATAAAGCCTAGGTTTACTTGGATCCTAACGAAGAGTATGCTATTTGCATTGATGACCATGGTATTGAGTTCGAAGAAGAGGATAGGGCAAACAAACAAGGAAAAATGTACATGGATCGAAACGAAACTCAATATGTACAAGTCAAAAACCCTGACGTGGTAGACAAATGGGGATTAGAAGTAAACACTATAATCCCAGATATGTCAGCAAAAGAAGGACCACCAACTTTGGAATTCGAGGGATACTATCAAGTAGACTTGAAGCCATTGAAACGGCTTAGTACAAATAATCCTAGGATCGGAGTCTATTGTTGGGAAGATAGAAAACATAAAAGATCTTTTTTGGACTTCTCATGCTAGACCAGGATAATTAACGACCATGAAGATCATCTATATCTTCAAGATCAAAGATAAGAGATTTGCGGATCTACCAAGTTATTTGTTTAGGGATTGTTATAACAACAATTTTGTTATGATGACTCCTGAGGAGGTAGACAAACCAAATACCAGGGGTATTCTATACGGGATTGGATATTGGGTCAAGGACCAGAAACCACTCCAAGAGACGAACATCGTGAGAGATCATCTGAGAGTAATGTAAAGAAACCAGAAATCACCTCATCAAGTAGAAAATCAGGTGACACTAAGGCCAGTCCAGGGCTACATGAGTCACTATTTCCGACAGACTGTTTAAAGGACTCAAAATAGGACCAACTCCCAGAAGACCTGGAGGTGAACCGAATAGACGTGTTAGACCAGCTGATTTTCAAAAATGGATCAAAAAATACAATGGATCAGGGGATCCATATGACCACTTAGCAAGATTTAAGCAAGTGCTAAGAGCAGAGCGTATATTCGATTTCCATACTCAATTCGAGGGGTTTGTAATGACATTAGAAGGAAAAGCTTTGACATGGTTCCAAAACATTCCACCAGGATCGATCATGGACTTGAACACATTAGCTCAAGGATTTGTAGCTGCTTGTTCTAAAACAGGGATTAAACATAATACGGTAGCTCAAATCTACAGCTTTAAATGGAAACATGGTGAGTCTGTTAGGGATTGTGCAACTCGAATGAAACAATACATTGCTAGATGCTCAGAGATGGAGATACCTGTGGAAGAACGACTTGTATCCTTGTTTTTGGAGGGACTACTAAACAAATAACTTCATGCTATACTCTATAGTAAAAAGCATACAACCCTCGAGGCATGTGTGTCTGATGCTATTGACGTAGGAGACAATTGTGAGATCTTCAATGAAGAGGATGTCCCTAAGGATAACCAAAGCAAGAAGACAGCATCCACAAAACGAGCACAAGTGGGAATGGCTGCTGCGGCACCACTCTCATCCATAGAAGATATGCTAAAAAGAATGAATGACATGATAAACAATATGCAAAAAGCACCTATGAGGGGACCAGTATAGGGGATACCCCCACAGAGACAACCAATTAGGCCACAAAAATGGTGTGCAATCAAGGGTAAATAGACCAACCACGAGACCCACAAGTGCTACTTCAAACCAAAGTATGATGGAAATGTTAAGTACGTGCCGATGAGGCCCCAGGGACAACCCACGTACAGATATCAGCCTAATATGGCTCAAGTTCAAAGACCACCAATGAGTATGCAGAGACCTCAACCTGTGTTGGGACAACAACCTCCTTATACAGGATATAATGCGGTGCCTGTAAAGTACATACACTCAGAAGGAGTTATAGATGAATAAGCATTAGTGCCTGGTACACCCTATGCAAAGCCTAGTCCATCTACAATAATGGTAGAGGGAGATTGGTATAGTCCACATCCACCACCAATGGAGGAAACGATGACTTATGCTTCACCAGAGCTTGCATCAATGTACTATGTAGCTAATCAAGGTGTCAGATCTCCTATGGGAAGACCCATGATGAAGCCTAGAATAGGAAACTGTCATAACTGTGGTACTGATGACCATTGGAAGAATGAATGTCCAGAGCCTGACAAAAACCTCAAACCAATTGAAGCCTATTGCATATAATGTTGCAAAAAGGGAGGACACTTTCCGGAAGATTGTCCTAAGAATCCTTTGAACAAGGGAAAAACTGTAGTCAACGTAGTCCAAGTGAAGCCTAGTAGCTCATCGGAGAGTGAACCGATTGTTCCAATCAAGGTAATCACTAGATCCCAGGAAAAGAAAAAGAAACACAATTCCTCTGATGATTCGGAGAACACGAAAGTTTCTTCTCAAAGAATCAAAAGGAGTAGAAGCAAGAGATATGAGATGAGAAAACAAAAACAATGGGTTGAAAACGAAGAGAAAGAAAAAATTCTAGCCCAGGACAAGTTGAATGAAACTGGCAGTGAATTCAAGGAAACAATTGTGAAATCTAGAGGATCCATTCTGGTTGATAAAATTTTTGAGCCTACCAATGCTGCCTTGGAAGCCTACCAAGTAGGACTTAAAGCAAGCCAAAAAATGGAAAACAAGTGGAAAAACTATCCATCTCCAGAGATGGAAGCATCTAAGCTAGAAGCTTATCAAAACTTGGTAAGAATCACGCAAGAAATGCTGGATAAACAAAAACCCAAACTTGAAAGTATTGCAAAACCAGAAGAGCTTGCGGTAGAAGAAACGAAAGCAAAATTTGATGTGGTGGCAGAACCCCACATTGAAACAAATGAACCAGAGCTTATAGTGCCGGACAGCGAAGATGCCTTAGATGGAATTCCATTTGTAGAGGAAGACTGGCCAAGAAACTTATGGGAAAAGGTAAGAGAGATCAATAATGGGAGCCTAACTTTAAAGTTAGCTCCTATAGACGAAGTCTGGTTGGATAACCTACCACCTGATATGAACATGGATTTACAATCCTTATATGGGGATTGCAGATCGGAGGCTTCAGTGATATCTAAACCAATGACATTAAAAACATTACCTTCTTACCTGGGAGATAACGAAGATGAATCTATCATTTTCAAGACCACTCAAGTAAAAAGAGCCAAATAGACCCTAGAAGTAGACAACATTCATTCAATCCTGTCTACACCTATCCAATGCACTCTTACTTTGGGAGAATTGTTGAAACTTAGGCCATACTTGTGGAACGATTTACAAAAAACCCTAGAGAAGGTGGGGATAACGCGGTTAATCTCTAAGAATCTGGGCAAGTTGACAAATGAAACGGAAAACAAAGAGATTAGATCAGTTCCTATGAACAAGATCGGAGAATATTATGAAGGGGAAGAATGAAACACTACCCTCCCAGTGAAATATAGTGACATTGAAACCATGGCAATACTCGATAGTGGAGTTGGCATAGCCATAGCCACTAAAGCAGTATGGGAATCCTGGGGACAGCCAGCCATTAGACAAACGCAAATGACGGACACATTGAGAGACCACTAGGGCTACTAGAAAAAGTGATAGTCAACTCTTGTGGAATTGAATATCAACACACTTTTGCCATAGTAGACTTTGGGAAAAAAATCAACGGTGAAATCATATTGGGAAGACCTTTAATATGACAGGTACAACTTATCCAAGATCAGGGAAATGACTATCCGTACTTGAAGCAAGTGGGATCGATAACAAGGGTCAATCTAAAAGATCACACCTATAGAGACATCTTGAAAACACCCATCCCAAGAGTTTGATTCAGTCTCTTCGGCTGAAAATAAACTCCCATCTTGGTTAAACAAAGATACTCCTATTTTGATGTGCGGAGCTTCAGAAAATGGAAGCTTGAGACGAGAGGAATGTATCCTAGAAAGGGATTGTACAGATGAAGCCTACATACCTGAACCCTTTCCAGAACATTTATTCGAACCATTTGAGTGGACTCAAATCTTAGCGACAATGGATGTATGTGTGAATACGTCTATGCCTACTCAATTTTGCAATGAGGATGTCTACAACATAATTCCCATCCAAATGATATCAATCCTTAACATTGAAAACAAAGATGAGGAAACAAAGGACTTGCTGAAAGCTCAACAAATCTTTTTTGACCTCTATTATGACACAACTAATGAGTTAGATGAATACTCAGCTACCTCAAAAGATTTGGGATCAGAAAAAGAGCATACGAGGACTCAATTACTCTTAAAGGGAGGGGAGGAAAAGTTTTTTGACTTTCCAAACCAGAAATCAAGAAGACGAAAATGGTATAGAAGAAAGGGAGACACTAAAATTGTGAAAGCACGACCTATGCCATCAGTTCCAGTAGAACACCATTCCTAATGCAGATAGATGCTAATGATTGTGTCAAGGACAAAATAATTGGCAGATATCCTTCAAACAGAAACTCAAAAATGTCTCAGACATCGAAGAAAAACAAGAAAGGGTACTCACGAAGAACATCAGGATAAAAAACCACTCATAAAACCAGAGTCGAGTGAAAAAAGAAATATCAAGAGTTGAAAAAAGCTCTAAAGGAGATATACACCAACGAAATGGAAACCACGAAAGAGGATGGTAAGGATGTAATGCATGTTCCATCCCATTACAAAAAGTATACTCTCCAAGATTGGAAAATCATAATTGAACAACCTGTTAGGGAACTACGGAAACAAGGAAAGTCTTACGAAGGACTTGAAAACGCTAAAAGGGTAGACTTCGCTGAACCAAGAGAAGAGACTAGACCGGCTTACATTGCAAATGACCTAACAGAAGAAGAAGAAAATCTTTTGCTAATCTTATTAAAGGAATATCTTCGCTTGGTCTTACAAGGATCTCAAGGGTGTCGATCCAGAAATCTGTCAGCATACTATACCCATGAGTGATGACGCAAAACCAAGTAGACAGAGACCATACACTTATAATGAAACATTTGCTAGAAAGATCAAAGAAGAGATTGAAAAACTAAAGGAAGCCGAATTCATTTACGAAATTGAACACACTGATTGGGTGTCTCCAATTGTGGTAGTACCTAGAAGAATGGGAAATACGCGTGTGTGTTAATGTCAAAAAAGTGAATGCAGCTACCATTAGAGACAACTTTTCTCTTCCAATAACTGAGCATGTTTTAGAACAAGTGGCAGGAAAAGAAGCTTACAGCTTCTTAGATGGTTTTTCGGGATACAATCAACTTTTGGTAGACCCAAAAGATCAGCATAAAACTGCTTTTGCAATAGAATGGGGTATATTTGCCTATCGGGTTATGCCGTTTGGGTTAATTGATGCTCCAGCCACATTTAAGAGATTGATGAGCCATGCTTTCAAAGAGTATCTTAGGAAATTCTTAGAAGTGTACATGGATGATTTATGCATACATTCGTCAATCCGAGCTGATCATTTTGAACACCTCAAAAAGGTATTCGAGAAATGTAGACTTTAAAGGATTTTCTTAAATCCTATATCATTGTTGAATTTCCTAGACCAACAACAGTCAAAGGGGTACAAGCCTTTATGGGACAATGTGGATATTACCGACGGTTCATCTACATATATGCTATAATTGCAAAAGCCATGTATAGCTTGATTATGCACTTTGAATGGACCGAGGCATGTGAAGAATCCTTCATGAAGCTTAAGCAAGATCTCACCTCAACTCCAATATTGAAAGAACCCAATTGGGATAAGGTATTCCATGTATATGTAGATGCTTCAAACTTTGCTATTGGTTGTATACTAGCTCAACCAGGATATGGGAAAATTGACTTTTCGATTTCGTATGTTAGCCGACAATTGAATATGGCCGAAAAGAATTACACCACCACTAAAAGAGAAGGACTAGGAATGATCTATGCCGTTCAAAAGTATAGACATTACCTATTGGCCAACAAGTTTGTGTTCTTTGTGGACCACCAAACCTTGTTATATTTGGTCAACAAACCATGCAACACAGGGAGAATAGTGAGATGGTTCATTATGCTTCTCGAATTTGATTTCACTATGGTTGTAAAAAAAGGCACTACACATCAATGAGAAGATCATTTGTCAAGGATTGTTTCAGGGGAATCACCTAAAGGGGTAGATGATGATCTACCAGATGCCTATTTGTTCTCCGTGGAAATGATACCTAGATGTTCGGAAAAAATTGTGTCATTGATGACAATAGCTCAATTGGATTCACCACTTCTTATGAGAGCTAATTTAATTGAGCAATCGTCTATGTATCAATTACTAGTTGGGCGGCTATATAAAAGAAATAGAGACGGGATATTTCTTTTATGCATCAACACTAGAGCTTTAATAGCAAAACGCGTTTAGTGTTAATTTGTTGTCATTTTTTTCTCCCGTCCCATTTTCTTATCTCTTATCACCATTTTTTCCTTTTTCTGGTAAGATTCGCTCGCTTTAAGTTCATATAAAAAAATACCTAAGTCAGGCACATGTTACCATAGTAGGACTTCACTTTGCGGAAGATCAAACTATGCAACAAATCTTAAGACTTGGAGTATATTGGCCGATTACGAGGAGAGATGTTCAATCTTTTGTGAAAGATTGCCCTTAGTGTCAAAAACAACCACCCATTCCTCATGTAACATTGTTTCAAATGTCACCTGTCCCTAGATGGAGTAACTATCTGGTTACTTACTTATCGAGCAGAACGTTTCCTGAGGATATGAGTAAATTCCGTCAAAGAGCAATTGAAACAGAAGCAAGAGACTATGCTCTTATTGGGAACCAATTGTATCGGAGAGGTAAAGCTCAACATTTGCGTCTTTATGCAAATGAAACCGAGTATATTCCGATTATAGAACAAGCACATGCTGAATTAGCTGGAGGTCACTTTTCTAGAGAGACCACCGCAAGAGCAATCTTGATGGCAGGCATATGGTGGCCAACACTTTTTGCAGATGCCAAAGAATATGTTCGAAGGTGTGATGCTTGTCAAGGAGCAAAAATGCCAACACGAGTAGACAACATGCCCTTAAGACCAATGATGGGGGCTAGAGCCTTCGCAAAATGGGGTATAGATTTTGTTGGACCGATACAGCCACCTGCTTATACAATCCAAGCTCAATATATCATTGTAGCTACGAACTATTTGACCAAATGGGCCGAGGCTAAAGCGACTCAAAATAATGATGCCGAACCACTGTTGTGTTCTTATATGAGTATATATTCGTAAGGTATGGATTGCCAATAGAGACTGTCAGTGATCGGGGAACTCATTTTCTCAACGAGATAATAGAGTATTTGCTTAATGAGTTTATGGTTATCCATAACAAATCAGCTCCCTATCACCCACAAGCAAACGGACAGACTGAGCATACAAATAAAATTCTTAGCTCAGTACTGACCAAAGTGGTTAGTTCAAGAAGGACAGACTGGGAAATGAATCTCCATGCCGCTCTATGGGCTTATTAAGTTTCATTCAAAACAGCTTTAAATGATACACCCTTTAAGCTTGTTTATGGTCTTGATGCCATACTGCCAATAGAATTTCTATTGCCAACATTAAGGGTAGCACAGACTCTTGAGTGGACTGGACATGAATTGTCAGAAAGACTTGAAGATTTGGAAAAGCTAGACGAGCAAATGCTAACTGCTGTAGCTCATATCTATGCACAAAAGCGGAAACAAAAACAGTTTTTTGATTCCCACTTAATCACCAAAATTTTCAAGAAAGGGGACTTAGTTCTAGTCTATTCCCTTAAGCAACACATTTTCGAGTTTAAGAAAAAGAGAAATGGACCATTTATCATTGAAGATGTATCTCCAAGTGGAGCAGTAAAAATGTCAACCCTAGATGGTGAACCAATGGCTAATTAGATTAGTAGATGTTGTTTAAAGAAATACAATTTTCCACTAACCAATGAGTTTCTATAGAGAATGCATGCAGCCAAACAAAGGAAGATGAAGCAAGAGTAGGTTATTGATGAATCCCAAGAGGAAGCTAGACTTCGGGTACTCAAGCGTAAAGCTACTCTTAAGAATCAACAAATACCAATTCCCATCAAAACTTTGGAACTAGATGATCGACAATGGGAATTACCTAAAGACGCAGTTTCAACAGATGATGACTGGTTAGATGGAATGGATCTGCGCATCAAAGTACAACTCAACAATCATAGCACCAATGCTTTGGTGGACACATGAGCTAGAGTGAATGCAGCCAGTTATTCCACATACAAGAAAGCAACAAGTTAAGCATTAACCACAGGAATAACGACAATCAAAGAATGCAACAAGAATCCAACCCCAACATTGGAAGTAGTCAACTTGAACGTGGTAGTACATGGATGCTCATGTCCGCATGAGTTTGTATGCTTGCCAGATGAACACATGAATGAGACGATGATTCTTGGCATTCATTGGATGCGTACATACAAAGCAGTACCAGATTGGGATACAAATCAGCTAAAGCTATCACTTAAAGGAGGGCAACTCATTGTTCCTATTAGACCAAGCAAAGAGGAATAGAAAAGATGCAATCAGAAGACTAGTCCACAAAGAAAATCTTCTCCATCCCCTCGACAAACAAAATGCTACAAGTAGCATGCAAGGAGTCAGGAAAATTTGGAACCAAAATCACAATTTGTGGATAAACCAAATCAAATATGGGTGCCTAAAACTTCACCTAAGAAACAGAAGACAATTCCAAGGATTTGAGCACAAAATCGAGCGTCTATGAACAAGGAACCTAACATGAAAAAGGTTTGGAAGAAAAAGAAACACTTTCCACACACCACCACACCAAACAAACAGTGGCGAGTTAAGTCTCAACAGGCTCTAAAACACTATGCACCAAGCAGACCGAGCTACCAATGGCGAGAAAAAGCTCGACAACCGTTTAAAGTGCTACCAATAGCTCAAGCAATCAACATGCTTAAACACCCTGACGGTACTATAAAACAGAGGGCACAAGCGTTACGAGATTTGCTCTTTGGAAGACATCATCAGCAAACCTTGACATCGAAACCCTTGAGTTATTTACTCAAGACCCAGCTCTTGCACAACATATTGAGTTGAATTGCATTGATCTTCATATCATGGTAGAGCCAATCACGGCTATGCATAGACATAATTGTTCAACCCATGTATGCAGTCGTCCTGGAGAACGCCATCTAGGAGGGGTGGAAGGGTACTACTAAATACTAAGTAATTAAGGGCAATGTTTGGAGAGGGAGGAAAAAGTTTCATGTTAACGTGTGAGTTTTTGCAAAATTATCTAATAATGCCCTTATAATTCATCAACAAGGGAAATTCACTGATAATATCTTCCCGATGAGTGTAAATAGTGTAAGGGGGCTTAAAAATGGAGAAATCCAACAACAATCAATAAAGCTGTGTTTTTCAAGGGATTTTCTTAATTATTGGATTTTCAATTTACTTTTTTAGAGCATTTTTCTATTTTCTTTGATTTTTTAAAATAAAAAGGTCAAAAATTTTAAAAAAATAGCAGAAAAGCTCAGATGGAAAAATAGAAGACACGATGGTGATGAAAAAGACAAAGTGGACAAGCACAAAAAATTTCAACGAAATCAAAAGATGGAAGCGGAAAGCCCAAATTAGGCGGCCAAGCCTACTTCTACAAAATTCTTGTAGAATGAGCCATAGGAATCCGATTTTGGAAATTTTTGAGCCTAACATAGATTTCAAGGCCTAATAGGACTAACGGGGGAATCTAGGGAAAATTGGTTTGGGAAATCCAGATATAGATATCCAGGGTAGGCTAAAACCACCTCATTTCCACTTGGAGGCCTTGCAGAGAGAGCATTTCGGCCTCTTTTGTGCGTCATTTCTGGAGCCCACAATTGACCTTTTTCAGCGCCGTCTCACACGAGACATGAGGGGTAAGTTCTTTACTCATCAATGATCCATTTTGTACGGCCGGTAGCTAGTCTAAAGCCCTAGAAAAAACCCTAGAAACCGAGCAGTGCACGAAGACCTACGACCTAAAACTGACCATAGCGGCTTCCCAGCTTGACCAAATTGGATGGGATTTGAACCATAGCATGCCCTAACATAATAGAACCTTTCCATACCATCAGTCGATCATTCGGCTGGGGTCAAGGGGGTCCCCAGTAGAGAAGTTAGGGTTTTTGAAAAAGGCCAGAATTCTGACCTGACTCCACAGATGGCTTGCTAATGAGGTTCATATACATTGTATATGATTGGTTTCATGGAATCCATCAAGCAAAGCCCTCGAAAAGCAGAAAAAGGCCCGAAGGTTATTAAGCGTCAAATTCGACATACGAGGCCAAACTGACTTCAAATGAGCCAGAATTGGATACGTAGCTTCACGATTATGTTACGGACAAGTCCAAAGCCTCAAAGTTGACCGACCAACCCAACAGACAGAGTAATCACAAAAACCGATGATTTCAGAGTCGACAGAGCACAAAGTGATGCCGGCATGACCAAACTTGACCAAATTCAATTTAGGACTTGTATCAGGTGTATGAAACATGTTTATGTCAAAATTTGTGAGATTTGCAAAGTTTTTGTCACTGTAGTAAATAATTACGATTATTTACTTTTGCATCATTTTTTCTTGAAAATTGTCAATTCACCTCACCTATCATGTGTGCACACCTATTACATGCCAAAAATCAAGTATGAGCCAAAATGACCACCCATTACTCGCAAAATTGCCAAAAAACACAAAGAAGTCTGTATAAGCCAAAATTTGGGTTATGAACAACTTTTCTTGATCCAAATCACCTCATAACTCATATCCAAGCTCTATACCATGCCTAGAACCAATCCATGTGAAAAAGTGTCAATTTTGGAAGAAAAGTTAATAATCGCGATTACTTACTTTTTTGTCAAAAATGGGAAATTTGGATATTTTGTCATCATACATCCAAAGTACATGATGTGATAAGCCCACTAGCCAATTTTGAGTCAATTTGGAGTTCAAAATATCAAATTTCCTTTATATCTACTGTTTCAGAGACCTAAAGCCAAGATCTGGTACCATTTTCAACCTGTGCATCCAAATGAACCCATATTTCCCTCAGAGCATGTAATTGGCATACACTTCAAGCCTATAAAGCCAAGTTTGCAAAAAAGTTGAAATTTTTTCCAGCTGTAAATAATCGTGATTATTTACTTTGGTTGCAAATTTTTGTTTTGACCATACAGTTTTGTTCCTTGCATGATTTTATGCATTTTTGCTTGTTCAAAAATTGATTTGAAGCAATTTGGACTAGATTATCAACATTTCGTCTAAAAGGACATTCCAGAGAAAAATCCGACAAATCTGCTAACTTTGCACTCTATTCACTGAACAGGAGCAATGCAAGCCGTGAAGAAGGCCAAGAAGAAGTTAAACCAAAAGGAGAAACTGCAAGAACTGCCCCCCTATCAACTAGACCCTGAATTAGTAAAGGCGGCAAAAGTATCCTACCTTTCTAAAGAATAGTTGGAAGAACACCACACCACAGTCTTCATTGGTAGGTTTAAGAGTGAAGAAGGGCATCCGGTGGAGTTGCAACTCTTGCTTAAAGTGGTCTATGATGTAGCTACAAAGCCAGACACCAAAGAGGCTAACCGCAAGTTGGGGCTCCGACATTTCTACAAACAAGAGCCTTGCACAGTGGACTTTCAGAATTACAAGCTTCTGTCCACAATCAAAGAAGACGGAACTTCCCAAATATCAGACAACCAGGGAAACAAGGTCAAGGTTGTAATTACAAAAGATATTGTGGCAGAGGCACTCAGACTGCCCATTGAAGGGATGACCATGCGAGGAAGAGACAGGAAGACAACGGGCACATTTACCAAGGAAACAACTATGGCTACATTTGCTGATCTCATCCACAAACAGGTGGAAGAGCCAGCCCGTCTATACCATCAACACTTCCATTTCTTGGCAAAAAGGCCACCAAGGTACACGACACCAAATCACGTCGTGGCCACCACTTTTATACAAGTTTTGAAGTCAACAACAAGGCAACCTGTGGACCACGCGCAGTATGTTTTGAAAACATGAAGGCCACCAAAAAGGAGGGGAAAATAACATACTTGGGCACGCCATAAGTATTAACAAGAATAGCCTATCATCCCATCGGCATGGCTGAGAACCTACCACCTACCCTGGATCAGAATACATGGATCTGGCCAGCACAACCCTCTCCATGAGCTACAAGATCATGTCAAAGATCATTTAAATCAGGTGATGAATCACATGACATCTCATCAGAGAAGCACAGCAATGAAAGCTCTGACAACGAAGAAAAAAGAGCTAGGAGGAAAGAGATGAAGCGAAAAGCTATGGCTGCCCACCAAGAGGAGGTAGCTCAAAAACAAGCAAGATGTGAAAGAGAAAAACATGCGTATCAGCGCACTAGGCAAGCACAGGGAAAAGACCTAGAAAAGTGGCTACCCATCCTCTTGAAAGAACTTCAAACGAAGCATCATTCAAGAAAAGAGGCCGAGGATCCCAAAGATGATTTAGAAAGGATGTACCAAGAGGTAGAATCCTTAAAGCTGAAAGAGGCGGAAGAAGCGGCAAAGAAAGCTGAGGAAGCGGCTACTCGAGAGGAGATCCAGGCATCTCCCCGACCCACCTCACCGCCGCCGGAATAACAAGACCAGCCCATGCCTACTCCACCATTATCACCCCATGCCAAGAGACCAATGAAGAAGCCGAGACCAACAAGGAAAAAGATTCCGAATTCACCCTCCAAACGGAAGCTACACAGCAAGCTGACCATGGTGAACAACATGAGGAAAAGGAAGTTGAACCAAAACCAGAGCAGACAGCCGAGGAAACTCACAAGCCGACGGATGAAATTGATAAAGAGGAAGATACAGAAAAAGAGCAAACCACTACACATGAGGAAGAAATCGAGACTCAGAAGGCAAAAAGGATTGCAACCAAAGAAACGGTAAGGGTTGAGACCACACAGGTTATTTCTACTCAACCAGAAAGTTCCGAGGTATCAAATCCTTAGGATGGGCAACGAGAAGAACAACCATCCACCTCTACAGACCCACCAGCACCCACATCACAACTCGCAAGACAGGAGGAGTGGCAGTCCAATGACGAAGTAATTTTACAAGTAAATGAGTATACAAGGCAGATGCAAGTCATGACAGAGAAACTCCGCTCAGTAGGCTTCGACCGCAATACAAAAGCCAAAGAACTAGAACTGGTCATCGATGCTCTCCAAGGAGAGCTTGACGACAGAATGGCTACCATCACCGATCTCCAAAGGCAAGTACAAGAGATAAACACTAAAGCAGAACGGCATCAGATAGCCAAGGACAAACAACAGAAGGAAATGGAGGAGTTGGGTGACCTCCTTACTAAATTAGTTGATGCATGCAAAGTGAACGATGAGTAGCTGACAGAAGTGACAAACGAAATTCTTACCACCTCTCTGTCAACTTAATAAATTCAAGTATAGTTAGATGTCTCTAACACTTCTCTCCAATATTTTGAACAAAGAATCAATGATCAGGCCACTTTCTTGCGGCAAATAAGAGAAAATCCAGCCGTGGCATCGATCAAGGGTACAGATGAAGTGCACAAGGCACTTGAAAAGAAAAATAGAGATTTAGAACTGGAGTTGAAGCTTGAACAGTCACAACGTAGAGACCTGGCACTGATGCGGGTCCAAAGAGACGAGGAACTCCTTAAGAAAATTGCAGAACTAAAAAGAATGAATCAACTCCTCAGAGATGGAAAGCCCGATACATAGGAAGAGGCAGACACTTCAGAGCCGCCCCAAATGGACATTCCCTCGGTCTCATTTGCTTACTTTGAGACGCAGTCTACAGCAGAGTTGAGTGGTGATGAAGACTTCCAGGTCCAAATTACAAATGAAGATACAGTGCCAATGGTCCAGCTGTCAAAGGATGAAGAGGACGCACTGAAACAAAATATCACCTTAGAGGAAGATGAGCAGTGGAAGGCCGCTATGGATTGGGAGTTGAGAGTTTTACACTCTGTCAACGTCACTCAACTCACTCCCAATCAAATCAATGCTCAATGGCACCAACAATCCCTGCCATACCCTCTCATCAAGGTAGAACTCTTACACGTAAAGGAAAGATTATACAAGGATATGCAAGAAGATGGCGCAGATAAAGACCACCCGAAGTGGAGGTTAAGCTGGATGAACAAGAATCCAAGATACATAATTATGTTCACAAGAGCACTAGCGGCCCTACAGAAAGATCCGACATTTTGTCCTGTACATCGAGTAAGGACATGGCAAGCACATGAAGCACTGCAGAAGAAGAGGCCAATATGGCTCAATTTTCCCAGGCTGCTAGATCCAAAGAAAGGCCAAGAATTAGAAGAATACACGGTGAAAACCTTAACGGGCACCATGACATTCTTCAAGAGTCTTCTAGATCTCTCCTCTGCAATGCTATATAAGATTTTTAGGATGCTGCTCACATGCATATATGTTTTCAATGAGCCTGAGTAGACAGGAGCCCCCTGGCTCTCATTCTTGGAAGGGAACAAATACTTTTGCTATGATCTAAGTGGGCAACCCTCAGAGGAAATTCTTTATGGATTTTATGCACGCTGCATGTTCCTGCCCTCGCATAATATGCTCGCTTATAAGGAGGCATTCTACATTGGCTTCTTCACCTGCCGACGAACGAAGATATTTGCGTCGGTGATAAGAAACCTCACGTAAAGATTTGTAGGATACTCGGTGGTGGAACTGAAAAACAGAGTCACCATGCAATTTTTGCAAGTGCCAAAAAAAGAATGCAAAATCAGATACCAAAAGGCACTGGAAGCACTGAAAGACCGCCTCGCTTGCCGTCAACCCGAAGATTACTTCCATCCATAAAGCTGTGTCAAGGGACGACACAGGCGAGGAGAGGGGGAATGTTAGCAGCAAGCTAACGCGGATACAATTTTTTGGATAAAACAATTATTATTTTAATAAATCGAGAATATTTAACTCTTATTTTCTTGGTAAACTTTGTAATTAATGAGCCGGGGCTACAAGTTTCCAGATTATATCAGTCAATTTATTCCTAACTTTGGTAGAACTCAGATCATTACTTTTGACCACCCAAAAACCTTGGCTAAGGTATAAAAGCCAATTTTTCTAAGTTTTTTATATGTTTTTGGATAAGAAATACACAACGTGAGCTAACGGCGCTCACTTCTCTCCTTCTCGCGCTTCCTACTTCCTCTCCGGTTGTCACATTGCAAACGTGTTTGTTGCATTGCAACCGCAGGTAGAGCTCTACTCATTGACGTAAGCCATTCACAGTATTTCGTAGCTTTTGGCGACTCGCGGCCTAATTTCATCATAACTAGGAATTTACAGTTTTAAATCAAAAACTAAGCATAGGTGGGGTATTGGGGCATCATTGCTAAGCATTTAGATACATTTTGGGTCGAAAACAACTAGGTTAAAAATCCACTGCTGTTAATAATCGCGCTTTTGGAACTTGACCTAACGTGGGGTTTGAGGCCATAGATATGTGTGCTTAGGTCTTGTAAACTTGTCCTAGAAGTTTCGTTATGTTTGGATGTCATTTGATGCTGTAACGAATGTGATTTTCTTGTCGATGAGCGATTGGCTTTTGGTGATTTCAGTCACTTGAATGTAGCCTAAGTTAGATGCAAGTTGTTAGTTGTTTTCTGAGAGATTGACAACCTCTGGTAGCCTCAATGCACTAGTCAAGTCAGCTTCGTCCCATGGTTTGACAAATTAATCGTGGTTCTTGTTAATACTGCGACAATAAGATAGGATGGTGAGGTTAGACTTGCGTCCCACAACCATTTTCTCCTTACCTTTTATTTCATACCCCTTTGGTTGAAGCATGTAAATTGTGTTCTCTAATTCACCGTGAGGGAATGCCATATTTACATCCATTTGCTCAAGATTTAGATCATGAGTAGCCACAAGGCTTAAAAAAAGCCTAATTGAGTTTATTTTTACAACATGAGAAAAAATTTCATTGAAGTCAATACCTTTCTTTTGAGAAAACCCTTTTACCACAAGCCTAAACTTGTAACTTTTATTCCCACCTTCTTCTTCCTTCACCTTATACACCCATTTGTTCTGCAGTGCCCGTTTTCTGTTAGGCAACTCAACCAACTTCCATGTTTGGTTGGGATGTAGTGAATCCATCTCCACTTGCATGCTCTTCATCCATTCTTATTTGGATTCCGGCTCTCCGGAATCTGCAATCAAGAGATGGTTAAAGGAAGGAATAAACCTTTCTGGAGGTCTACTTGCTCTTGTAGATCTTGGAGGAATAGATTGAGGCTCCTCATTTGGTTGACGTTGTTGCACATTGTCACCATTTGCACTCCTTGAGTCTTCACCATACTCAAGCTCCATGTACTCATCACTTGTTTCTTTTTTTTGTTTTCTTTTCAAGTAATCTTTGTATATATTTTGTTCTCGTTAAAAATTACATCCCTACTCCTTAAGATTTTACCATCTTCAGGATTCCATAGGCGATACCCAAAGTCACCTTCTCCATAGCCAATGAAGAAACACTTTTTGGACTTTGCATCTAGATTTGATCTTAGGCTTCTATCTATGTGTATGAAAGCTTCACACCCAAACACTTTGAGAAATGCATGTTTTGCCGGTTTACCTATCCATGCCTCTTTTGGAACTCCCCCATCCAATGCCATTGAGGGTGACTAATTCATTAAATACACAAACGTACTTACAGCTTCCACCCAAAGTTCAAGCGGTAGGCTTGCATGTAGCCGCATGCTTCATGCTCGCTCCATGATTGTCTTGTTCATCCTTTTCGAAATCCCATTTCATTGAGGTGTCCTTGGGGTTGTCCTTTGCCTCCGAATGCCATTGCTAGCACAAAAGCTTTCAAAAGCTTGGCTGAAATATTCGCCTCCATTGTTGGATCTGAGGCACTTAACCTTGGTAGCTGCTTCATTCTCCACAAAGGCTTTCCACCTTTGAAATATGGAAAACACATCAGACTTATTCTTCATGACATAAACCCATGTTTTTCTAGTCGAATCGTATATGAATGTTACATAATACAATGAGCCACCAAGTGATGGAGTACTTGCAGGACCCCAAACATCAAAATGAACCAATTCAAGTTTTTTATTTTTTCTTTCATTTCCTGATTTTTGAAATTTTACCCTCTTTTTTTTACCATAAACACAATCTTCGCAGAACTCTAAGTCCACTTCTTTCAAACCTGGTAGAAGCTTCTTTGTTTGAAGGATTTGCATTCCTTTGGCACTCATATGCCCAAGCCGGTAGTACCACACCGCACTGTCAACTTTTGTAGTTGTTGCACAAGCTGAAGGTGTGCTGATAATACACAATTAAAGTGTACCGACCTTTTCTCCCTTGGCAACCACCAAAGATCCCTTTGAGATCTTCCACTGTTTGTTTCTGAATGCAATGTTGTGACCTTCATCGTCTAGTTGTCATGTAGAGATCAAATTTTTCCGAAGAGAAGGAACATGCCTAACATCTTTAAGCTTCCATTCATTTCCATTAGCAGTTTTGACAGAAACTGTACCTTTGCTGACAATCTCACAAGCTGCATCATCTTCCAAGTATACATACCCAAAATTACCTTTGGTGTAATCTTGGAAATGTTGCTTGTGTGGTGTTGCATGGAATGAAGCCCTGGAATCTACTATCCAAGAATTACACATTGTCTAATGAGAGAATTAGAGAATCTTGCTCTACTTTACCTGCCACATTGGCCCCCGATGTTGGCCATCCATGCTTCATCTGCCATCATTGCGGGCTTGCCACTACTGACGCCAAGCTTAACCCCTTTGGAGCTCCCGCCTTGCTTCACTCTCATCACTTCACACCCACCTTGTTGCATCAACTTCACACTATGAAATGTGTGTAGAAATGGCCTCCTTTTATAGTCCAAAAGGGTTGCCCTCTCTCATGAGAGGCAGCCATGTGTAGCCACCCTTGTGTAAATAAGTCCAAATCGAACCCTCCAATCCGCCCATGTGTGGTCGCCCTTGAGAAGACAAGTCCTCTTTTAAATTCGGCCACAGGCCATTGAATTTGGCTACCGGCCACCGACCATTGACTTCCGACCACCGGCCCCACTGGCCATTGACTACCGGCCACCGGCCAAACCGGCCAACCGACCGGTTGTTTTCCAACCACTTTCCGATCGCCGTCCCGCCATAATATTTCGGCGAAAAGAAATATTCCGGCTCGAGACTCGACGTTGAAATTTTGATTTTTGGCGAGTGATTTTATTTTCCGGCGAGTTATTTTTCTTCATGCACGATGGCTTATCCTCATAATGGGGGCCTTACAAATGTGTGTTTTTAACACAGAAGATTACAAGGGGTAAATGAGGCTCCATACTTAACAGATGATGTTGTTGCTGTGCCACTAGAAGGGCTTGGAACAAAATACAAAAACTTTAAGTCCTCTATGAATACTAGAGAAGATGTTCCTGACTTTACAGAATTGATAACCACCTTAATTTGTGAAGAGAAAGTCTTGGTCTTAGTGCATCCTCTTCTCAAAGAAATATCAGTTCTGATCAGCAAGCCTTCTATTCAAATGGAGGTAGAGGTAGAAGTCATGGCACAGGTGGTGGTTGCGGCGGTCAATATCAGAATTGGCAGCAAAATCAGAGTCAAGGTCCTGGAAGAGGAAGACAAAATTGTAGAGGCAGGGGGAGAGGTGGAGATCAGAATGCAAACAGAGATCAAAATAATGCATCTGATGTTGAATGTTGGACATGTAGTGAGCGGGTTCACTACTCAAATGAATGTCCAACAACACAAAGGAGGCCAAATAATAGAGGTAGAGGGAGAAGGCAACAAAAAATTATGCTGCAACAAACAGGAACAACAATGATGATGATCGGTTCGAGCAGTTATTTGTTATGCAACATATGGTAAATGCTATGAATGCAGATGTACATGCCAGTGTGGATTCAGGTTCTTCTAACCACATGACATCCCATGGTGAGTGGTTCAAAGAGATGAAGCAACTAGATGGACCCAGGTTATGTAGAAACAGGTGATGATTCAGCTCATCCTATTGCACATGTTGGAAAAGTTCCCTTGCAAATGCAAGTGGTAAAATGAAGTACTTGGCTAATGTGCTTCATGTTCCAAATATTACAAAGAATCTTGTTTCAGTTGGGAAAATGATAGAATAGGGATTGCAGGTCCGGTTTAATCCAGATGGTTGCTATGTGGAAGACTACAAGAATGACTGCAAGTTGATTACAGAGGGAAGACGTGTTGGCACGATGTTTACTTTGGATGTGAATATGCCTGCAGTAAAAGCTGCTATGTTTGCACAAGGTGCAGGTGTTGTGGTCGATGTAGATATATGGAATAAAGGCATTGGTCATGTAAATGAGTAGCGATTGCGCTCTATGCAATCAAAATAGATTGTTGTAGGTTGTTTGCCAAAGTTTAAGGTTGGTGGCATGCATAAAGTATGTGAGGTATGTCAATTTGGTAAGCAGTCACGTAATTCCTTTCCACAAGAACGTAATGTATGTAAAAGGCCACTTGAGGTAGTACATACAGATGTATGGGGCCCAACAAAGACTGCGAGCATTCATGGAAGCAGGCATTATGTGTTGTTCATTGATGACCATACTAGAAAAGTGTGGGTCTATTTTATGAAGTAGAAGATCAAAGTATTTGATCATTTCAAAAGCTTCAAAGCTTCTGTTGAAAAGGAAACAGGTGAACAGGTAAAGACGCTAAGATCAGATGGAGGGGGAGAATACTTCTCCAAAGAGTTCATTGATTTTTTTCAAAAAAATGGTATACGTAGGCAGTTCTCATGTCGATACACTCCACAGCAAAATGGAGTTGCTGAGTGGAAGAACATACATATTGCAGAGGTGGCAAGAGCCTTGATGGCTGAAAAGGATATGCCTCATCATTTTTGGGCTGAGGCAGTAAATACAGGTGTTTATATTATGAACATGACTCCTACTGCTACTGTGGCAAGAAACCAGATTTGTCACATTTAAAAGTGTTTGGGAGCATTGCGTATGTGCACATTCCAGATGAGTTGCACACAAAGCTAGATCCCAAGGCTGGAAAATGTACTTTTGTGTCAAGAAACCAGATTTGTCACATAACACCTATTTAGGAAAATAGGGAAAAATTCACACATTTGGGACGATTCTTTGTGTCTCATGGACTTGAGGTAAGGTTGTATTGTACTAGGTTTTGCACATATGAAAACTGAGATACAATGTTTAGTGGATGCTTATGAGTCTGCAAGATCCAATATGGTCCGTTTTCAACAACCATACTATACACTAGAGTGTTTTTTCACATGTTAGTTTACAAATACACACACACACACTCACGTGCGCGTGCACACACACACACATGCTCATGCACCAAAAATTTTCTTCCCACACATGCTTCATTTGATAAAACAATTAAAATGTAAGTTGCAAGAAAAACTTGGGTGACTAATGTGAAAAAAAAACACCATTCATATTGAATAAGATTTCTTGAAGATTACAAAGGTGGGATGCCATTATCAATGTTGATAATGACCATAGCTATGGGTGGACTAATTGGACCCATTGCTAGAAGATTACAAAGTTGAAAGGCGAATGCTAAGGGATCATTCCTCTTCATTTGCATTGACATTTGATGGTGCCTCATGTTCATCAAGTTTCAACTGACTCTCTTTGGCCTTGAGGATTATTGCCTTTGGAATCTTGATTTTTTCAGGAATTCGTCCACCCTTGGGCTTCCATGCCCAAATGATGCAGCTAGTGTCTTCCCAACGTTGAGGATCATTGATGTTCTCTCTCCAATACTTGTTCCAACAATACTTGTAAACCTTCACATCACTTGCATTCTTCTTCTTTGAAATTGGTGCCCAATATTGTATCTTCACTTGAAGAAAGGTTGCCGAGTCATTTTTTTGATCAATATCTGTTGCTGCCACTCCTAACCAAATTGGGTAATTTTCATCACAAGGTTGCACAAGTACAAACTCTCCCTTTGCCACATCAAGAGTTGGGTTGAACTCCTCAGCAGGTTTGTTGCGCATTGGACCACAATAGTGGCCCTCTATTATGTCAAGTGCTTCATCTAGACCATCTTCCAATGGAACTTCAAGAGGATGACCTTGTTCACACATACTCCTTGGCCAAAAGTCATCAAATAAAGTGTTTTCACTTTGTCCAGGGCTTTGCATAGCTTGCATGAGATTCTCCCAGTACATAAGAACTGGGTTGATCCACCTAGCATACTCACTTTCATATCCTTTCTCCTGCAAATGATCTTTCCACCAACTAACATACTTCTTTATTCCTTCCATAACTTTCTCACTATCTTTAACATACTCAAAGGGTGGTAATACTTTTGGAACACCTTCAGGAAGCTTGGCTCCTCCTTGGTCATTTCTCTTCCATAACTCTATACCATTTTTGGGTAACCAATTCACATTTGTAGGGTGCACTTTGTATTGCATCAAAGGTATTCCATCACTCATATAGAACCTAAATTGCAATGGCTTTGAATGACCCACTAAGCTATCTGCTCCATCATGTAAGAACCCCTTTACATATCCTTTAAATTCTGCCACCTTTTGTAGGAGAAAAGGTGCTGGATGCATGCTAACACACTCACTGAAGATCTTCATCAAATGTGGAATGTAAAAATGGCTTGTTTTCTAAGCTTCTCAGAAAAGCGACTCAACAATGCATCAATGTCTTCATGAGTGTGACCAACCATAAGAAATCCAAGTTGTATAGTGCCAAAGACTCCTCGTGCAACCAACAATGATAGGTATGCAAACACATATCGATTCTTATTTTCTGAACCACAATTGTCAAGTTGCAACAACAATGTTCTTGGCAACCTCTTGAACCCAAATACATTGCCATCCTCCTGTACATGTGCATTAGTACCAAAGATTGATTGCATCCTTGGACAATCATTTCCCTATCTAGAAGCAAAATTCTCAGTGTCCACATTCACATTTGTGATTAGATCAGTCTCTGCCTCTTCATTCTGAGCACTGTGCTCCTTGTAGTACTGGTTTTTCTCCTTAAGCACTTTCATATGGTGATAGAGAGAAGCTGTATACAAAACACAATCAAAAATATTTGTTCGTGGTTATACACTTGAGTTTTCCAAGCTCAAGTCACCAAAAATATGTTTATCTCTTCTTTCTAAGTTTCATAGACATTTTGAGAGAGATGCAATTGTGAAGTTGGGATCATTCGGCCATAATCCCAATGCAAAGTGACCATAATCTGTTTGTCCATGTCCATGAGTGAGCATTCCAGTCAAGGATACTAGAAGCCTCTCAACTCCATTAAGAGATTTTGGAACTGGTTTAATTTGTGGTATAGCAGTCTTACTCTGGTCCATCTTGTCATGTATAATGCACAAGAACTTGGTTGGATTCATTTCTGAAGAGATCCTCCAAGCATAGTGCAGATTTCTACAGCTCATTTGTTGCAACATGTGTGATCTCCTCTATGCCATGTATCTAGCATGCTCCACCTGATTTTTGGTAGACTCTAGATTGACCTTTATGGATGTGCAAATGTCACATTTAGAGAATGTGCTTGATTTTGATAAAGTCACTGTCTTGAAGATTGTGTTCCACAACCTTGAGAATGTTAGTTGTGACAAAGTTTTGTATTCCATTGTGACAAGTGTGTCGTTTACTTCCCGCAAAATGTCCAGTTGTTTGTACATCGTTGGTAGAACACGTTGAGTTTCCCGAGTGCCATGCATGGTTGTCCTTGACTTATGTGGCATTTGATCTGCATTATTATCTATGAAGCCTTGTATGAGTGTTTTTGCCATCTCAACATGTGTCAAGCTCTTCCTTATTATTCCAGTGTTTCCATGATTGCCATTGCATGCTCCATCCAAGAATTTTTTACGCAGCCTGTTAAATGTTGACTTTCCTATTCCATGCATTACATACCATGCTTTACTACATACCTTCTTTCCATCAAAAGTAAACTCAAAGAATTCCTCTTCTTGATCTTTTCTATGAGCCATGCTCATACAATCCAATAAAAATGTGCATTGACTAGTGTAGCTTTGTCCCCATAAGTCTGCCCTCGCTTGCATGATTTTGGATATGTTTCCAATCTGGCAGCATCGCATCTCACAACAATTAATTGTTGAAAATTTGTGAATGTTTGCAGCATCACATTGTTTGTTGAAAGCATGAGCATTACCTTTTTTTTCTAGGCCTAACTTTATGTACATAACTCCTTTTTTACCTGTCCCATCTCTTATGTCATAGTCACTGGCAATGGCATCCTGCTCTCTATCATTTTGAGTATGAATAAGGAGACCTAGTTCTGTACTAGTCGTACCTTCTTCAAAACTAGTTTCAGTGTTGTTATGTATGCCATCATCCTCATAGTCATCACTGGAAGCATATAAGCTGTCAAGGGAATCTCCCGTTTCTTCCATGAGGAAATCTTGAATACCCTCAATGGCAGAAGAGGATCCAGTGTCTTTGATCAAGGACTCACCATTGTCAAATGTGAGCTGCCTAATAGGCCAGCTTACCAAATTCAAACTTGAAATATCACTTTGATGTGGATGCATCGACCCTTCCACAATGACACCCAAGCTACTCTCACCTAGTTCAGTACAGTTTATAGCCTCATATGGGTGGACCAGCAATACCACTCCATTACCAAGTTTTGTAGATCTATTGTCAGCCCAAAGGATGACTCTTTCCTCTTTCCAACTCGCTCTATCTATCAATCCATCTTATTGACCAACAAGAAAATCCTCATCTATTGGGCCAGATTTTCCTCTGTCCATAACAATATTATGCAATGGCCATTTGATGATGCTTCCAACTGCTTGAGACATGGTTCTTGCATCCATTGTGATGAATGGAATCAAGAAGGTGTCATCAAAACTTTCTAGTACATGTATCGCCACACATGTTGTGCCAATCAATTCAAAACCACAACATTGAGATGCATCAGTGGAATGAATAACCCCACGAGCTTTCCTTGTGGAACCATCAACAAGAAACACTGAATCACCTTGTTTTGGACCATGCAATTTTTGAGAAAATCAAGAGATATCAGTAAAATTGTATGTCTGAACATATAACTCAAAATTTAATGCATTCCCAAGATACACTCACAATTTTGTCAAAATCTTGCATCCCATTCAATTAAGAAAATCTACACTGAGTCAATCCATGGATGGTAGGAGGCTCGAGCTCAAGTTTGAGCTTGTATTTACATCCAAGTGCTAGAAATATAAAGATGACAAGAGTTGCAAGATAGGGACTATGTTACATTGCAGAGGCACCCATGGAATTTGATAGGAGGATGGAGCCTTTATGCACATACAAGTGCTAGAAATATATAGCTCACAAGAGTTACAAGATGGATCTCGAGTTATACTGAATCAACCCATTGGGGATGGTAGGAGGCTCGAGCTCAAGTTTGAGCCTAAATGTACATCTAAGTTCTAGAAATCTAAAGCTGAAAATAGGTCCAATATGGTGCCTAAGTAACAATGTCGGAGCATAGATGGAGCCTAAATGTAGGTCTAAGTGCTAGAAATCTTTAGCTTAAAATAGTTGCAAGATGGATCTCAAGCTATAAGTCAACCCACACACGATGGTAGGAAGCTTAAGCTCAAGTTTGATGCTAGATGTACATCTAAGTTCTATAAATACCTAGATAAAAAGAGTTTCACAAAGCCAAAGTTTCATAGAGGCAAGCATGGAATTTTGTAGGTGGCTCGATCTCAAGTTTGAGCCTAAATGTACATCCAAGTGTTAGAAATCTATACTTGTCACACGGGTTGCAAGATGTAGCCCAAGTTACATGGAGGCACCCATGGAATTTGGTAGAAGGCTCAAACTCAAGTTTCAGCATAAATGCACATTCAAGTGTTAGAAATCTACGAGCAACAACAGGTGTGAGAAAAAACCCAAGCTATGTTGAAGTAGCCTTGAATTTGGAAGGAGACTCAAATTGAAGTTCGAGCTATATTATACATTTAAAGAGTTATAAGGTGGAGCCAAGGTAATGATGAGCTTTGCATCAAACCCAAGTTTCCTTGAATGACCTATCAAAAGCGTCGGAGCTTACAAGAAGGTGAGGCTTCAAAGTAGCTGCATGAGTGGCTCAAACTTAAGTTCGAGCCTAGTTAGTCATATAGTTTTCTTCTAGGATAGGACATTAGTTCAAGTATAGGTGGCCTTGGAGATTATGCTATGACAATTGAGCGTTGATGGACATTCAAAATACAATGAGGTTTTTTTCTCAGTTGTTTATGTGTAAATCGATTCTTGGTCATTATAGTCCTGGTGTTTTACGTGTTGTAGCAGAACAATTTTACATGCAAAAAGGTGCAATGAAATCGGTTAAGGAAGAGGGTTGGTGGAGGTGGGTCCCTTACTCATTGATCCTAAGAGGTTTTAGCCAAGGGAATTCAAAACTATGTCCAACTTGTGAGTATTATTTTCCCAAAACTCTCAAAAAACTAGTTCTAGACATCCCTAACTTCGTCAAATTTTTTGACCCCTTAAACGTCGTTTTTTTGAAAACTGTTTTTGAATAGGGTTTGTTCAGAAAAGCATAGAGCCGCCCTCAAGCTACAGGCTCATAAAAAAAGTTCTGCAATCGGACTCCGTACGTGAAAGTTATGCTGATTTTCGTGAAAAGTTTTTTTTTCACTTCTTTTAACCATCATGAAAACCATTAGTTTTGGTCCATGCATGTGAGTTTGCTAATATAACCTTGGTAGGGTTGGTGGGAAAAGCTATTAAAGGCTTTTTAATGCTTTTAAAACCTTCTATATTATAATAGGTTTGGATTTTTCTACAGACTGTGACGAATTCGACGACGGCGCGACAGGTGAGATTCTTTACTCCCGCATCTCCTTGCCCTCTACGAATCTGCTCGCGGCCCCACAAGGCTCTTTTTCACAACTTTAGATTAATTCTCTATCTCTCTCTCTCTCTCTCCCTCTCTCTCTTCTACATTAAAACAGGGTTTCGGTTTTTGTGGAGACAGTGAAAAAACTGACGACGACGTGACAGGTATGGCTCTTTACTTTCCCATCTCCCTCTCCTCTATGAATCTATTTGCAGTCCCAAAATGCTCTACATTAACTGTGTGTGTATGTGTGTGTGCATATCTTTCTCTTTTTGATTGCAGGTGAAGATCTGGTTGCAGTTTAGATTTGAAATTTGAATTTCAAATTCGAAAGGCTTATCCAGGTGCACTTCTTTGTCTCTCTCTCTCGTGTGTGTGTGTGTGTGTGTGTGTGTGTGTGTGATATCTTCTTCTAATCTTTCTGTGTAATTACCATCAGCTCCTCTTAATCACTCCCTAATCGCTCTGTGTAATATCCCTTGCCTCCTCTTAATTACTCCCTAATCTCTTCTAATCTCTCTATGTAATCTCCTTTGCCTCCTCTTAATCACTCCCTAATCTCTTCTAATATCTCTATGTAATCTCCCTTGCCTTCTCTTAATCACTCCCTAATCTCTTCTAATCTCCCTTGCCTCCTCTTAATCACTCCCTCCCTTCCTTTTAATCTCTCCTAAACCTACATCTCAAAAGTTCAGTCTTCAATATCATTCTATTAGTTTCTAATCTCTATTTAATCTACTTCTAATGACTACTTATACTCATTATTATTTGCTACCGTCTCCTTGATACACCTTTTAAACTCTATCATTATGTTAATCAAACTACAACTACGTCTAAAATCACGCTCTATAAATTGAAAGTAAGTGGCTATTCTTTAATTAGAGTACTTAATCAATAAGTACTTTAATTAACTTTTTTTAAAACTATAATTAATTAATTAATCTACTTAAAGAAAAAGATAGATAACAACACTTACTTGGTTGGGTACTGAGTGTGACATTTCCACTTGACGTAGATTCTTTGCTTTTGATATTTAGCTCGTTTTTGGTGCATTGTTTCCTTGTTGAGAAACTAGAAAAATGAGCTGATGTAGCTTAAACCTCACCTTCTACTGCTCTCAAAGCACTAGCATATTCCACTCTAGTGTGACCTCATGAGCTTATTGTGGATATTTTAGCATGATAGTGTTGCCTCATGCAAGTGCTTGAGACTTAACTAGGGCTAGAGAATAATAGCTCTAGGGAAAGCGTCTCAAATTTAAGTTCGAACCTCGCCTACATATGCTACTATAGCAAGTCTGGCTTAATGGCATCCTTGTGGCTACTTAGGGAAAGAGGGTCGAGCTTAAGTTCGAACCTTGCCTACATATGCTAATATAGCAAGTCTGTCTTGAACTTAAGTTTGAGCCTCAACTATATATGTTACTTTAGCACTAGGGTGTACGGTTAGCGTCATGACATCTGTGTGGCTACCAATTCTAGTAGGCTCAAACTTAAGTTCGATCCTCACTTGCATATAGTAGAGTAGCACCATCATGTAGGGCTTGTTGCTACAGGGGGCATAGAAGAACACCTTTAGGCTCGATCTTAAGTTCGAGCCTCAAGTGCATATTCTTTAGAACTAGGATGCAAGGCTTGCCTTCTAACATCCTTGTAGCTACCAATGGAAAGAGCCTTGCTTACTGTGTAGCCCTACTATGCAAGGGCACAGCCTCATGACATCCTTGTGGCTATCAAGGACATGGAAAAATATCTTTAGACTCAAGCTAAAGTTTGAGTATTTCATACTGTAGTGCTAGGGGGAAAGGTTAGCCTTGTGAAATCCTTATAGCTACTAAGGTCATAGAATAGCATCCTTGTCGCAAACAATGGGAAAAAGCTTGCACTTAAGTGTAGACCTTGCCTACAAATGTCAGTATAGCACTACAATGCATGTATAGCTTCATGACATCCATGTGGATACCAAAGGAAAAGAAAAACACTTTGAGGCTTGAGCTTAAGTTTGAGCCTCAATTGTATAAGCTACTGTAGCACTAGGGAGTATGTCTAGACTCATCCTTTAGAGATACTAATTCCAAGAGGCTCGAACTTAAGTTTGATCCTCACTTGCATAGGCTAGTGTAGCACTAGAATGCAATCCTAATGCCATCCTTGTGGCTACCATGGGTATAGAATAGCACCTTAAGTTCAAGCCTCATTTTCATATGCTAGTGTAGCACTAGGATGCAAGGCTTTCCTCATGACATCCTTGTGTCTACTAAGGACAAGAGGCTCAAACTTAAGTTTGTGCCTTGCCTACATATGCTAGTATATCACTAGCATGAAAGTCTAGCTTCATGACATCCTTGTGGATACCAAGGGAACATAACAACACCTTTAGGTTCAAACTTAAGTTTTAGCCTCAATTGCATATGATATTGTAGCACCAATGTGTAAGGCTAGCCGAGGGATATCCTTGTGGCTACTTAGGGAAAGAGGCTCGAACTTAAGTTCGAACCTCACCTACATATGCTAGTATAGCAAGTCTAACCTAATGACATCCTTGTGAATACTTAGGGAAAGCGGCTCAAATTTAAGTCCGAACCTTGCGTGCATATGATATTGTAGGCTATTTTAATGACATCCTTGTGGCTACTTAGGGAAAGAGACTCAAACTTAAGTTTGAACCTTGCCTACTTATGCTAACATAGCAAGTCTAACTTAATGTCATCCTTGTGTCTACTTAGGGAAAGCGGCTCAAATTTAAGTTGGAACCTTGTCTACATATGCTATTGTAGCAAGTCTGGCATAATGACATCCTTGTGGCTACTTAGGGAAAGAGGCTCCAGCTTAAGTTCGAACCTTGCCTACATATGCTAATATAGCAAGTCTGCCTTGAACTTAAGTTTGAGCATCAACTGTATATGTTACTTTAGCACTAGTGTGTAAGGTTAGCCTCATGACATCTGTGTGGCTACCAATGCCAGTAAGCTCAAACTTAAGTTTGATCCTCACTTGCATATACTAGAGTAGCACCAGTATGTAGGGCTTGTTGCTACCAAGGGCATAGAAGAACACCTTTAGGCTCGATCTTAAGTTCGAGCCTCAAGTGCATATTCTTTAGCACTAGGATGCAAGGCTTTCCTTATGACATCCTTGTGGCTAGCCTTATTTGCATATGCTATTGTAGCACTAGGGTGTAAGGCTAGCCGACGGACATCTTTGTGGCTACCAGAGGCAAGAGGCTCGAGCTTAAGTTCGAGCCTCACCTAGATATGTTAGTATAGCACCATCATGAAAATCTAGATTCACTAAGTCCTTTTAGGATTCATGCAAGAATAGAAAAACACTTAGGATTGAACTTAAGTCTAGCCTCATGGCATCCTTTTGGTTACCAATGACAAGAGGCTCAAACTTAAGTTTGATCCCCACTTGCATACTTGTGTGTAGCACTAGCATGGAAGGCTAGCTTGATGACATATTTGTGGCTATCAAGGGCATAGAATAGCACCTTTAGGCTCGATCTTAAGTTCGAGCCTCAAGTGCATCAGGGAATAAAAAATCACTTTTAGGCTCAAACTTAAGTTTGAGATTCCTCTCCATATGCTAATGTAGCACTAGGGTGCATGCCTAGCCTCCTGACATCCTTCTAGCTAGAAAAATCATAGAGCTTCACTTTTAGGCTCAAATTTAATGTAGCACTAACTTGCAAGACTACTCTCATGACATCCTTGTGGCTAGCAAGGGTACAAAACAACATCTTTTGGCTCAAACTTAAGTTCGAGCCTCGCCTACACATGCTAGTGTTTTTTTTAAAATGTACTATTTAACTTAAACATATGCTCCTTGTTTAGGTTCTAACATTGTTCTTTTTGGTTGTTTCAGGAATGGAGGCTTCCAATGTAGCAAGTATACCAGAGCAGGGTGCACAAGTCTTCACACTCGATGTTCTTGGAATGTCCACTCACGCCAAAACTACTGCTCCAAGAATAAAGGTTGACAAGACCTTTGAGTTAACAAAACAAGAAGGATTGAAGTGGTTTTTGGATACCTACGATACAGATGCAAACTACAAAGGTGACATCCATCTATATTTGTCACAAGGTGATATGAAATATGGAGACATGGGGATTGTTGTGGGTGTCAAAGATGATGTGGATGCAACAGCAATGCCATGCTTTGCATGTAATGTGCTACCTATTGGAGAGACCATAAAGGAAAACAAGTTTTGCTTATCATTGGGCACTTTTCATGTAGCAGACATGAATGGTAGCAAACTAGGAAAAGAAAATTCTATTGTAAAATTAGGATTGAATATCTCCAGCTTCACTAATCAAGAAGACTCGGGTGTGGATTGTGTGGAAGACCTAGTGAAGGCAGTGAAACATGCAATGCGACTCTTGATCTTACCAACGAAGATTGTACCTGCAAAGAAACCAATAAGGGCACTACCTAAGAAAGTTGTGGAGAAGACAAGGAAAGCCATAGTTAGGAGTGCACTTGCAGCATCAAGAGGTGCCCGTGCAAGATCTTCAACACATGTAGAGAATATCACTGCCACCATTAATTTAGAGGAGCAAGAAGGTTCACAAGGGCAAGATGCACAAGGACTCAGAAGAAAAAGAAAGGCAAAGGATGATTCTACTCTTGAGGGAGATCGACAAAAACTAGCAAAGAGGAAGATGAAAGAGAGTGCACATGAAAAAGAGGTTTCGGAAGAGGAGTTGATGGAGATGGAAACTCCATCCAAAGATAACAAGGCACTAACCTCTTTAGAAATCAAGAAGGGATTCTATCCTTTTGGGATCAATGAAGTCTTTAGCATTGACGTGACAAGGTGTTTTCCTGCTCCATCAAACTATGTGTACAGAAGATTAAATCTAGATTGGGTCAGGATTTTGAATTTAGACTTCATTCAAGAACCAAATCAAGAGGAGATACTAGCAATTTTGATGCCGTGTGATCCTTCCAAAAAACATCCTCTTGAAAAACATGCCAAAGAGGATGTTCGCAATGTTGATTACTGGATCATCTCTGGACAACACTCCATTAGTGCTGCAAAACGTTTGCAAGGTGAAAACGTTGCAAAGGTTACCCCTCAATTGCGTCAACAATTCAAATATAGACGATCAAAGATTATTCTCAATTGCCCACCAAATATCTCTCATGAAATCTCCAAAGATGCGAATCTATCTATTGCAATGTCAATGCAAAAGGAGCCATTTCTTGACCAACTTATGTAAGCACGAGCACAGTGGCATGCAAATGGTTGTCCTTCTAAGCCACCACCTGGTGTCAACCAAACCAAGGACTTTGAGGCTTGGAAGGTACTTGTTTGATTCTTTGAAAACATGGATGTGAGTCTTTTTAATCAATATCTATTTGTAAACTAGAGTCTATCATAGGCTCAAGCAAGTCCTCCATGTGCTCATTTAGAACTTAAATTGAGGTTTTAACTTAATATTTAGTGTCACTTGCATATGAGGCTAAGCGAGGGTCGAACTTAAGTTTGAGCCCCACTTACATATACCCATGTATTTTGGACTTTGCATAGATGTATGTGAGCATATAAAGAAACAATTCAATCTAGCTAGGCTTGAACTTATTAACTATACGTCTCAATCCCACAAGTTAGAGCCTTGTCAATATTGATGTTGGAATTTTCAATTTTACAGACCTTTGTTGAGACAACAGAGCACACACTTCAAAAGGGATTTGTCAAGACCGACTTGCATTTGCTTCTATGTGATGAGAAGATATGGAAGAATTGGGTCAAGATCATGAGACAATATGCTTGAGGCTTGCTACCAAATACAAAGGGAGAAACAATTAACGAAGGTTCCAACGAAAATCCTAAATTTCTAACTATGAAGGGTGGTCAGATTCGACAAGCATCTGGTACAGCAACACTGGCACCTACATTGTTCAGGTGCATTTTAGGCCTCGAGAATAAAGAAGTTCTTGAACTACAAAATGCAATCCTGGACAAAACCATCTTGCCAAAGAAGAGCAAGCATACCTCTCATAGAATGGACATGGATGAGATGGCTTGGAAGCTAAAAACAGATCGAGTGTTGAAAGAAGAAATAATATCATTCTTCTTTGATTTGACAAGGGAAAATTTATCTTGGGAGCAAGTTTGTAAGTAGTACAAGCTAGGAGAGCATGAGGACAATCAAATGAGGAGCTATAGCCAGTACTATTTCAAGGACTCCCTCAACAGAGCAAAGAAGACTCCACCCTCACTTCCAAAAAGTGTAATAACTCTCCTCAATCATCTTTATAGAGCTAATATGGGCATTATATCTCAAGATGAGTCTATCCCATGGAGAATCAAGGGGGTGGGCTTTGATATGGGGAAGATCAAAGACTTTTGCAATACAGAGCACGTACCATTTCAATTGGTTGTCTTGGATCTTCATGGTACTAAAGAAAAGCTCTCTATAGATTTTTTTGCAAATTTGGCACTCAATCTAAACACATTGAATGCACAATACGAATATGTGCTAGTGTGTTTCATTGATTTCATCAATATCGGAATGCTTGTTGAAGGGGTTTCTAGCTAGTCAACTAAGGTCCATATTGAATATGGAAATATCCAAGCAACAAGAGATGACTCATGGATAGATGGAACTGTGGACTTTGCAATGGTTGCTCTCTTTGTTAGCAAGGTTGATAGATTTGAGGCTATTGACAAAGCTCATACAAAAAGAGTCTTTTTCTCAGGCTCTTGTGGCAAGGATCGTGAATTTATTGATAGAAACTTCATTGATGGCCTTATCACAGGGTTTTGTCCTGAGCAAAGCTACGTGTTGGAAATTTTTTGCGGTGGAATTGTGTTGGAGCAAAGCTTGTCGAAGAAGAGAAGGGAAATTGCTCTATGTAAAGATGATTTTGAAGCAATGGAGTTAGAATCTCAATGCTCTAGTCTTTTGGAGAGCAATCCGTCCTTGCAGGAGTGGTGTGGTGCAAGTCAAGCATCAATTGCGAGACAAACAGTGGAGCTGGATGATAAAGAAAAAGAAGACCTTAACAATCTTGACATCGATGAGCAACAAAGAACTGGAGAGGATGTTTACGGAAATGAAGACAACAATAACGTAGACAACACGGATGATAGTGAATTTCAAGAAGCTACGAATTTTGATCATCAAGGGGGGGCAGACAATGTTGGAGAAATGAGTCCAGTTGTGCATATTGAGTGTGCAAACAAAAATGATGAAGATAATGAGGATGATGATGTAGGCAATGAGGATGCACAAGAGGTTGATAGAGCCCCTCAAGACATTGTAGTAGCTGATGAAAAAGGTGCGAATGCTTCTTAGAGTATTTTTGATACTAGGTTTAATGATGCATGCCATTATCATGTACCAACAGACTCCTAAAGTATAAAAAGGCAGGATAGTGTATTGAATTGATCAATTGTGATACTTTAGGTCCTTCAAACACTATTTTCTTAATGCTATCTTGTGTCTTTATCTAAAAGTATGTCATTTTAATTAGATTTAATTGTTGTTGTTTTAAAAAATGATGGGGGGGATCAAACTTGAGTTTGAGCCATCACAAAGCACATGTATTTATTTAAAGTGTCAATTCACAAAGCATAGCTAACATACAGATGTGTTTTAAGAGTAAGAAATTTTGGTTTTGGTGAGGCAATAATGAAGCATTACCAAACACTAATGAGGCTCAAACTTAAGTTCAAGCCTAACAAGGAGACATAGTGAAGCACTTGTGTATGAACTTCAATCAAAAAAGTCATGGCTGAGTTGTTCTAAGTGAGACTTGAACTTCCTTATCCTAGTGTAGCACTTGCATATGTTACGTGAACTCATAATGTCTTTATATCGAACAAGGCATTGAAATTTAGTTTGTAGGCTCGAACTTAAGTTTGAACCTTGCCTCCACATGTTAGTGTAGCACTACCATGTGAGGCCGAGCTCATGAGCACTACCATGTTATGCCAATCTCAAGAGCATTGTAGTAATATAATCTTCCAAATAGCAATACTTACAGATCATAAAGTAAAAAGGATCATACCTTGAAAAATTCATAGTTAAGAGGTTTTTTGAATAGGCCCTAGATGTGCACAATATAATAATTTTATACATAGTGCATGCGTTGCGACTAGACATGGCTTGAGATTTAAGCCTTACACTTGAAACATAAGCTTAAGGTTAAGACTTAAGCCTTAGGTATGAAATTAAGTTTGAGCCTCAAAAGTCCTTGTCATAAAATCCTACCTCAACAACAAAAGTCCTTGTCATAGAATCCTACCTCAGTACTTCCAAGTGAAGCTCACAATTTCATATCCTATTGTAGCGATTACATATGTTAAGAAAGAGAAAGAGTCATAATCTATAACAAGAAACTGAAATTTATTTTGTAGGATCGAACTTAAGTTCGAGCCTTGCCTTTGTATGTTAGTGTAGCACTACCATATGAGTCCAGTCTCATGAGCATTGTAGCAAAAAAATATTACAAATAACAAAACTTATAGATTATGAAAAAAATTGGATGATACCTTGAAAAATTCATAGATAAGTGGTTTTATAAATAGGTCTTTAGTGCACATAGTATAAAAGGTTTTCACATAGTGAATGATGAAGACTAAAAAGGGCTTAGGACTTACATTTTAAACTTCAAACATAAGCATAAATTTTGAGACTTAAGTTTTAGGCTTGAAACAAAAGCCTAAACTTTGAGACTTAAGCCTTAGGCTGGAGCTTAAGATTAAGCCTCACTTTCAAATGTGCTTTAGGTATCATTCTAGGTTAGCATTTTTGTGTTAATGTGCTAAATGGAGCCTTAGATTTTTTCATCTTTCAGATGAAGACAACAAAATAGAAGACGGAGATAACATATCTCAAGCAGCACAAGTGCTACCCACCATTGTTGGAGAGACCGAGTTTCATAAAGGTGATCTTGTAGAGCACAAAAGTGATCTTGTAGAACAAACCTCTCAAAAAACTTCAAATGACATGACTAAAGAGAGCGAGAACATGCTACCTACAATTGGAGAGACCCAAATTCATAAAAGTGACATTAGGAATAGTGAAGAGGAGATGGTGGTTGTAGAGCATCAAAGTGATTTTGTTGTGCAAAATTCTCCAAAACCTTCACACGACACTAACAACATGCCTCAAAGAGATGAGGATGCAGAGGGTAGTGAGAAGAAGGGTGAAGCCAATGAAGAGCTCCAAGCGACTCTTGCAACCAAGGACATACAAGAAAAAACTGACAAAGGGACAGGAAAAGCGACACCAAATACAAACAAAGTCCAGAGCATTCAAGAAAGGGAGCAAGGGATTGAAGTTGGTGAGAACAACAAAGGTACTTATTTGTCCAATGTGATTAGTATAGATATGGCCCTTTTTGGAAGATAATACAAAATTCTATTATGTTGTCTTTGCAGGTGAAATTGACATTCAAAATCAAGGATCCAGTGTGCCACAAGTAGATATCAACGTTGAGGAGCTACGTCCTGATGCACGAAAACGTAGGCCACTTGGAAGCTTATATTCTTTTGAGAGGGATGGAGATAAACTAGTCTTTCAATCTTCCCACATCAATAGAGAAATTCAATCACTTTTAGGAGACATCATTATAGATGAGTATGGGAGTATGAGATGTAAATAAACGTGTGCAATTTACAATTGTGTGCTGCAAATATATGGTCCCTTGTTTTGAGATTTATAAGTGCAAAAACTTAAATTGTTATCATTCTTTTGTATCGTATGCAGTGGAGTTTTACTCAGCAAAGAAGACAAGAGGCATCCATGTACAGATTGTGTCAAAATTGACCTTCGTCACACCACAATTGTTGTTCGCCCGGGTTGTTTTGAATTTTTGGATGAGATATGTCAGCACTTTCATGTTGGTATTTGGTCCACCATGCTACAAAAGAATGTTTTCACTTATGTGAACACTCTTGAAAAGCATCCACATAAAAATTATCATTTCTTTATGGTATGGGGACAAGAAGATTGCTACATCCATAATCTTTGAAAAGTGTATAGACCGAATAAGCCTAATGTTGAGGCTATGTTTAAGCCTTTGTTGAGGGTTTGGTATCAGTGCAGGAATTTATGCAGTACAAAGAATACATTGCTCATTGATGATAGCCCTTTCGAGGGATGTATTAACCCAAACGATAACTGCTTATCCTGAAAGTTTTCAAGGGAGTCCTGACTATCTTCTTTGCAATGAGCTTCTACCATACCTTTTAAATCTAAATAATACAGATGACATTCGATCCGTTATTTCACTCAATCGGCTATGACAATCTCCAATCACAGAGGTTCATGAACTATTTACAAAGTTTCAAGACATTATGGAAGAATGGGGCATGTTCAATGTCCAAGTTCTAAGGGAAGAACTTGACAACAATTCAATTGAAGTGGAAAGCTCATCTTGTGCATCTTCACAGCTACCATTGTGCAATAACAAGTCAAGTTATGTTCAAGAAATTAGTAAACTCCTTAAGCAAGGATCCAGCTATGTTGGCATCCAAGTTTGGTGTGCCACTATTATCTTCAAACGAGCTGAACTTGTTAAAATTGTCTCACAAAACAAAAAATTTGAGTGATCAACATGCTATTGCTTATGCTACTAGCTTGGGGTATGGTCGTGGTCATTTCATTAGCGGAGTTGCAGCAAAAGCATACATATCAAAGCTACAAAAGGCCTACTTAAGCTTATGGGTAGGACTCACTTTATATTTATCAAAAAATATAATCAAATTTTTGTCTAATCTAGCATATTTGTTATTGCAGGTGGAAGAAAACAACCAATAAGGGCTTGGCGTGCGCGTAGACTCAATCAACTGGAATGTTCACATACATCTAGAGTGGTGTAAATGTGTTAAGAAGATTTTGACCAAAACAATGTGTTGGGCTCTAGTATTCCGGCCAAAACAATGTGTTGGGTCCAATTATTTGAACATGAACCAAATATGTACACTTTTATATTTCATCAACTAGATGTTATTCAGCCTTGGAAAAGAAGTCTCTCTTTTATCTTTGTGGTTGGAGCTCTTTGTACAAGATTTCTTCTGTGTATTGAAGAAAAATATTTTCTTTTGTTGTCTTCTCAAGGTTTAAGTCTATATATATCATGGATAAAATAAATAATGTTGGTGCACAGTGTGTTAATTGAAAATAATATCTCTTCCATTGACCATCATGCCTTTTTTTGGAACAGGAGATTCTAAACCATATAAATTTGATTTCAAATGTACAAAGCATTTACTATTGAGGTGGCACATGTCATTGAGGACTCATAGGCCTAGAAGGAAATTGATTCCACCACCCTCAGATACTATACGGAAACAAAGAAGAGTATTGATCCTTGAACTCAATGGTGTTTTACTTAAGACTATTGAAATGCAACATGGTGATGTATGCCCAGATTAGGGAAAACATATGCATCTCGTTGAAGAGAGTACAAATGTGTGGCATTTTACTCGCAAATATGCATTCACTTTCCTTGATTTTTGCATGCAATGGTTTGAGGTGTGGATTTGGAGCACTAATAGATTGCAAAGGACTCGTCGTATTCTTGAGTTATGCTTTCCCCAACACCACAAAAATTTAATGTCATAGCAGGACAGGCAACATACCAAAAGACAGATCTTCTAATTGGATATCGATTTGTATACCACAAGAACTTGGATGTAGCATGGAGAATTTTTCATGATTTGGATGGAAATAATACCTTAATTTTTTACGAGGCCCTTTACAATGTAATGTGGAATATGCCCGGAACCTACTTGATTTTTCCAAAAATGTGGAATCAATCAAATGAAGAGCTTGAAAGTTTTTTGGAGAGAACAATCACTGCATGGTTACTTGGTTGGATCCATGCAAGGGACAAACAAGCGTATACTTGCAATATGTTGGTAAATGAAGCAACTTGTGATAGAGAAACCTTGTACGTATTGGAGAAATACATGAGAAAACGCAAAGTTTAATGATGTATTTATAGTCATTGAGCCTCTTGACATAGTATCATTTCCTGAGATGAGTTGTACAATACTTGGATCCATGTAAATATGTGAATTGGATTTTATTTTTTATCTTGGTGTTTCTAAACACCACACTATTTTGAGATCCCTTCAATTCTAAAATTTGTTTTTGATTATTGTAGATTATTTTTATGAGTGTTGATATAGCCAATTTTTTAACATTAATGTCGCAAATCTGAGCTACTGATTCAAAGAACTTTTTCTACATGAATAATGTAGTATAATGAAAATTGAGTTAGTGCCATGCTTCCCTCATTCTTTTGATGTCATTGTAGTTGATGCATATAAGTATGTATATAAATACACATATCCCTATAGATATTTGTTAAGGGGTATATGAAACATAGAGTGTAACCGTGAATAGATGATAGCTCAAACTACACAAAAATACTAAGTTTTTTAATAGCGTTATAAGAAATGGGACTTGAATAATTCCCCAAATTCCTAAATAGGTCTTAGATTTAAAAGTGTTTGGGTGCATTGAGTATATGTACATTCCATATGAGTTGCACACAAAGCTAGATCCCAAGGCTGAAAAATGTATTTCTGTGGGTTACTTAAATCAGCAAAAAGGGTACAGGTATTACAATCCTGGTACTCATGAATTGCATGTAAGCAGGGATGTTGTCTTTGATGAGATGGCGGGCTGGTACAATGATGTAAAGGGCAATATTAGGGCTGATGTAAAAGAGCCTGTGGATGCTTCAAGTGGGAAGCAAGAGTCACATACTTTAAGTGTACCAAGAGAGTCCTCTTCTAGTGGTTCTATTGGCAGGCCATGGAGTGGCACATTACACATGCAGGTTACACCGCAAAGTGCACCACAGGTATCTCGCAAAGGAAAAGAGAAGGTAGGTGAGCCCCCATGTATGACTAGTGTGTCTTCAAGTTCCTCACACATTGATGTAGATTCTGATGGTTCAGATCAGAGTCTCGATGAGGAGCTTGGTATACCAGTAGTCAGGACCCCAGTTGTTAGAAAATAGATTGCAAGGACACCTGGTAGTGATTCACGACCACGCAGGTCTAATAGGGTCAGATTTCCTATGGACAGGTTGACTTATGATGGGTATGTTACTCATCATTATGCTTACATGGCAAAGGTTTTTCAAGATGTAGAACCCACATGTTTTGAGGATGCAATTGGCAATGAGAATTGGGAAAACTCCATGGATGAAGAAATGGTTGCGCTTGATGTAAATCAAACTTGGGAGTTGGTGCCATTACTAGAGGGCAAGAAAGACATTGGGTGCAAATGGGTGTATAAAGTAAAGCATAAGGCTGATGGTACAATTGAAAGATATAAGGCAAGGCTGGTCGCAAAAGGGTATGCACAGACTTACGGTATAGATTACGAGGAAACCTTTTCTCCAGTAGCAAAGGTGGCTACAGTATGCACTACCATTGCGGTGGCTGCAGCAAAAGGGTGGTTTATGCATCAAATGGATGTCAAGAATGCCTTCTTGCAGGGGGGTCTACAAGAAGAAGTGCATGTGGAGCAGCCACCTGCTTATGAAGATGGTAAGCATCCAGATTATCTTTGTCGTCTTTGTAAGTCCTTGTTTGGGCTGAAGCAAGCACCTAGAGTGTGGCATGACAGAATTTCTTTTGCGCATTGGATTTCATATGTCACATGCTGATCACTCACTCTATGTACGTCAAAGTGATGCTGGATTTGTGCTTATTACCATCTATGTAGATGACTTGATTATTGTGGGTGACAATGAGACAGAGATTGAGCATGTTAAGGGTCTTCTCAAGAAGGAGTTTGAGATGAAGGATTTGGGAGAGTTGTGCTACTTTCTTGGACTTGAGGTGATTCTTACAACAGAGGGCATATGGCGTCTCAGAGACAGTATGCATTGGATATGTTATCCAAATATTTTATGCATGATTGCAAGCCTATTTATATGCCCTTGGATGTCAATACAAAGTTGAGTGCAGATGATGGTGATGTACTCGAGGATCTCACTATGTATTGCAGGATTGTGGGCAGTCTCATTTACTTGACTATCACGCGGCCAGATTTGAGCTATACAATGGGACTTTAGAGTTAATTTATGCAGCTTCCACGAAAACCGTACTTGGACGCAGTGCACTGTACATTGCACCATGTGAGGGCTACATTGGACCATGCACTATTTCATGCTGCAGATGTTCCAGTCGAGTTGCATGGTTACACAAATGCAGATTGGGATGGTAGCACCACTGATCGACGGTCTACTAGTGGGTTTATGTTTACACTTGGGAGTGCTACCATCACGTGGAGCAGCAAGAAGCATCCCACAGTTGCCTTGTTTAGTACAAAAGCTGAGTATAGAGGTGTTGCAGTTGCAGCATGTGAGGTAGCTTGGTTAAGCAAGCTACTTATGGATTTGAGGTTGCAAGTGGACAGAGAGGTTGTCATTTACTGTGACAACCTTAGCAGTATTTAGTTTTCTAGGAACCGAGTATTTCATGCACGGACCAAGCACATAGAGTTCCATTACCATTTTGTTGAGATCAGGTTCTGGCGGCGACATTGACTTGGTTTACGTCCGACAGAGGATCAGGTAGTGGATATCTTCACCAAGGCCCTGGGAGCCGAGAAGCTCCATCGTTTTTGGACTATGCTTGGAGTCCTTTAGTTGGCGTTGAGCTCAAGGGGGAGTGTTGAGATGTCGAGCTCTCCATGATCTAGCACTCTTACTAGGCATTGGTGATCGTTGGCCACATTTACATCACTGACACAGTTGGTGACCAACATGGCATATCCTCTGTAGGGATTCTACAGCTGGCATATTTATCTAGCCAGCATAGCTACCTAGTGGGTCCACATTATGGACCGCATCTCTCTTCTGGTTGTACTACTTATGTAGTCAGTTTTTCATTATGTATATACACATTCATTTTGTGAAGTAGATGAAGAAGAAAGTTCAGCCCTCTACTGTGTGTATCTTGTTCTCTGTGTGTGTCTGTGTGTAGCTTGGGAGAAGGTCTCTCTCTTCCCTTCTCTTTCTTTTCAGGATGGAGGTGTCATCTTTTTTATTGGAGTATGGTATTGTACCCTGCCCCAAACAATCACAAGAAGGATTTCAACTTCAAATTGTCTTTCATGAGAATATTGGTGGAGCATGCATTTGAACGCCGACAGCAACACTGATAATACGTGAATGGAAAATTTTCTCACCCCAAGAAAAGGTATATATCAAAATGTGTAGTTCCTTGTTGTTGTGTTTTGCATAACATAGCTCTATCATAGGCTTCTTACAAGAGAGCCAAGTCGACTCAATGGCTCGGGAGGAAGATTACCCTCCATGGCTTGCAAGGTACATGCAACCAAAAAGATTACTTCCATATTTTCTCTCTCTCTCTCTCTCTCTCTCTCTCTCTCTCTCTCTCTCTCACACACACACACACACACACACACACACACACACACAAATGACAATTGACATTCTATTCTTGAACCCCATTGGAGCACCCAAAATAGTGCCGACCCCAAGGGGAAGTAAACTTTGTCACATAGATTCCCACATGTTATTACAAGGGCCAATGGCAAAACTAAAATATTAAAAAGACTCCAAGGGAAACTGCCACTCCTAAAATGAGTGTAAAAAGTGCCTTGAAAACTACCATGGGAAGAGAAGAAGAGGGAGAGGATATCCACCAAAACCTCTAAAAGATAGGCACCATCCAACCGCTTTGAAGATTACTTCATACCATTTTATGTAGTGTTGTGTTGTGTGTGTGTGTGTGTGTGTGTGTGTGTGTGTGTGTGTGTGTGTGTGTGTGTGTGTGTGTGTGTGTGAGAGAGAGAGAGAGAGAGAGAGAGAGAGAGACCCCACAACTGACATTTTATAACTACTGGAGTGCGCAAAATGGTTTCATCCCCAAAGAGAATTAGAAATTGTTGCATATATAGTGGTAGGAAATTAGGAGGGCCAATGGCCAACAAGGAAAATGAAAATAGTAAAAACACTCCAAGGGAAAATCCACTCCTCCTAATTGCCATACCAACCACTGGGAGAGGGGGGGAAGAGGGAGAGGGTATCCACCAAAACCTCTAAAAAATAGGTGCCTTCAACTTGCTATGAAGATTACTTCATACCATATTATGTAGTGCTCTCTCTCTCTCTCTCTCTCTCTCTCTCTCTCACACACACACACACACACACACACACACACATTCACACACAATCGACTTCCTACAATTGCATGGGAAGCAAGCAAAAGTGTTCAAAAGATGTATAAGAGTAAGATTTTGAACACGAAATGGATGCAAGACATAAAGAAGTGGATTTGGGAAATGGGATGCATTACGCTTGGTACATGATGCCTCAATAGATTCCCAAGTGAATGAAGCTTTTCTACAATGCCAATGTATTACGGCTTGGGAGGAATCCTGTGGGTCACGTTTCATACACTACACCACCCATATTCTTGATCAACGATAATAAGAAGAACTTTGGCGTCTAATTTTTTTGTTGATGTCCAAGAGCACCCTATCTCTACCATATTTTGAGTTTGTCGAAAGCTTAAATTAGATTTCTAACATTCTAAGTGTAAATTACTTCTTGCATTGGCTATTTTGTACATAAAAAGGTACTATAGATTAGAGGCAAATCTCTAAATAATATCTAAGGAATATTCCCACCATGCAATTGCGCCATCAAAACTTAACAACATGTTAATATAACTGTGTTTCTTGATTTTAATCAAGGAGATTTTCTTTGTGTTAAATAAGATTTTTTGTGTGTTTGTACTCGATTCCTTGTGTGTGTGTGTGTGTGTGTGAGAGAGAGAGAGAGAGAGAGAGAGATCTACAAGCTGATTCAATGAGTTAGTCTCTACTTTAGTCTCTACTGGTTCATGAGTTAGACTAAGTCGAGTTCCATTGTGTTTGGAATCTATTGTTCCATTTGAGTGTGGTCTATTCCATTGCTATACATTGTTTCTTTTTTTGTGGAGTGAGGTTTCTTGCACATTACGCTGAGGAGCACCCATTGTAGAGGGAATGACAACTTTTCCTTCTTAAACAGCAAGAGAGAAAACTTTTCCTTCTTAAAAAAAGGGGGCACAATGGAGCACCAAATCACCTATTTGGCATCTCGTGCCCCCTTGTGACTCCCTCTTTTTTTTCAAAATCTTCATGAATTACTTGCGTTCCATTGTGTTTGGAGTCTAGTATCGTTCTTTGAGTTTGCTTTATTCCATTGCTATACAATGTTTATTTTGTTTGGAGTGAAGTTTCTCGCACATTACACTAAGAAGCACCCACACTACAGAGAACGACAACTTTTCCTTCATAGAGAGAAAAAAAGAGAACTTTTCCTTGTTAAAAAGAAGGGGGCCGCAAGGGGGTGTTGGATGACCAAACAGGGTGCTTGTTTCGTCATTTGGTGCCCCCTTGTGGCCCCCTTTTTTTTTTGCAATATTTTCTTTTGTTACAATGTTTATTTTTTTGGAGTGAGGTTTCTCGCACATTACACTAAGAAGCACCTACACTAGAGAGAACGACAACTTTTCCTTCATAGTGCCCCCTTTTTCTTTTTTTGCAAAATCTTCATCATAGTTGAGTTCCATTGTGTTTAAAGTCTACTACTATTATGTTTGAGGTTACACACTTTTTTTTTTGGGAATGAGGTTTCTCGCACATTACATATGTTGGGGTTAAACGTGTTGTGCCTTTGCCCGAGGATGAACGTTTAGTGTACGACCACTCCACTGACCTTATTCTTGTACATATACAGAGGATAAGGGACAAATCACTTAGAGACTCTTGTTCCACCCACACAACACCTTGCACTCTCTCCTTGTCCCTTTCCCCCATGCACAAACCACACAGCATGCAGGCATTCGCACATTGCACTCTTCAATTGGTATAGGAGCCACAACGACAATCTGTGCATGTACAATGACTTCCCGGCAATCGGCACAGAAGAAGTTGAGCTTGGCTATGGAGTCATAAACTTGGCAGTGGAAGATCCGACACAAAAAAATAGGATCAGGATAGATCGACCCAACATTGGCAGTGCTCGGCTCCCCGCACCCACCGCGTGTGTAGCCCTCTCAAGCAAGAGAGAATCTTGAGAGATTGAGAGAATCTCTGCACAAATGAAGATGTGTAGGACACTCAAAGTAGCAATAATTTTCTTGAAGGTGTCTCTAGTTGAAGGAACTTAGGCCTCAAAGCAACATCGAGCAAGAATTTTTTTAAGATCTGCAGAGCAAGTCGAGTGCAAGGAACAATGAGCTTTTGTAGAGCTTGTCGGAATCAAGCATTAGAGGGAGCTGTGAGCATTGGAATCTTTGACAAGTGGAATTGAGCTAAAAATCATGTCATGTTAGGTAAAGGCGGCGTGCCTCACCATGCTTTGCCCATGTCCGACGGCCAGTGTCCGACCGCCCACATTTATCTCCTTATTCTTTATACATACAAAGAATAAAAAGCTCTCACTCATTCTCACATTGTGCTCATACAGTGAGATTTGGGAGCTCCACCCAAATCATGTGTTCTCTCTCTCTCTCTCTCTCTCTCTCTCTCTCTCTCTCTCTTTCCACACATGAACCGCATCCGCACTCACAATTGGTCTCAGACCTCAGGGATTGGGAGAACAATGGAGCTCAACGAGGAAGCAGGCAGAGAACTAGCAAAAGCTGCAACACATTTTTGCAGATATGTTTCGGCCTATCAAAACTTCTTTGTCCCCAACCGGTTTTTTGTCCTCTTTAACTTTGCAGAAGAAAGTTTTCTCAAAATATTTTACCAATTTTGAAATACGTCACTCAAACTGCCTGCACTTCTAGGGTACATAGCACCAGATTTTTATAGATTTGTTTTGACCTATAAAAATAGCACATTTCAGGTCCATTCCCACTTATTCCCAACCATGTTTGCATAGTCTACAACTTTACAGAAGGAAGTTTTTACAAATTTTGAACAGTTTGGGAGATATGGGCGGTCATGGTGTTCGAAAAGTTGAGAATACGATGTATACCTTATGTGGTTTGATGCTCATCAAGACTCATGTGATTGAAGTTTGAGCTTGTGTTTTGGCAGTCTCACAGGTAGAGCATGTATTTGTGTACTAGATTTGCAGGTGTTTGCAATGATGTATGCAAAGTGTGGAGATTGGTGCTTGCATTTGGAGTGCGGTTTGATGCGCTTTGGTTGCTCATGGTTTTGAGCATGCAATCACTTTGGTTACTAGTTTTGTAGCCGTTTTGTTTGTGGCACTCTTGCAAAATGTTAACCCTCACGGCACACTGACACCGTAACCGTATTATGTATTTGGTAGAGTCAGGTACCGGGCTTGTCGAACCAATAGGGAAAGGTAGAGTGATCGCCGATGAGAAGTGCACTTTAACTGGGACATTCAAGGGATTAGTTGGCTAAGCATGGGCGCCCAAGTGTGAATGGGGTGAGCTCCTATAAAAGCCAACTAAACCTAATTTTTACTCATTCTCTCATTTGTGCAATAGAAGAGTGCTCTTGCTCCATCTCCATCTTCTTCTTCTTCACCTCCTTGTGTGTGTGTGTGTGATCGAGAGAGAGAGAGGGAGAGTGTGTGTGCGATCGAGCATTACGAAGGCACGACGGCGGCGAAGCGGTTGAGCGTGGCACGATTGCAGCTTCTTCTTCATCGCGGCGAGGAATCCACCACGAAGGCGAGCGTAGAGCGGTGAGTGACACACCCTTTGTTCTCTTGAGCTTGCTAGTTTAGGCTTGTTGTGTGCTTGGAGCCGTTTGTGGCTCGCACACGGTATATTGGCAAGTCCCTTGCTTCGACAGTGCGGCAAGGAGCGCACATTTTTGGCGCCGCTGCCGGGGATATGCCCTACACTAAGCTCGGTTAGCACTTTACGCTTCCTTGTGGTGCAATTTCTATCATAGGAAAGGTAGGGAAGGAGTGTGTGGAGATTTCTGTTTTTTGCGTTTTCTGCATTTGCTGTCAAGTTTTGTCTGCGTTTTTTCAATTTCTGCATTTTCAAGTTCGGCGTTTTCAATTTCTGCAATTTTCTGCATTTCTGCGTTTTTTCAATTTTCTGCAATTTCTGCATTTTCTGCATTTCTGCGTTTTTTCTGCAATTTCTGCAATCGCAGCGTTTTTTCTGCAAGTTCTGCGTTTTCAATTTCTGTATTTTCTGCATTTATAAAAAAAAAAAAAAAAACGGAAATTCAAAACGCGAGTGAGCGGGCGGCGAAATTTTTCGAAAATAAAAAACGTGACTTTTAAAATGGACGGGTTGGTTTGTATAAAAGATAGATCGGGATCGGGATCATTTTCCCAAGCCCAAGCCCAAGCCCAAGCCTCAGTCCTATGATATATACTAAACTCACTCTTATATATATACCCTACTCCCTCAAGAGAGAATGAGAGCATGTGGGACAAGTCCTCCACTCTCCTCCTTTCTCTTCCCACTTGCACCCTTAGACTTTCTAGTTTGGGCCTAGTTCCCTACTGGAAATTGACAGTTTTAGGGATTCCGAGGGCATAGAGTGACCAAACGGAGGGCTGTAAAGCACGGCACGACCCTCTGACCGATACGCTCGTTTCGAGCTATCACACGGCCCATTCCACGACACGCTCTAAAAAATCTAGCAAAAAAAAAAACAAAAAACACGCTAAAAACTAGTCACAAGGCCTCCTAGAGCAGCTTTTTGACACCTTAGGGTAACAGAAGCACATGCACTTACGCTCTGGGCGGGTGCTAAAACACGAGCATATTGAGGGTGCCTCTGTTCATACGGACACCCATTACCCATCCACGATAAGCTCTAGACCCTCAACGAGGACACAAGGTAGCACCACCCAAGACCCTAAAATAGACTCAGAAATCATGGAAGCATACCCTACCCAAAACACTGAGAGAGAAGGCCATGCACCTCCCGAAGCTCCACAGCCTAGTACTAGTATGTTTGGCCGTTTCATGGAAACATTAGGTAGAGCTACTCGCTCGGAACCTGATGCAAATGAAGCACACGAAGGGGGTGGAGAAGTGGACTCTCCTTTCACATCGCACGTGGACCCCACACCCCCAAAGAGTGTCCATGTGGATATCCTACCAACTTCTTACCAAGAAGGCCCTGTTGAGCTGCCTCCTTCAGAAGTTCCCTCTAGAGTACCGTTGGTGACAAGTAAAACCACGGGGAGCAACATTGCTTCTACCTCACAAGAAACCGTTAACACGTCGACTCTAGAAGGATTGTTCATTAATGATCATTGGACATACGACCTCCACACTGAGGTGTTGACGGATCTACACTCTGGCCACGCCTACCATGTAGGATGGATAGAGATTGTACAATCCACCTCTAGTGCCACGAGCATCGAAGATCAACAGAAAATGATCTGTAATGTTATCCATGGCATTATTCAATTAGAAAGGCAAAACCGAGGGGTAAATATACTCTCAACTGCCCCCATGAGATTTCTGGATACGAGCAAGGCTCAACAACCTACTCTATCACAAATGGAGACTCCTCTAATGAGTCCCATGGACCCATCTTACATCATTTCACCTGGGGTCTCTATGCAATCTGAGCTTCCGACCGAAAACTTTAGCTTCCCTAACTTGGCTCAACCCTCTATCAAGGAGCGCACTCCAGGGATAAGCCTGACAGTGCTCACTCCAGGGATAAGCCTGACAGAGAATGTACCGATGACATCTACGGTTAGCGCAGTGCCACCACCTAGTGTCGTAGTACCTAATATGGGGCCTCGACCATATGTGCCTCTAGCCCCTTATGCACAAATGGCCCCCACACCTCCAATAGTACCACTTGTTTATGCTCCTCGAGTGCCGCTCCCTAGCTCTTATCCGAGTGGACCTATGCCCGGTTATGTTCCATATCCTGCATCATCCACACATATGCCAAGACCGGTACCCGTCCCTCTCCCACATATGATTCCAAGAGTACCTCCACCGGCCCTGCCTCCTCACATAGGTGACTTGGCAGCGTTTTCTCAAACCATAGGTCGATCTATCGCGGAAAATATGAGTCATGCATCTGATAGAGAGCCTAGAAGTAAGGCAGTACAAATTGCCAAACTCACGCAAAAATTCAATGGGGACGAAGATGCTAGGAAACACATTGAAGTGTTTGAACAAGTATGTGATTCCTTAGGGGAACGCAACGAACTACATAAGTGCAATGCCTTAAGCTTGACATTAAGTGGGAAGGCTGGAGATTGGTATAGGACCCTAAGGGTGGACGAGAAAAAAATCTACCCTACCCTTCGAAGGTTGTTTCTAAAGGAGTACATACGAGAAGGTGTGCTTTGGGGTGTAGCATCTCAGCTACAGAAGGCCGAACGTAAGGAAGGAGAGTCAGTAAGGGACTTCATTAGTCGTCTAAAGCACTTAAACTCTCGCTGCCTTGTAAATGAGCGCTTCAACAATAACCAACTGCTTGATCGATTCATTCGAGGGTTGAGGAATGAAGGAATCTATAATGGACTAGTGATTAGAGGTATCACAACCTGGGAAGATGTCACTGCCAATGCAATCCAATTAGAGGACAACTTGATGATAGCAGGCATGAGGGTGTCTACTGACACGAGATCCACTAGCTCACAAGCCATTGAGTATGAACCCATGACTGCAAAGCCCATTGCCAATGAGCCAAAGGTATTTGAGACATTCTTGACAGACCTCACCAAGGCAATCCAAGAGTCTCTTAAGGATAATCGACCCCCTCAAAATAGTCACATGTATCCAAGAAGGGAGCAACAATGGTGTTCCATTTGCTTAGGTCCACATAGCACTAGTGAGTGCCCTACGTTTAGAGTAAAATTTAATGGAACTTGCAACGCATGTGGTAGGTATGGTCACCAAGCTAAGGATTGTTTAATGATCAAACGTATGATGGCAAATAGACCACCTGTAGCCTGGACGGATGCGCCTCGAGCTCCTGTATTGATGCCTACTCCACCTGTTGAGCAACTACCGCAACACATGGTCCCTAGATCTCAAAATGTTGTACAAGCTACACCGCCACCACCTCCTGTGCTAGGACCGCAGCCCCCGCATCCAAGAGTCGCCCCTATGAACCAAGTGGGTTGCGAGCCATCAAATGCTTATCCAGATGGCTGTGAGGAGGAAATAGACACTAGTATTGCCTACGGACTTGATACATTGGAAGAGTGTCCTATATAATACATGGAAGATTGTTGGGGACAAGTCAAGCCGGTTTATCAAGCTGCTGCTCTCGCATCCAGAGGTCAAAATATCAACACCCAGGCTAGGAGGCCACCTCTTCAATGCTACGAGTGTGGTGGACCACATCGAGCAGCGGAGTGCCCTATTAGGCTACAAAAGAATGCTGCACAGATGCAAATGAATCAAGGGAGCACGTCTGCAATGCCAATACTCACATGTAATCGTTGTGGCATAGATCACTTGATTGCCCAATGCCCCTATAACCCAAATGCGCCTAAAATCACACCCCTAAATTTGGTCGAAATTGCTAGTGTGACATCGCCAATACCACCCGTTGCACCCGCTTATGCGATTACACGGTCCATGCTTCAAGGGCCAGGCCATATCCTTGAAGAGAGAGATACCGCGTCAGTTATCCAAGCAAAGAAAAAGAAGACACGAAGGAAGAAGTCGCAGAATACGGGAAATTCAAAGCCAAGTTCCAAAACAAACATAGGAACAGGAGATGACCCCGTGTATATGAATGACCTCGAGGATGATTCAGATTCAATCGAGACAATGGAGACTAGAACCAATACCACAAAGAGAGAGACCGACAAAGAAAACCGTAACATGGAACCAAATGAAAACCGAATAAGAGAAAACCATAAAGAGCCTCTGAAAACACCACAAGTGTTTCCAAATCCAATCCAAGACCCCCAAGATAAACCGGAGGGGCAAAAAGGGAAGAATCGTAAAAAGAAGATTGGGACGTACCCAAACCCTGTAGACGAGATTGAGCAGGTGAAACATCTAAGAGGTTTAGTGGAGGAGACTCAAAGGAAACTAGAACCAGAACCCATGCAGATCAAAATTCATGACACAGTGTTTCCCACGCAAGTTCATCCACCCCACATGAACCATAGACCGTTAGCCATATCTAGTATCATCCAAGAAGGGAGTGAGGACGGGACATCAGAAAGTGAGCATACACCCTTCTTGTTGGAAAGGATGTTTAACGAAGGAGTACCTGATCCCATTGAGGAATATGAGATTCCATCCTCACCAGTTCCTAGTCAAGGACCTACACCCTGCAAAATGCCAATGAATGTTGCCAAACTAGTGGACTTCATGTCTTCTGAGGTCCGAACCACGATCATAGCAAAGCTGTATGGAGATCCTGAGTTATTCCTTGCACTTCGAGCATTCCTTAACGGAGAGCTACGAACGGGATTACCGCAGTTTGCGCAACCAAATAGGCCTGACTCGATTATGATTGATGAGGAAAATCATGTGCAATCACTTGACTTAGATGGACACGAGTCCGTGATCGAGGTACCCATTAACGAATTAGGGCAGTATTTTGAAGGCGACGAGTCTAATACGACCCTACCCATCACTACCAAGGGATTAACTATAAAGGGAATTCTTGATGGTGGTGCGGGAGTTAGCATCGTTACAAAAGATTGTTGGGAATCCATGGGAAAACCCCGCCTCAGTGTTACTAACATTGTGGTAAAGATGGCAAATGGTACCATAGCCAAACCTATGGGGATGCTCAAGGATCTTAAGATCAAAGTTCTAGGACACAAGGTATGACATACGTTCATTGTAATGGATTTCTCTAAACACCTTATGTCATATGAAATGATTTTAGGACGACCATTCATGAGGGAAGCACAAATGGTTCATGATTGGTCTAAAAATCATGTCTATTTGCAATTCCAAGACTCTGTCCTTAGAGTGGATTTGGTGACTGGTAAGGTACACCCCTTAGGCAGTAAAACCATTATTGATCATCGCTCTGACACCACAGTTCACTCGGCCCCACTACAATATTGTTACACTTGTAAGAAGGATACAGACATTGGTCAAGATTCTCCTTATATGGATATCCTACCTGGGATGACTGAGTCGGACAATGTGGATTGGGTCCACCTAGCATCAACCATAGACACTTGGGGAAATAGGGGGACGACCTGGGTAACACCTGAGGGGGATGAAATGCCTATACCCTTAAATATGCTACAAGCAATGCGTATCGCTTCCGACAAGACTCATCCTAAGGTAACAAAGAAAACATACAAGTGGGTCCCTAAAGCTTCTTTAGTGACCATACCTAGTGCTAAAAAACAGAAGCCCTGTAAGAAACGTACCACTCGCTCCAAGAAAAGTAAGAAAATGTTGCGATGGATCCCTAAACGACTATTGGAAGCCCAAGGCTACTATCAAGGAAATGATCAAATCTGGGTTCCAAAACGTAGATTGTGCTCTTACCTATCACCTGACCCAAGTGAGCCCAATCCCGTAGCTCCAAAACGAATCAATGATCATGGAAAGGAAAAAATCACAGAATGCTACACACCCGCTCCCGAGCTAGTTTGGGTACCAAAGAAAGAACGATTTGTTCCACCTAGCTCAGGAAGGGGGGAGTCCCATGAAGCTTCTAGCTCCTCATGTAATACATCCATAGAGGTAAAAGCTTCTACACAGCCTCCATCTATAGTAGTGGACCTCCATGAAGCTACAAAAGAATCCACACCTCCCAGTGTTCAAAAATCACCTGATGAACCACTTCAAGTTCGATCCTGGGAGAGTACCTTACCACCCTTGCAACTAGATGAAACGCATAGGGCGGTCGAAAACTATTGGTTAAAATCCTCACCTATTACCAACTGGAACAATTGGTTTCAAAGGGTGACAAGCTCATTTCAAACGGTATGATCTACCCAAGGAAGGGGGGAGTGTTTGTGGACATCCATCATTCACTGGTTTCCCTCTCAACCTTTTTCCCTGACCTCTTAATCTCCGATCTTAGGGAATGTACATATAAAGCTTTATACTCACAAAAAAAAAAAAACAAAAAATAAAGAGCAAGAGCAATTAGCAAACGAGTATGCACAATAAAAGTCAAAACATTGACTCAGACCTACACATGTCACATCTGGTACAGTGAAACAGAAACCTATGCCATAAAACACCTTTGATCCTCATCACTTGAGTGATGGAGGGTAGGTAAGATTAGTACGATAGAAGTGTTTCTGTTTTAGAGTTGAGAGATTAGCGAAGTTATCTTTTCCCACTGATGTGCCTCCTGGAGGTATTCCTTTTGTTTCCTAGTGTGTACAGGAGAGTGTTGCTATTGATAGGATTTGGACGTTCATGGAACCTTCAGATCAAGCGCGACCATCAACACAAACAGGTGTTTCTTGTCCATTAGCATTGCCGTTATCTTTTTGCATCTATGATTGTATGCTTTGATTGTGATTGGTAGCATAATATTCAGCGCATTGGCTTAGTATCAAACATTTAATTCAATGTAATGTTTTGTCATAGTCACTTGTCTAGGTTTAAAAATCAAGCAGTCCGACTAAGCTAGTTTGACCAAGCTAGGTATTAGAAATCTTCTCTTAATACCATGGGGAATGCCTTCCTAATAATCAATGGTTACTTAGGTTCTTAATCCGATTTAGGCAGCATTGTATGAAATGTACTAGGGCTTTCTAGTGGGCTTAACCCTAGTGACCTTTAGCTTAAGTATTATAAAGGGAGTTTACTAATGTGATGAGCCTGGGGAGTGTAACAGTGTTATATGACCCCCCAAAGTTACAAAATTAAAATATTGAAAATGAACAAACAAAAAATCAAAGTGCTACAATGTAAAATTTTAAGCTGGAAGAGAAATCTCAGCTTGATTTGGTACTTCACTCACATGTATTGCCTATGGTACTAGAGCCCTAGAGGTTCCCAGTGTGGGCGCTTTTCCTTGAAAAGCAAAAAACCCAAGGCATACAAAATAAGCACACACATCAAATTGAATCAATGTGAAAAGACTTTGGGGAGTCAAAGAAAAAGTAATCAGTCAGGCGATGATTTCATGAGAAATTCCTTTTATGGTAGCTTAACTACAAAGTCTTCTAGATATAGCCTCTAGTCAGCCCTCGAACATGAATACTTGGCTCTCGCGATTAAACAACTTAATTGACCACAGAAAATTAAGAATCTTACCCATGGTATTAATATTCGATCTCTAGTGCCTTTCGACCGTCAAATTAGCAACCCCAGACTTGTTTAATTTTTTACCTTTACATCTGTTTATGCATTTGATTACATTGCAATTAAATGTTCATTGCTATCAAATTGTTTGAAATTCTTTGACCAATCAATGTTTCTACCTAAAACTGCATATGCTTTTTAAGAGAATGCAATTACTGTGCCAATGTTGTTTGATTTTGCAGTGACTGAAGAAGGCTAAGGACATTCATCTCAAATGCTCTTCCACCTCGACGAACCAGCCTCAACTTAATAGCTTCCAAGGACGGAATCTACATCAGGAAGGGGGGCATGTTAACCCTCACGGCACACGGACACCGTAACCGTATTATCTATTTGGTAGAGTCAGGTACCGGGCTTGTCGGACCAATAGGGAAAGGTAGAGTGATCGCCGATGAGAGGTGCACTTTAACTGGGACATTCAAGGGATTAGTTGGCTAAGCATGGGCGCCCAAGTGTGAATGGGGTGAGCTCCTATAAAAGCCAACTAAACCTAATTTTTACTCATTCTCTCATTTGTGCAATAGAAGAGTGCTCTTGCTCCATCTCCATCTTCTTCTTCTTCACCTCCTTGTGTGTGTGTGTGTGATCGAGAGAGAGAGAGGGAGAGTGTGTGTGCGATCGAGCATTACGAAGGCACGACGGCGGCGAAGCGGTTGAGCGTGGCACGACTGCAGCTTCTTCTTCATCGCGGCGAGGAATCCACCACGAAGGCGAGCGTAGAGCGGTGAGTGACACACCCTTTGTTCTCTTGAGCTTGCTAGTTTAGGCTTGTTGTGTGCTTGGAGCCGTTTGTGGCTCGCACACGGTGTATTGGCAAGTCCCTTGCTTCGACAGTGCGGCAAGGAGCGCACACAAAAATTTCCCAACAGTTTTATGTGCATCGTTGGTGTGATCTAGATTGTGATTGCTTGTAGCACTCAAGATTTGTGTGCAGTGTTTTCCCTTAGTCTTCTCGGCACTTATCGACACACAACCTTTAGTGGGAGAATGTTAGGTAAAGGCGGTGTGCCTCACCAGGATTTGCCCGTGTTTGCCGGCCAGTGTCCGACCACCCATATTTATCTCCTTATTCTTTATACATACAAAGAATAAAGATCTCTCACTCATTCTCACATTGTGCTCATACAGTGAGGTTTGGGAGCTCCACCCACATCCTATGTTCTCTTTCTCCCCCCCCCCCCCTTCTCACTCTTCACACACGCACCGTATTCACACACTCGCATGCCAGGTAGCAGCAAAGGCAGAGAATCAAGGCATAGCACTAAACTTTGGGCTTCCAATCGGGCAGAGAGAGTCTCCTTGGGCGTGTGAGGTTGTGTCTACACACACACACACACACTCTCTTTGTAGCACAATGGACATCAACAATGAAGTAGCAGGTTTTGGGAGCATTGGATAACCAATATGGAGGCTATTCAGCTAGCATACTTTGTTTGACGGAAGAAGTCGACATCAAACATTTTTTTCTACCTTGATAGAATGCGAGTGAGAGAGAGCGTCCTTGTCTCTCCTCTAGAACCTCATCTACAACATTCCCTTGCCCCCCCTCTCTCGACGACGTTTTGGCTTTGATGGTTCCTTATTTTCTTGCTTCGACGGCACATACCAACACATAGAGGTTCCGACGGCCCATTCCAGAGCAGTTTTTCCCATGAGCGCGGCTCTTGGACAACAATTTCAACCACAGGTCCTTTGTTACTTGTGCTATGTGTTTGATTTTCAAGCGACATGTTTTTTGATCAATGAGGTAGTGTGCCAGATTCCTTGCAATTTTGCTCACAAGTTGTAGGCTTTCTTGCATTGCAAACTCATGTATGACTAAGTGGGCATTATAGAGAGTGATTTTAGTACATTTGTGTGTAGTTTATGCTATGTATGCATTTGCAAATACAACTTAAGCTAGGTATAGCTTGCAAGTACTAGGTTCATAGGTTTACAACATTTTTGGACAGGTAGAGCCTGTTTGCCAGGCTTTTGGCATTACATGTATACCAATTGTGGATCTATTTATTGAGACTGAGTGTTTGTTCTCATGTGGTTTTGTTGAGAGTTTTTGACTTTTTACTCAGTTTTTAGAGGAAACTCTACAGGATTTCCCCCAGAACCCATGATAGCCATGCAGGTTGATTGGCAAAAATTTGTGAGTACCAAGTATGCCTGGTAATTGAATAAGGGGCTAATAGAAAGATTTCATATAAGTGGGCATATACCATTTATTGTGCTGATATGCTACCTTGATGATGTAGCACTTGTCTTTGAGTGTGAGAACCAAGTTGTGTTGATTCCCACTTGTTTCTTGATAAGCCAATTTGGAGTTTCTTGGTTTGGTTCCTTCCTTAATGGTGATGAGGATCCACTTTTTGGTGAAGCTTGGTTAATCGCATGGGTAGTTTTGCATGACCTGCCCAAAACGTTTTCCAATCTTCATGACTCCATGGAGAGTAGGTACTTGTTGAATGGTTTTGATAATGCATATTGCTAACAAGAGGATAGGATCAAGCATGTAGGGGTAGGTACGGATTCCTCTTTCATCAAAGAACATGGTTTTGCAGTTGGGGGAAATATGGGTAGTGTAATGTATGAAGCATGATCCATCGGATTCCTCCCAAGCCATGATACATTGGCGTTGTAGAGAAGCTTCCTTCCCTTGGGAGTTGAATGAGGCATCAGGTAGCAGGTGTAATGCATCCCATCTCCCAAACCATCTCTTTATGTCTTGCATCCATCTCGTGCTCAAGATCTTGCTTTTATCCGTGCTTTGAACTTTCTTGATTGCTTCCCATATGCAATTGTAGGAAGTTGATGTGAGAGGTTTTGACACATCTTTATCATGTACTCCACAACCCTTTCCATGCCCATAACGTCAATTGGAAGAGATTGCGACTCAAGAAGTAGGAGCATATATGGTGTTTGTGTCTTAACTTGGAGAGATTTTGCTAGAAAACACTTTTGGAAATTCTCAAACTCTTTCCAAGTAGACTTTGAGATGCTCTCTCCCCACACTTCAAGATGCTTTTATTTGAGTTTGTAGCAGTGCTCAACCTACAAACATGAGAGAAGTTAAGGTTGTATGTGTGTGAGATATATTATGCACATACAATGCTAACTAGCACTTGCATTATGCTTCCATGTATGGATTGTATACAAATTAGCATTACTAATATAATAACATAGCACACTCAAAAAGATAATTAACATCCAAATTTTGTGGAGAGTCAACTATGATGAATGAACTGAGCTCGTTGTTGCTTTCCATATTACCCTTGCCATCTCGAAGCTCCCAAGCCTCTGCCTACTATCCACCGCCCGCTACTACCTCTTTCTCATAGTGTGTTGCTCACTGCCCCTTGCTTCTTACATCCATGCTTCCCACTGCTTTCCTCCTACCCCTTGTTTGCTACCTTGCTCACTAGCCCTCCCCCCCCCCCCCCCCCCCCCCCCCCCCCCCCCCCTCTTGCCATTTGCCTCCGTTGTTGTGAATTGTTTCCACATATTGGTGACAAATTTGATACAGTCACCCATGCCTTGGCAATAGCAGACACGTAATGGCATCCCTTGCTCCACCACAAAGGGACTCCTCAGAAGTCCCTTCACCAACCACCACGGAGCCGACCCTTTGACTTTCTCTTTTGCAAAAAGAGCAAGCAAGCTTGATGGCTGAGGTGGAGCGCTTGCAAGCCTCCTCGGCAAGATCACCAATGTCCAAATTCTCGACAGAGGGTATTATCAGATAGAGTTGGAGTCTCCAGAGATGATGACCAAGTTGCCTATTTTGGTCTACTTTCTAGTCTAAGGAGATAGTATCTCTCTCTACTTCATAGGACTGGTTCCATGTTCAGAACAATTCTGGAGTCACTGCTATCATGATGTGACACATACATAATGGGAACGAATGCTACAAGATCTATATTGCAACTTTTTAGATACATAAGTATATTTCCTATAATGTAATAAATCATATCTAAGTATAATAGTAAGCTTTCTATCTCATCCTATTATTTATCTCAAGGATAACATATTCTTATTTTACCGTTAGAAAGTACTATGGAAGAAAAAGCATCAACAGCTCCGTTTCTTTAACTTGGGGCAAAAAACATTGGCTCTTTTTTTCTACTATCTCATTATCATCTCACACACTAGCTAGATCCTATATCTAGGGTAACTTCCAATATATATATATATATTCTATGTATTTTTCATATATATCGTTTTAATAGCTACTAGGAAGGAATCAAATCCTAGTGGGACACTAGCTTGCATGATTTTCAAAGATACACCTATTTTAATGCATTATTACAAGCATGATTAACAAAAAATTTCAATCAGCAGTGTCATGATTTCATTTTGCATGAGATGTCCATTGGAATCAAATGACAATCTAGGCTAAGGGGACCACAAGAAATGTACCCTATTTTGATTATTGTTTTACACAAGGTTTTAATCCGAATTAAAAAGTGTATATAAAATGGGCGTCGTAGCTTATGAGCTGAATTTTTTGCTCCTAGTTTTATTTCTTTATTTGAAGCCAAGGTTGAGGACATATGATCAGAATGGTGTACCCCAGTCTACCCACATCATGTAGGGACAACTCATTTCAAACTTTGCCGGTTCCTGTTCAGACTAGCTCTTCTCTTTCTTGTGTAACCCTTGGGGGTTCCCTTCACCTATAAAAGGGGACCTCTTCTCCCTTTAAAACCATTCATGAGGGAGTGAGAGGATTGATTCCTAATTGTACTTAGCCATAAACATAAGCCTAAGCCTATACTTGCTCCTAGAGGAAGATTAAACAATCTTGTAAGATATCCTTGGAAGATTACTCTAATTAAAGAAGGTCTTGAACTCGGTGCATCAATCAAGGCTTAAGTCTTCACTTCTCTTCTCTCTCCATCATAATGGTGAATAACTCCCAAAGAGTTTGTCAAGTAAGATGTGTTTTACTTTGATGTTTTCTTGGTTTCTTGTTGTTTTCTTTTTCATCTCTAATCCAACATATATCTCTAATTTCATCTCCCTCCCCAACCAAATCTATCTCTCTCACTCTTAGAAAGTCATTCTCCCTAAAAATTCTAGGTTCTCCTTGCTACAGGTACATCTCTCCAAAGCATATCCTTATCACCTATGGACAAGAATAGGGATTGGGAGTGAAATTATCTTTCCTTCACTTCTCTCATATCTACATTTTGCACATACTAAAGTTATCATCATAGATGAATAATCCACATGATGTGAATTTATATTGCTTCCACTCTGTGTGGTCTATTACAATTAACGTTGTCATGCAGATCCGCTGCCATGAAGAGAAAAAGACCAGAGAAATGAAAGCTAAGCTTCTTTGAAGCCTACACATTTATTGAGTAGTGAGCAGGGCTTGTTAACAGGCCAAGCTTAATGATTAATGTATGCCAGATGCGGCTTTAAAGGTCCAATTGATGCCTTAATGATGCTAAAAAGGACTATGCTTGAAGTGAGCACAAGTGGGATATTATGATCTAAAACTGCAGTGCTTGAAGTTCTCTATGTGTTTTTATGGATCGTCAATTGAAGCTACGATGAAAAAGTTATGGCAGTTTGAAGTTTAAGTCGATTACACCGGATTGGGAAACTGCAGCTGAGGTGACAAAAATAAAATGAATGCACAGGCTTGAAGGTGCTCACTTTGTGGAGCGTGTCGGTATTTTCAAATCAGCGATCGGAGTTCCGGTCCCCAAGATATTGGCCATTAAAGATTCACCGGGGGCCGTGTCCGTACCAATCTGGTCAGCTCGTACGGAGTGCCATCTGGAAAGTTTTGAGCTGCAGCCAGGGTTTTCAATGCATTATAATAAGTGCTCGAGGAGTATCATGTCTGGTATGCCATCTCTTGTAGTACATTGATGACGGAAATATCAAATAAGGAAATGCAGGGAAAGCTATGGATGGCTTGGCACTAGATCCGGGCCAATTCTGTACTTGTATGAATATTTGGCCAATAAGTATGCCTAATACAATGCTTAGCAATGCTTTGCCCGATATGTGTACGAAATGTGATGCCATTACAAAAGCACAAAAAGCCCTTGGTGAGCTCATAGTCCGAAATTTCATCTCATGGAGCGTATTGATCGTGGGATATGCCTAAGAGAATAGGAGGTGCTAGCCTTGGCCGGCATGTATGCCAAATGTGGTGCCCTTACAAGGGCTACAACCCACCTTTAATAACCCAATTGGCCGCCCAAAAGGGCCAAAATAAATGAGCACTATCATGGGGGGGTTTTATTGAGTGTAAAAAGGGAAATAAAAAGGAAAGAGAGAAAGCGTTGCAAGAAGCAGCGAGCAGCAAGGACGAATGCCGGGCAGGGAGAAATCGGCTTGCGCAAGTCGCTATAAGACTTAGACGGGCATGGACACAAAGCAAAACTCCCAGCATGCCAAGGTGCACGTTTTCGGAGCTAGTTGCAGTGGATTCCGTGCTGGTCGGCCTTTCACCTGCCACGTCATCAAGACCGCTCCCATTCCACATCAATCATCACGGCACCGTGACTCCGTGGTGGGGCAAAAAATCGAGGAGGGCTATTATAAGGGGCATCAACCAAGAGGAAAAGAAGCAAGAAAGCGAGGGCAAGAAGGGGAAGAACCAAGGAGCAAGCAAGGAGGAAGTTCTCTCTCTTTCTCGCTCTCGTCCTTTGCTAACCAAGGCGCAAGTCTTTCTCTCGGCCTTTGCTAACCAAAGGGACTCTCTCTCTCTGGGCTTAAGCAAGGAAAGAGCAACCAAGGCTCGTAAGCAGTCTTCGGAGAAGAAAGCCAAGTTTCGGCATAGCAAGCAGGGAAAACTTTGAGAGCTCGGAGCAAGCCGAGCATGAAGGTAATTGGAAAGTCGAGAGCACCACGAGGCGAGAAGAACCAAGAAGCTTGTGCATAGGCAAATAGCATCGGGCGGTAATGGGGAATCTTCGAAGGGGAAGGTAGCATAAGCTGAAGAAGAAGGTCCAAGGAGGGTCTAAAGCTGGTTGACTTTGAAGACGAAAAGAACAAAGAGGATAAGAAAGGGCAACGAGCATCGGACATAAGTAAGGGATTGGAAAGGACATCAAGCTTCAAGCAAGCATAAGCTTTGAGCCTACATAATCCGAGATTGAGCAAGTATAAGACAAGGGAGCAGAAGCAAAGGTATTTGAGTTGAAAGGGGATTGAGCTTTGGGAGTTCAGGTAGTGCATGCTAACAGAGTAGGAAGCTGCATATCATTTCTGAACCCTGAAGATTGAGACAATGAGTCGAGATAAAGTTTGTAGATGTTACTTCATTGTCATCAGCTTATGTTTGATTAATCATTCTGTTAAGCCAGCTATTGTTAACGACCCGATTAATTCTATAAAGTGGGAGCTTAAACTCCTAATTAGCAGATGATCCAAGTGACGGTGTTGTTAATAGCCCGCCTTGGCTACAGATTAAGTTGTACTCAAACGTATTAATCGATTAATTGATGGTTACGACGATTGCCGGAGTCAGTTGCATCAGTTGTTCTTGTTCTCTCTCTTTCACACCTCCCACAGCAAGAGGCTCGGCGCCTGCCCGGCTCACGTAGCGAACACATATCCCCCGACATCTTTGGTAAACCCGATGCGAAACGAGATGGGGTGGGAGGTAAAGATGGAGAATTTAGAGCATATGATGAAGATGATTGCAAAGTTAAGTGCGAACAGTTTTGATGATAAGTCAACAGTTCCAGATTTTTCAAAGATGCTTCGATTGGTTCAAGGATCTCTGTTTGAAATGGAGACCGTAAAGAAGAAAATTCAAATTGATGAAGCTTTGAATGCAGCTTTAGATGCAATATAAGACGAGAGATGACTCTTTGATGGATACGATCTAGAGGGCTACCTAGAGTGCTATGAGTTGCAGACCAAGGTAAGAGGGATACTAGAAGAGTTGAGGATCAAATCTTTTGAGCAGTTAGTGAGTTCAGATGTGAAGGAGAAGATTCAAGAGGTTACCAGAGCCTACAACAAAAACTGGGAGTATTTCAAAGAACCTATTGTGAAAGTAAGTTATGAGCAGTATGAAAGCTATGAAGAACAGAGTGCAAGTCTACCAGACTACACAGATATTCGAGGACAAGTAGGATCAAACTTAGAAGCTGTGGTTGATGAGTGTATTGTGCAGGATTCTACTTTCTTACAGGCTAATGATGACAACATAGTTAAAACTGTGTATGCAAAGTTGGGGTTTGTAGACGCCTTGCATGAAGTAGAAGCCTCTGAGGGTGAGTCTCTACAGCCTCTAACCACACAGGGTGAGTTTTGCAAAGAACATATACTTGTAGTACAAAAGGAAAAGAAATCAGGGGATCAGAACAACAAAGTGGCTAAAGCTCAGGAAGAAATTGTGCAAGTGAATGAGAGCAGTCATATTCAGGTAGACATGCAGGAAGATTAAGTTATAGATGATACTTTTGCTATTGAACCAGAATTAGAGAAAAAAGTTTCTGCTACAGATTCTACCATAGAGTTGATTGATGGTGCTAGTATAGATTTTGCCAAAGAGTTGATTAATGATACATATGTTATAGGTCAAAGCAGGGCTGTTGTTGAGAGCAGTAGGACCATGGATTTTGGTATACCAGATTTACCAAACTTGGATGTACCAAATTTTGAGGACTTGGCTAAGAAAGAGTATGTGCTTGATTCAAAGGCGGTGCAGACTCCTTCATTGACAAGCTTTTGTGAAGCACAACTACCAAATTGGAAAAGTGATCTTGAACATGATTATGATGATTCAAAGGGGGTGCAGGCTCTTTTGACACGCTTCTGTGACCTAGAGCTATCGATCTGGCAAACTGATCCTGAATTTGTTGATGATTTAGAAGGGGAGAAAACCTCTTCTCTATCAGGAATTTGTGACACAGTGCTCACACTTTGGCAGAATGATCGTCAGAGGGCAGTAGATGAAATTTTCAATGTGCATACTGAACTTTGTGCTACAGAAGTGCAAAGATATTTGGATGAGGGTAAAAGACCTGAGGAGCAGTCTACAACAGATGTATTTAGTATGCATGTCATATGTGAAAATCTTAGTTTATAGCAACCTGAGATGTACAGGATGGAGGAACCTTCTGAAGTGGTGGACCTAGATCTTATGTGCTTATTAGACGAAGCTTTGGAAGGGTTCTCAAACACAGATGCTAAGGATACCAATCAATCTATATTCATGCATGAGAAAGTTTGTTCAGATGCAGTCGATGATGATCTGATGCAGTTGTTAGATGATGCACTACTTGATTTTGAGCCTCTACGAAATAGAGATTTGTTTTCAGATTCATCTTTTGAGCCTAATGAAGAGGGTTTTACTAGAGACTTGATGTATTCAGATATGCATGATTGGGATTCCAATACTAGTGAGACTGAAGGTGCACTGCCAATGCTTTTACCTGTGATTGATGATCGACAATTGGATGAGCCAGTTGCACAGGGAATATGGCAGTATTTGGTGCTACTTGATGCTATATGGAATATGATACTACCCTATGATGTAAGGTATTTTGAGATAGATTTTGATCCAGGAGGTGATAGGTATATGCATGGTCCTGGGCAATTGACTTATATGCCATATGATCCAGGCGGTTTGCATGAAGATTTGTGGGTTAATTTATGTTTATGCTATAATGATTGGAAATTCTTGTATTTTCCCCATGATCTTGGAGGATGGTGCAATTTTTTTAAAGGAATTCTCACAATGGGGCAAATGATTGGTTTCCCGTTTGATCCTGGGGGCTACTAAAGTGCTAGTTGAAGATTTGAAGAGTACCATCTATCTGATGTAGCAGGTTGCATGGTATAAGGTTTTGCTTCCTAGATTATGCTAAGTGAGAAGAGTTTTTGGTTATTCATTCAATAAGATTACATGGCTGGCTTCTAGTTGACTTCTTTGGACAATTGATGAAGTATCTTCACATCTTTTGAGATGGTTTTGCTACCAAAACTTGAAGTAAAGAACTTGACGGCCATTCCGTGTGCTGCCAAAGTAAGGCATACTTGAGCTTGATAGGGTTTCATAAAGCGAGCTTAATGGTCAAGCCGTGTGCATCATTAACTGAAGCACTTGAGTCTGGCGGGGTTCACTAAACAGGTTTTCCATAGTTGAATGCTTTGAAGGTACGGCAGATACGGTTCATAGATTTTTGATGGGTAGCTATCTAATGATTAAGCTAGACAATTGACAATAGGGTATAAGCCTTATTTAATTTTCTGTAAGTTTACCAGTTACGTGAGTCTGATGATGGTAAGGAGCTTAAGGTACCTAAAGCAGATGCAGATTGAAGGCAGTTGGCACAAACCGGAGGCTGTGCAGGTTCAGAGGGGGTGGATGTCATGCAGCTCCGATTCCATGAAGAGAAAAAGATCTGAGAAATGCAAGCTAAGCTTTTTTGAAGCCTACACATTTATTGAGTAGTGAGCAGGGCTTGTTAACATGCCAAGCGTAATGATTAATGCATGCCAGATGCGGCTTTAAATGGCCAATTGATGCCTTAATGATACTAAAAAGGACTATGCTTGAAGTGAGCACAAGTGGGATATTATGATCTAAAATTGTAGTGCTTGAAGTGCTCTACTAGCCTGTTTTTACGGCTCGTCGATTGGAGCTACGATGAAAAAGTTATGGTAGTTTGAAAGTTAGGTCGATTATACCAGATTGGGCAACTGCAAAGCTGAGGTGACAAAAATGAAATGAATGCACGGGCTTGAAGGTGCTCACTTTGTGGAGCGCGTTGGTATTTTCAAATTAGCGATCGGAGTTCCGGTCCCCAAGATATTGGCCATTAAAGATTTACCGGGGGCCGGTTCCGTACCAATCTGGTCGGCTCGTACGGAGTGCCATCTGGAAAGTTTTGAGCTACAGCCAGGGTTTTCAATGCATTAGAATAAGTGCTCGAGGAGTATCATATCTGGTATGCCATCTCTTGTAGTACATTGATGATAGAAATATCAAATAAGAAAATGACGGGAAAGCTATGGATGGCTTGACACTAGATCCGGGCCAAATGCGGTACTTGTATGAATATCTGGCCAATAAGTATGCCTGATACGATGCTTAGCAATGATTTTCCTGATATGTGTACGTAATGTGATGCCGTTACAAAAGCTCTTGATGAGCTCATAGTCCGAAATGTCATCTCATGGAGAGTATTGATTGTGGGATATGCCTAAGAGAATAGGAGGTGCTAGCCTTGGACGACCTGTATGCCAAATGTGGTGCGCTTACAAGGGCTACAACCCGCCTTTAATAACCCAATTGGCCACCCAAAAGGGCCAAAATGAATGAGCATCATAATGGGGGGGGGGGGGGGGGGGGGGGGGGGGGGGGGGGGGGGTTATTGAGTGTAAAAAGGAAAAAGAGAAAGCGTGGCGAGAAGCAGCGAGCAGTGAGGACGAACGCTGGGCAGGGAGAAAACAGCTTGTGCAGGTCGCTATGACTCAGACGAGCATGGCCACAAAGTGAAAAACTCCCAGCATGCCAAGGTGCAAGTGTTCGGAGCTAGTCGCGATGGATTTCATTCTGGTCGGCCTTTCACCTTCCATGTCATCAAGACCGCTCCCACGCCACATTAGTCACGGCGCCGTGACTACGTGGTGGGGCAAAAAATGAAGGAGGGCTATTATATGGGGACATCAACAAAGAGGAAAAGAAGCAAAAAAATGAGGGCAAGAAGGGGAAGAACCAAGGAGCAAGCAAGGAGGAAGTTCTCTCTCTTTCTCACTCTCGTCCTTCGCTAACCAAGGCACAAGTCTTTCTCTCAGCCTTTGCTAACCAAAGGGACTCTCTCTCTCTCGGCTTAAGCAAGGAAAGAGCAACCAAGTCTCGTAAGCAGTCTTCAGAGAAGAAATCCAACCTTCGGCATAGCAAGCAGGGATAACTTTCAGAGCTCGAAGCAAGCCGAGCATGAAGGTGATCGGAAAGTCTAGAGCACGACGAGGCGAGAAGAACCAAGAAGCTTGAGCATAGTCAAAGAGCATCGGTAATGGGGAATCTTCGAAGGGGAAGGTAGCATAAGCTGAAGAAGAAGGTCCAAGGAGGGTCTAAAGCTGGTTGAGTTTGAAGACGAAAAGAAGAAAGAGGATAAGAAAGGGTAACGAGCATCGGACATAAGTAAGGGAGTGGAAAGGACATCAAGGGTCGAGCAAGCATAAGCTTTGAGCCTACATAAGCCGAGATTGAGCAAGTATAAGACAAGGAAGCAAAAGCAAAGGGATTCGAGTTGAAAGGGAATCGAGCTTTGGGAGTTGAGGCAATGCATGAAAACAAAGTAGGAAGCTTCATATCATTTCTGAAGCCTGAAGATTGAGACAATGAGTCGAGATAAAGTTTGCAGAAGTTACTTCATTGTCATTAGCTAATGTTTGATTAATCATTTTGTTAAGCCCGATGTCGTTAACGGCCCGATTAATTCTGTAAAGTAGGAGCTTAAACTCCTAGTTAGCAGATGATCCAAGTGACGGTGCTGTTAACAGCCCTCCTTGGCTATAGATTAAGTTGTACTCAAACCTATCACTTGTTCTTGTTCTCTCTCTTTCACACCTCCCACAGCCAGAGGCCCGGTGCCTACCTGGCTCACGTAACGAACACATATCCCCCGACAACGTATGGATTAGCCGTAAAACGCACTTTCAACAACGTATAGTGTTTTTCTTTGGCCCAAAAAGGCTCAATGAAATACTTCTTTCATCGGATCCCATCATACTAGCCCTTATAGACTATAGCTTTTCTTTTACGTAAGTGTAGTTATCTTGCTATGACCCAAGAGAATTTGTACACACAATTAATCTCAATCACTAGACAAAACATATATATTATGGTAAGCACAAAATTCCTATTCCAAAGAACAGTTTGTAGCCTGTTTGGTCGGCAAAGATTGAATGCCATTAACTCATATATTAACCCTTTCATATTACCCATGATACCATACGACCGTAGCCTTGATGTTTTCATTTTTGTGTTTTTTTAATATTCTCTTTTTTGTTTTTTTCTTTGTGTGTGTGAGTGCAAGAGAGAAAGAGCGGGGCTTCTTTGATTGCACATCCTTCAAAACCCTAGACTTCATGGCATCTATGGTATAACTCCTTCATAAAGTTTTTGGAGTTCTCTCACAGATTCTCACAGCCAAAAGCCCGCTGCTTTCCTGGCAAGACCGCAAACTTCTCGACACTGCGCACTGCAGCTTCACTTCTGGCCAAGGCCGCAGGTGTACTCTACAGGTTCTTGTTCGAGACACACACTCCCTCTCGAAGGTGATATTGTTGCCTCGTGTGAGAGACGGTCTTGGTTGCATTTATACGGCCGTATAATAAATTTCTTACGTATTATTATTTTTAATCAAGTTGTACTTAGATTGCATGGCTTGCTCCCACTTGACCTTGTCGTCCATTTGCATGGCTTCTTTGTAACAAGATTGCTCACCACAGTCAGCGAGCATGGCATAGTCTAACCCTCGCTGAAATTGCTAATGTGGATGTGAGGATCTAGTAGATCATCTTAAAGCTTGGCTACTGCTCTGCCTTGTCAATTGAAGCATTGCTAGTGGAAATACCTTGAATGTGATTTTTCTATACCCAACCTCTTTGGTAGATTTCTTGTGCATCTTTGATTTGCTGAAGATAACATGTGAATTACTACAAATTACTTTGCAAGATTCTCGATTCTAGAGACAATATCCCATCTCTCCATCTATATCGTAACCAAGAAAAATACACTTGTGTGACTTTGGGTCTAGATTTTTCTAAAGCTCTTTGGGCACATGGGCATACGCCTCACACCCAAAGACAAACGATCATAATGTGGTTTCTTTTTGGACCACAGCTCCTTTAGAGATGTGTTAATTCAATGGTGTAGTAGGTGATCGATTGGTGATATATATTTCTATGAGCATTGAGTACTACCTCTCCCCAACAGCCTTGAGTGTGATTTCCCATAGAAAACATGGCTACTACGACTCTCTCCTGAATCATACAATTCATTCTTTCTACAACTCCATTTTGATTAGGGGTGCAAGGTGCAATAGGCCACCTTGATACTGTTAGGAAATATTACGTAGCTAAATAGATATTTGAGTAGATTACGTAATGGAGAAAGATAGACTTCACACACACGAGATTATAGAGTAGAGAGAGAGAGAGAGAGAGAGAGAGAGAGAGACAGAGAGAGAGAGAGAGAGTACACACGATATACGTGGTTCACCCAATGTGGGCTACGTCCACACGGGAAAGCAACCACTCAATGGCTTTAGTACTTCAAAAGAAGAAGTAGTTTACAAAGGATTAAACCCTTAATAGAGCTCCTGCCTTGCTTCACTCTCACCACCTCACACTCACCTTGTTGCATCTACTTCACACTCTGAAATGTGTGTAGAAATGGCCTCCTTTTATAGGCCAAAAGGGCCGCCCTCTCTCATGAGAGGCAACCATGTGTAGCCGTCCTTGTGTAGATAAGTCCAAATCGGACCCTCCAATCTGCTCATGTGTGGCCGCCCTTGAGAAGACAAGTCCGCCATGGAATTCGGCCACCGACCAACTGGCCAACCGACCGGTCATTTTCCGACCACTTTTCGGCCGTCGTCTGGCCATAATATTCCGGCGAAGGGAAAAAAAGTATCGGGGGCTTCCGCCCCCTCTGGCCATTAAAGTTGCCCTTGATTTTTGGCCGTGAAAATTTTGGTTTCCGTCGAGTGAGTTTCCTTCACGCACGATGGCCTCTCCTCATAATGGGGGCCTTACAAATGTGCGCTTTTACCACAGAAAATTACAAAGGATAAATCAGGCTCTATGCTTAAGAATCTCCCACTTGGAGACTGATCTCCAAAACAAACCTGTGAGTGACTACTTTCCATCCTGGCTTCTCATCCTTGAATGCCGATTGAAGATGAGCAAAAGCTCAACTTCTCCTTTTTGACCACCTTTGTAAACATGTCTGCACGATTTTCACTTGTATGCACCTTTTCCTTGCTTTAGTTGTCCCTCTTCCAAAAGAGTACGTATGAAGTGATATTTCACCTCAATGTGTTTTTTCCTTGAATGAAAGGCTGAGTTCTTTGCAAGATGGATAACGCTTTGGCTATCACTATACAAGACACAATTGTCTTGTTTGAATCCAAGATCTTCTAAGAATCTGCGAAGCCACATAATTTCTTTGCTTGCCTCCGTCATTGCTACATACTCTGCTTCCATGGCAGAAAGTGAGACCACTTTTTTCTGCAGCTTTGAAGCCCAGCTTATTGTGGTGCCTCCAACTGTGAAGACATAGCCAGTAGTGCTCCTTCGACTATCTTTGTCACCTGCCATGTCTACATCAGCATACCCTTCTAGAAAAATATGAGTTCCTCCAAAATACAAAGCATTTGTTGTTGTTCATTTTAGGTACCTTAGTATCCACTTCACAGCTTGCCAGTGTTCTTTACCTAGGTTGTCCATGAACCTACTCACAACTCCCACAGCATGTGCAATATCTGGCCTTGTCCAGACCATAGCATACATTAGAGAACCTACAGATGCAGTATATGGAACTTTAGACATATAGGCTATCTCCTCTTGTGTCTTTGGACACATATCCTTTGTTAATTTAAAGTGACCAGCCAAAGGTATAGAAGCTGGTTTTGCATTTTGCATTGCAAACCTTTCTAGTACCTTTTTGATGTAATCCTCTTGAGATAGCTCTATTGTCTTCTTTGTCCTATCCCTTGATATTTTCATACCAAGTATCCTCTTTGCAGCACCTAAATCTTTCATTCAAAAAGATTTAGACAGCTCCTCTTTTAGGTCTTTGATGTCCTACATGTTAGCACTTGCAATCAGCATGTCATCAACATACAACATTAGGATGATGAACTTCCCATCTCCCAAATTCTTTGTGTAGACACAATGATCTGAGTTGCATCTTCGGAATCCATGATTTAACATCCATCGATTGAACTTCAAGTACCATTCTCTTGATGATTGGTTTAATCCATACAAGATTTTCTTTAATCTGCAAACCATTTTCTCCTTACCTTTTACTTCATACCCCTTTGGTTGAAGCATGTAGATTTCCTCCTCTAAGTCACCGTGAGGGAATGCCGTATTTTCATCCATTTACTCGAGATTTAAATCATGAGTAGCCACGAGGCTTAAGACAAGACTAATTGAGTTCATTTTACAACAGGAGAAAATATGTCATTGAAGTCAATACCTTTCTTTTGAGAAAACCCTTTTACCACAAGCCTGAACATTTACCTTTTCTTCCCACCATCTTCTTCCTTGAGCATGTACACCCATTTGTATTGAAGTGCCCGCTTACCTTTAGGCAGATCAACCAACTCCCATGTTTGGTTGTGATGTAGTGAGTCCATCTCCACTTGCATGATTTTCATCCATTCTTCTTTGGATTCGTGTTGCATAGATTCTTCGTATGATTCCGGCTCTCCAGAATCTGAGATCAAGAGATGGTTTTCTGGAGGTCTACTTGCTCTTGTAGATCTTTGGGGAATAGGTTGAGGCTCCTCATTTGGTTGACGTTGTTGCACATTGTCACCGTTTGCAGTCCTTGAGTCTTCACCGTCCTCAAGCTCCATGTACTCATCACCTGTTTCTTTTGTTTGTTTTCTTTCCAAGTAATCTTTGTACATATTTTGTTCGTTAAAAATTACATCGCTACTCCTTAAGATTTTACCATCTTCAGGATTCCATAGGCGATACCCAAAGTCACCTTTTCCATAGCCAATGAAGAAACACTTTTTGGACTTTGCATCTAGCTTTGATCTTAGGATTCTTTCTATCTGTGTGCATGAAAACCTCACACCCAAACACTTTAAGAAATACATAATTCACCAATTTACCTGTCCATGCGCATAATTCACCAATTTACCTGTCCATGCCTCTTCTGGAACTCCTCCATCAAATGTTGTTGAGGATGACCGGTTGATTAAGTACACAGACGTACTTACAGCTTCCACCCAAATCTCAAGCGATAGGCCTGCATGTAGCCGCATGCTTCATGCTCGCTCCATGATTGTCCTGTTCATCCTTTCCAAAATCCCATTTTGTTCAGGTGTACTTGGGGTTGTCCTTTGCCTCCGAATGCAATTGCTAGCACAAAAGCTTTCAAAAGCTTGGCTGCAATATTCGCCTCCATTGTTGGATTTGAGGCATTTAACCTTGGTACCTATTTCATTCTCCACAAAGGCTTTCCACCTTTGAAATATGGAAAATACATCGGACTTATTCTTCATGACATAAAACCATGTTTTTCTAGTCGCATTGTCTATGAATGTTACATAGTACAATGAGCCACCAAGTGATGGTGTACTTACAGGAACCCAAACATCAGAATGAACCAACTCAAGTTTTTTATTTTTTCTTTCATTTCCTGATTTTTGAAATTTTACCCTCTTTTTTTTTCCATAAACACAATCTTCACAGAACTCTAAGTCCACTTCTTTCAAACCTGGTAGAAGCTTCTTTGTTTGCATTCCTTTGGCACTCATATGCTCAAGCCGGTAGCGCCACACCACACTGTCAACTTCTGTAGTTGCTGCACAAGCTGAAGATTGCGTGCTAATAGTACACAAGTAAAGTGGTACCAACCTTTTCTCCCTTGGCAACCACCAAACATCCCTTTGAGATCTTCAACCGTTTGTTTCCGAATGCAATGTTGTGACCTTCATCGTCCAATTGTCCTGTAGAGATCAAATTTTTCCAAAGAGAAGGAACATGCCTAACATCTTTAAGCTTCCATTCATTTCCATTAACAATTTTGATAGAAACTGTACCTTTGCTGACAATCTCACAAGCTTCATCATCTCCCAAGTATACATACCCAAAATTACCTTTGGTGTAATCTTGGAAATGTTGCTTGTGTGGTGTCGCATGGAATGAAGCCCCGAAATCTACTATCCAGGAATTAGACACATTGTCTAATGAGAGAATTAGAGAATCTTTCTCTACTTTACCTGCCACATTGGCCTCCGATGTTGGCTTGTTGTCTTGCGACTCAGTCTCATTCTTCTTCTTGGACCAGCAATCCTTCTTGATGTGGCCCTTCTTGCCGTAGTTCCAAAATTCAAGAACTGAGTTTGTGCGTGACTTGCTCCGTCTTGAGAGATCATGACCCTTTTGGTTTTTGAACCTCTCCTTAGGCCTTCCTCTTGTTTCCACTGATAGTGCACCACTTGATGATTCTCCTGTGCTTCTCCTTCGTATTTCCTCGCTTAGGAGAACACGCACAATATCATCAAACTTAGGAGTATTTGTGACAAAAATAGAATTACTTATAGCCATCACAAGGCTGTCCCAACTATACGGTAGAGATGATAGTATAAGGAGAGCTTGCACTTCGTCAATCAAAATTGATTTTCACCGATTGAAGCTGACTTATGTTTGTGTTAAAGTCATTTAGGTGTTCTACAACTGAACCATTCTCTACCATCTTTAGATTGAACAAGCACTTCATAAGAAATACCTTATTGGATGCTGATGGTTTCTCGTAGAATTTGTCAAGTAACTTCATCAAGTCCTTCGTGGTCTTCATCTCCGAAACATTGAAGGCCACCGTTGATGCCAAGCTTAACCGGATTTTTCCTAGTGCCTTTCGATCAAGGACAATCCATGCTTCATATGCCATTGTTGCGGGCTTCTTCGCAAGACCGCCTAGTGGCAAATAGAGGTCCTTTTGGTAGAGATAGTCTTCAATCTGCATCTTCCAATGTTGGTAGTTTTTGCCGTTGAACCTTTCAATCTTGATCTTCCCTTCCTCCGCCATAACTCCCACTCAATTCAAGGAATCCTTTCCTTGAGATACTTTAGCTACAAGCAAACCTTGCTCTGATACCAGTTGTTAGGAAATATGACATAGCTAAATAGATATTTGAGTAGATTACTTAATGGAGAGAGATATATTTCACACACATGAGATTATAGAGTAGAGAGAGAGAGAGAGAGAGAGAGTACACACGATATACGTGGCTCACCCAATGTGGGCTACGTCCATGGGAAAGAAGCCACTCAATGGCTTTAGTACTTCAAAAGAAGAAGTGTTTACATATGATTAAACCCTTAATAGAGCTCCCGCCTTGCTTCACTCTCACCACCTCACACTCACCTTGTTGAATCTACTTCACACTCTGAAATGTGTGTAGGAATGGCCTCCTTTTATAGGCCAAAAGGGCTGCCCTCTCTCATGAGAGACAACCATGTGTAGCCGCCGTTGTGTAGATAAGTCCAAATCGGACCCTCCAATCCGCCCATGTGTGGCCGCCCTTGAGAAGACAAGTCCGCTTTGGAATTCGGCCACCGGCCACCGGCCACCGGCCATTGACTACCAGCCACCAGCCAACCAGCCAACCGATCGATCGTTTTCCAACCATTTTCTGGCCGTCGTTCGGCCATAATATTCCGGCGAAAACGAATATTCCGGCGAAGGGAAAAAAAGTATCGGGGGCTTCCGCCCCCTCTGGCCATTAAAGTTGCCCTTGATTTTTGGCCGTGAAAATTTTGGTTTCCGTCGAGTGAGTTTCCTTCACGCACGATGGCCTCTCCTCATAATGGGGGCCTTACAAATGTGCGCTTTTACCACAGAAAATTACAAAGGATAATCAGGCTCTATGCTTAAGAATCTCCCACTTGGAGACTGATCTCCAAAACAAACCTGTGAGTGACTACTTTCCATCCTGGCTTCTTATCCTTGAATGCTGATTGAAGATGAGCAAAAGCTCAACTTCTCCTTTTTGACCACCTTTGTAAACATGTCTGCACGATTTTCACTTGTATGCACCTTTTCCTTGCTTTAGTTGTCCCTCTTCCAAAAGAGTGCGTATGAAGTGATATTTCACCTCAATGTGTTTTTTCCTTGAATGAAAGGCTGAGTTCTTTGCAAGATGGATAACGCTTTGGCTATCACTATACAAGACACAATTGTCTTGTTTGAATCCAAGATCTTCTAAGAATCTGTGAAGCCACATAATTTCTTTGCTTGCCTCCGTCATTGCTACATACTCTGGAGCTTTGAAATCCAGCTTACTGTTTTGCCTCCAACCATGAAGACATAGCCAGTAGTGCTCCTTCGAGTATTTTTGTCACCTGCCATATCTGCATCAGCATACCCTTCTAGAAAAATATCAGTTCCTCCAAAATACAAAGCATTTGTTGTTGCTCCTTTTAGATACCTAAGTATCCACTTCACAGCTTGTCAGTGTTCTTTAGAGAACCTACTGCTGCAGCATATGGAACTTTAGACATACATGCTATCTCCTCTTGTGTCTTTGGACACATATCCTTTGTTAATTTAAAGTGACTAGCCAAAGGTGTAGAAACTGGTTTTGCATTTTTCATTGCAAACCTTTCTAGTACCTTTTTTATGTAATCCTCTTGAGATAGCTTTATTGTCTTCTTCATCCTGTCCCTTGATATTTTCATACCAAGTATCCTCTTTGCAGCACCTAAATCTTTCATTCAAAAAGATTTAGACAGCTCCTCTTTTAGGTCTTTGATGTCTTGCATGTTAGCACTTGCAATCAGCATGTCATCAACATACAACATTAGGATGATGAACTTTCCATCTCCCAAATTCTTCGTGTAGACGCAATGATCTGAGTTGTATCTTCTAAATCCATGATCTAACATCCATCGATCGAACTTCAAGTACCATTGTCTTGATGATTGGTTTAATCCGTACAAGCTTTTCTTTAATTTGCAAACCATTTTCTCCTTACCTTTTACTTCATACCCCTTTGGTTGGAGCATGTAGATTTCCTCCTCTAAGTCACAGTGAGGGAATGCCGTATTTACATCCATTTGGTGGAGATTTAAATCATGAGTAGCCACAAGGCTTAAGACAAGACTAATTGAGTTCATTTTTACAACATGCTTGCTTTTGATGTGTGCCAAACATGACCAAAAAATGGCCTAGGACGGGTGATAGCCGATGGCAAGGTAGTGAGGATCTCTTGCAAGATTAATGCTCTGGAATGTAGGATTTGAAGTGCGCTCCTCAAACATAGCTACGGTTTGCAAATTATGGGTGTCAAAAAATGGAGTATATTGCAGATTCCCAAAGGATAGGACAGATGAAGATAAGTGGCTAGAGCAGATTTTAGTAGGTAAACATGCAAAGCTCAAGTTATGGAGCGTGCCGATCATTCTGGATTCCGAATCAATCCCAAGTCTGCAAGATATGGTCAGTTGAAAGGTTTTCGGTGGCAAATTGTGTGCCCAGTTGAGTGCATTAATAGATGTGCCACCTGGTATTTTTTGGCCTCGACCAGGTTTTGGAACGTGGTGCACTATAGAGTTAGTAGGAATCAATGTCTCAACCATAGGGCTTATGGTTGCAACATTAGAGGTAGTTGAAGTTTGACGATCATCGCGACAGTGAAGAATCTGATATTTTTTTTGCCGTTTTGGGCCAATTGATTGGAGGGCCTGAGAGAATCAATATGCGTTGAGATTTGTATGGACTACAACTAAGAATTGGGTCTACAAGTGGTACTTTGCGGCTCAAGAGCTGGAGCTTGGAGCATCAAAGGGTAGAGGCTCAAATCAGGTTGAAAGAGTGCTTTTGAGTTGTTTTTTTAAAAGGTTTTTGGAGTTGGGAGGCCCTCGAGGGGTGAGGCAGGCTACGAGTGCCACATGGCAATCTAGATAATCCCACATATGAAATATTTCACTAGAAGCAAAGGGTATAAGTCCTAAACAATGGCCCATTTGAAAGCATCAATTGGAGTGGGAGCTTGGAGCTCGTGGAGCTATGGCCCTTGCCACGTTGGGTGCTACACGCAACGTTTACAATGCTACTTGTGGCAGCGGTGGATGGAGTTTTATGCTAGTGCAGGACGGCCATGGGCCAATTTTGGCCGTTGACAATGGACAGTGGTTGAGTGTAGGGTTGCTAATGTGGCACCCTATGGGGGTTGATTCACGAGATCACGAGGGGAAAAACGTTTTTGAGGACCACCTTGGAGAGCACCGATGGCACCGTCGTTGCCCCTAGGGGTTGCTCGTGTGATGGCTTGGGCCAAGAATGAGCAAAGAGGTGTTTCCCTTACGGTTGAAATAGAAACTGGCGTGATGTCACTACCATGCAATGCATGTTAAACATAGGGCACCCAATGGGTGAAATGTATGGAAATTTCTAAGAGAAGCTCCCTTGAGTTGCACGAGCCATAAACAAAACCCATTTTCTTTCTTGAAAGTGTGACTCCATATAAGAGGAGTTTTTTCAAAATTGTAGAAGTTTTTGGACGATTGGGAGTTTTTTGAACGTGGTGAAGGAGAAGAGCAAGGAGTTTTGCTTTGCACAGTACATGGAGGTCTTGTAACTGTTTTCTTTGAATGAAAAGCTCATCACTACCCCAACAGTGTGTGGTTCCTCGCTCCCTTCAACCCCAAACCGAGATCCTAGTGTGCAAAGTGAGAGAGAGGGAAGGTTGGTGTGATTTTGCAGTGTGGAATGTGGGACGCATGTCTAACCTCACCATCCTATCTTATTGCAGTATTGGCGAGAACCACGATTAATTTGTCACACCATGGGACGAAGCTGACTCGACTAGTGCATAGAGGCTACAAGAGGTTGTCAATCTGTTGGAAAACAACTAACAACTCGCATCTAACTCAAGCTACACTCAAGTGACTGAAATCACCAAAAGCCAATCGCTCATCAGCAAGCAAATCACATCCGTTACAGCATCAAATGACATCCAAACGGAATGAAACTTCTAGGACAAGTTTATAATTCCTAATCACACGTGCCTATGGCCTCAAATCCCACTTTAGTTCAAGTTCCAAAATCACAATTTTAACAGCAGTGGGTTTTTGACCTAGTCGTTTTCGACCCAAAATGCATCTAAATGCTTAGCAATGATGCCCCAATACCTCGCCTATGCTTAGTTTTTTATTTAAAACTATAAAATTCCTACTTATGATGCTACGGGAGGGGCAACGACGGTATCTTCTGGACCATTGGCACTGTATCTTCGTCTGTGATGTGGACCTGAAAGTCTTCATCACCACTCGGCTCTGTCATGGAATGCGTCTCAAATTCAGCAAACGAGACCAAGGGAATGTCTATTTGGGGCGGCTCTGAAATGCCTGCCTCTTCCTGCGTGTCCGGCTTTCCATCTCTGAGGAGATGATTTAACCGTTTGAGTTCTGGTATCTCCTTTAGGAGCTCCTCCTCTCTTTGAACCCGGATCAATATACCAGATCTCTGTGTTGTGACTGTTCAAGCTTTAATTCCAGCTCTAAATCCCTGTTTTTCTTTTCAAGTGCCTTGTATACTTCATCAGTTCCCTTGATCGAGGCCACGGCTGGATTTTCTCTGATTTGCCGCAAGAAAATGGCCTGATCATTGATTATCTATTCGGAATATTGCAATGAATCATTGGCAACATCTAGCTGCACTTGAACTTTCGGAGCTGACAGAGAGGTTGTAAGAAGTTCATTCCCGACTTCTGTCAACTGCTCGTCTTTTACCTTGCAAGCATCAGATAATTTAGTGAGGAGATCACCTAACTCCTCCATTTCCTTTTGTTGTTTGTCCCTGGATATTTAATGTTGTTCCACTTCTATCTTTAGCTCTTGCACTTGCCTTTGGAGATCAGTGATGATAATCATCCTGTCTTTGAGCTCTCCTTGAAGAGCATCGATGACCATTTCTAGTTCCTTCGCCTTTGTGTTGGGTTTAAGGCTGCTGAGTGGAGTTTCTCCGTCATGTCTTGCATCTGCCTTGCATACTCGTTTACTTGTAAAATAACTTCATCATTGGACTGCCACTCCTCCTGTCTTGCTAGTTGGGATGTGCCTGCAGCCTCATGTGTTGCTTCTTGTTGTGTTGTAGGTACTAGTGGTTCTGTAGAGGTAGATGGTTGTTCTTCTCCTTGGCCATCCTGAGGCTTTGATGCCTCGGCAGATTCTGGCTGAGTGGAAGTAGATGGTGTGGTCTCAACCCTTACCGTCTCTTCAGGTCCCGACCTTTTTGCCTTCTCTGGCTCGGGCTCTGTATCATGTGTAGTCGTAGGCCCTTTTTCTGTATCTACTTCCTTATCAGTTTCTTCCATCGGCTTTTGAGTTTCTTCTGTTGCCTGCTCAGGTTTTGGCTCGACTTCTTTTTCCTCATGTTCTTCGGTGGGTCATCTTTTTGTGTAGCTTCTGTTGTTGGATGAATTCAGAATCTTTTTCTTTTTCAGTCTCTGCTTCTTCATTAGTACCTTGGCCTGGTGGTGGTGGTGGTGGGCTAGGCATGGGATGGTCTTGTTGTTCCGGCGGCGGTGAGGTGGGTCAGGGAGATGCCTAGCTTTGCTCTTGAGTAGTCATTTCCTCAGCTTTCTTTGCCGCTTCTTTTGCCTCTTTCAGCTTTAGGGCTTCGGCCTCTGGGTACATTCTTTATAAATAATCTTTTGGATCATCTGCCTGTTTTCTTGTATGATGCATGTGGGTACCCATTTTTCTGGGTCCTTTCCTTGTGCTTGCCTACTGCACTGGTAAGCTTATTTTTCTCTTTCGAAACGCGCTTGTTTTTGAGATGGCTCCTCTTGGTGGGCAGCCACAGCTTTCCTCTTCATCTCTTCCCTCCGAGCTCTCTTTTATTTATTGTCAGAGCTCACGTTGCTGTGCCGCTCTGGTGAGCTGTCATCTGATTCATCACCTGATTTAAAAGATCTTTTACCTGATCTTGTAGCTCTTGGAGAGGGTTGTGCCACCAATATCCATGTATTTTGATGAGGGGCAGGCGGTAGGTTATCAGCCATGCCGATGGCATGATAGGCTATTCTTGTCAACACTTCTAGCGTGCCCAAGTATGTTATTTTACCCTCCTTCTTGCTGCCCTTCAAGGTTTTCAAGACATACTACACGTGGTCCACAGGCTGCCTTGTTGTTTACTTAAGAACCTGAGTAAAGGTGGTGGCCATGGCGTGATTTGGTGTCGTGTACCTTGGTGGCCTTTTTGCCAGAAAATGAAAGTGTTGATGGTTCAGACGGGCTGGCTCTTCCACCTGTTTGTGGATAAGATCAGCGAATGTGGCTGTGGCCGTTTCCTTGGTAAATGTACCCGCGGTTTTCCTGTCTCTTGCCCGCATGGTCATTCCTTCAGTGGGTAGTCTGAATGCCTCTACCACTATTTTTTTTGTGTTTACTACCTCGAACTTGTTCCCTTGGGTCTCTGCTATCTGGGTGGTTCCGTCTTCTTTGATTGTGGACAAAATCTCATAAGCTTTCTGAAAGTCCACTCCGCAAGGCTCTTGTTCGTAGAAATGCCTGAGCCCCAACCTGCGGTTAGCCTCTTTGGTTTCTGGCTTTGCAGCTACATCATAGACCTCTTTAGGCAGGAGTTGCAACTCCACCTGATGCCTTCTTCACTCTTGAATCTGCCAGTGAAGACCATGGTGTGGTGTTCTTCCAGCTGTTTTTTAGAAAGATAGGATGCTTTTGCCGACTTGACTGACTCGGGGTCCAATTGATACACAGGCAGTTCTTGTAGTTTCTCTTTTTGGTTTAGCTTCTTCTTGGCCTTCTCCGCGGCTTGCATTGCTCCTATTCAGTGAATAGAGTGCAAAGTTAGTAGATTTGTCAGATTTTTCTCTGGAATGTCCCTTTAGACTGAAATACTCATAATCTGGTCCAAATTGCTTCAAATCAATTTTTGAACAAGCAAAGATGCATAAAATCATGCAAGGAACAAAACTGTATGGTCAAAACAAAAATTTGCAACCAAAGTAAATAATCACGATTATTTACAGCTGAGGAAAATTTTCCACTTTTTGCAGACTTGGCTATATAGGCTTGAAGTATAGGCCAAATACATGCTCTGAGTGAAATATTGGCTCATTTGGATGCGCAGGTTGAAAATGGTACCAGATTTTGGCTTTAGGTCTCTAAAACAGTAGATATAAAGGATCTAAGATTTTGAACTCCAAATTGATTCAAAGTTGGCTAGTGGGCTTATCACAACATGTGCTTTCGATGTATGATGGCCAAATATCAAAATTCCCCAATTTTGACCAAAAAGTAAATAATCGCAATTATTAACTTTTCTTCCAAAATTGACATTTTTTGGTACAAATTGATTCTAGGCATGGTATAGACCTTGGGTATGAGATATGAGGTGATTTTGATCAGAAAAAATATCCATAACCCAAAATTTGGCTTGCAAAGACTTGTTTGCCTTTTGGTAATTTTACAAGTAATGGGTGGTCATTTTGGCTCATACTTGATTTTTGTCATGTAATAGGTGTGTACACATGATAGGTGAGGTGATTTTAAAATTTCCAAGCAAAATAATGCAAAAGCAAATAATCGCGATTATTAACTTCAGTGACAAAAACTTTGTAAAACTCACAAACTTTGACCTTTGACATGTTTCATACACCTAATACAAGTCCTAAATTGAATTTGGTCAAGTTTGATCATGCCGGCATCACTTTGTGCTATGTCGACTCTGAAATCACCATTTTTTGTGATTACTCTGTCTATTGGGTTGGTCAGTCAACTTTGAGGCTTTGGAATTGTCTGTGACATAGTCGTAAAGCTACCTGTTCAATTCTGGCTCGTTTGGAGTCAGTTTGGCCTCGTATGTCGAATTTGACGCTTTGTAACCTTCAAACCATTTTCTGCTTTTCGAGGGCCTTGCTTGATGGATTTCACCAAATCAATCATGTATAGTGTATATGGACCTCATTAGCAAGCCATCTGTGGAGTCAGGTTGAGATTCTGGCATTTGCCAAAAACCTAACTTTTCTACTGGGGGTCCCCCCTTGACCCCAGCCAAATGGTCATCTGATGGTATAGAAAGGTTCTATTATGTAAGGGCCTACTATGGTTCAAATTGCATCCGATTTGGTCAAGCTGGCAGGCCGCTATGGTCAGTTTTAGGTCATAGGTCTTCGTGCACTGCTCGATTTCTAGGGTTTTTTCTAAGGCTTTAGACTAGCTACTGGCCATACAAAATGGACTATTATTGAGTAAAGAACTTACCTCTCATGTCTCGTGTCAGAAGGCACTGAAAAAAGGTCAACTGTGGGCTCCGGACATGTGTCGTGAAAGAGACCGAAATCTCTCTCTGCAAAGGCTCCAACTGGAAATGAAGTGGTTTTAGCCTACAATGGATATCTATACCTGGACTTCCTGAACCAAATTTTTGCAGATTTCCCCATTAGTCCTACTAGGCCATGAGATCTATGTTAAACTCAAAAATTTCTCTGATCGGATTCCTGTAGCTCATTCTCTAAGAATTTTGCAAAAGTAGGCTTGGCCGCCTAATTTAGGCTTTCCGCTTCGGTCTTCTGATTTCATTGAATTTTTTTGTGGTTGTCTGCCTTGTCCTTCTCATCAACATCGTGTCTTCAATTTTTCCATCTGAGCTTTCTTGCTATTTATTATTAATTTTGACCTGTTTATTTAAAAAAATAAAAAATAGCAAAATTCTCTAAAAAAATAAGGAAAAATCCAATAATTAAGAAATCACTTGGAAAACACAAATTTATTGTTTTTTGTTGGATTTCTTCATTTTTAAGCCTCCTTATCAACAAAAATGATGAAAAATACCCAAAAAGAGATTATTTTTGATGATTTTCTGATAGTATATACACTATTTACACTCATCAGGAAGATATTATCAATGAATTTTTCCTTGTTCATGAATTATGAGGGCATTATTAGGTAATTTTGCAAAAAATCACACGACGTTAACATGGAACTTTTTCCTCCCTCTTCAAACATTGCCCTTTATTACTTAGTACTTAGTGCCCTTCCACCCCTCCTAGATGGCGTACTCCGGGACGACTGTGTGCATGGGTTGAACTATTGTGCATATGCATAACCGTGATTGGATCTACCATGATATGAAGATTAATGCAATTCAAACCAATATGTTGTGCAAGAGCTGGGTCTTGAGTAATCAACTCAAGGGTTTTCGATGTCAAGGTTTAATGTTGATGTCTTCCAAAGAGCAAATCTTGTAGCTTTTGTGCTCTCTGTTTGATTGTACCATCAGGGTGTTTTAGCGCGCTGATTGTTTGAGCTGTTGGTAGCATGTTAGACTGTTGTCGAGCTTTTGCTCACCATTGGTAGCTCGGTCGGCTTGGTGCTGCATGGTGTGTTGGAGTATGTTGAGACTTAACTTGCCACTGTTTGATTGGTTTTGTGGTTTCTGGAGAAGGTAAGTGCTCCTTTTTTTTTCCAAACCCGTTTCATGCTAGGTTCCTTGCTCGGAGATACTCGATTTTGTGTTCAAGTCCATGGAACCTTCTTTTGTTTCTTCGGTGAAGTTTTAGGCACCCAGATCTGAAATGGTTTATCCTTAACACTAGGTTGGTAATGGGACACTTTTATGTCCTGGGACACTTTTATGTCTTGTTAAGTGACCATTTTCCTTGAATTATGTCAAGAGTTTCAAAATGGATTTTGAGGTGCTATCTATCTAGAAAGATGTCTCATGAGCTGAAAAAAACTCGACATTTTTTTGGAATATCAATTCCATCTTTAACCTTGTGCTTGCACAACATTTCACAACCTAAACTGTGTGAAAAGACGGATCCTGTTTTTGGCATTTTTCAACTTTTTGCAACTATACCACTCTATAATTCATGTTTGTGAGGTCTATAATGCTAGAGAACTATCTTTAGTAGTCCTCAACATGTCTTGATGCTTCTAGGGAGAAATAAATGTTAAAGTTGTAAGTTATGACCAAATTACAAAAATTATCAAATCCTGTTTTTTAGCCAATTTTAGCTCTTCTATGATTTTTTTGGTGTCTTTCATGATGTCCAAATGCAGTTTTGATTTTCTATGGTGAATATTGTAACATAAAGCTAATATTCCTTGAGTTTTGGGGCACCTAATACCCTATTTTGCATAGTAGACAACGATGGTTGATTTTTTCAATTATAGAAGAAAACGAAACATTCTAGTATATCAAGTATAGCTTTTTCAATATTGTTAGTTTCTTGTGACAACTACATGCATTTTGTAGGTAGTAACCATATCTAGTCATAAGGATCAAATTTGGCTAGATATTGAATAGTTTCTATGGGATTCTACAACTCATAATGTTCGACCCAGTTTTTTCATGCTTGCTGTATTTAGCACTTCATCTTTGTCTCCAAGATTCCCCTTGGTAAGAGATGTATTATTCTTTTGACATGCTCCATGGCTCCTTATGAACATAAAGCAAAATAGGGAACTAAGAAAACATGAATATATTATTTGTATTGAGTGTGGCTATAGAAACTTTGATGATAGGTTTGCAGAATGGTAAAAATTCAACTTTTTTGTACTTATTTCTTTTGGAAAAACAAAAAATAGTGAGTGAGAAGCAATCATATGTTTTGATCACCAACCCATTGAAGTTAACTAGGGAATTTATCTCAAGTCCTACAAAAATCCCTAATCTTATTTTTATGCAACAAAGCGTAAGAAATGACTGTTTTGATGAAAATGTACTGGTCCATCAACTTTGGAGGCTTGGTGTGACCAAAAGATGAGAAATTTTACAAGTTTCTTATTTTTTCCATGTGTAGTAGGCCTTTAACTATAACCTCATGAAAGGATTTTACAAAATGAGTGGATCTACTATGGTTTTGGAGGTTTTTTTCAAAACCCTGAAAGGACACTTTTATGTCCTGTTAGGTTACCAACCTAGTGTTAAGCTGTGCTTTTGGTACCCAAATCTGCCTGACTCCTTGCATGCTACCTGTAGCATTTGATTGTCGAGGGGATGGAGAAGACTGGCTTCGTGGATTGGTCTACTGATTGCTTCTTTTCCATTCCTCCTTGCTTGGTGCAATTGGAACAATGAGTTTCCCTCCTTTAGGTGATAGATTTAGCTAATTCGTATCCCAATTTGGTACTGCTTTGTATGTACGCATCCAGGGAATTCCAAGAATCATCGTCTCATTCATGTGTTCATTTGGCAAGCATACAAACTGATGCGAACATGAAAATCCATATACTACCACGTTCAAGTTGACTACTCCCAATGTTGGAGTTGGATTCTTGTTGCATCCTTTGATTGTCGCTATTCCTGTTGTCAATGCTTGACTTGTTGCCTTCTTGTATGTGGAATAACTGACTACATTCATTGTAGCTCCTGTGCCTACCAAAGCATTGGTGCTATGATTGTTGAGTTGTACTTTGATCCGTAGATCCATTCCATCTAACCAATAGTCATCTGTTGAAAGTGCGTCTTTAGGTAATTCCCATTGTCCATCATCTAGTTCCAAAGTGTTGATGGGAATCGGTATCTGTTGATTCTTGAGAGCATTTTTACGCTTGAGTACCCAAATTCTAGCTTCCTCTTGGGCTTCATCAATAACCTGTTGTCGCTTAATATTCATTTGTTTGGCTGCATGCATTCTCTCTAACAATTCATTGGTTAGTGGAAAATTGTATTTCTTTAAACGACATCCACTAATCCAATTAGCCATTGGTTCACCGTCTAGGGTGGACAATTTTACAGCTCCACTTGGAGATACATCTTCAATGATAAATGATCCGTTTTCCTTTTTCTTAAACTTTGGAATGTGCTGCTTAAGGGAATAGACTAAAACTAAGTCCCCTTTTTTGAAGATTTTTGTGATTAAGTGGGAATCAAAAAACTGTTTTTGTTTTTTCTTTTGTGCATAGATATGAGCTACAACAACTAGCCTTTGCTTTTGTGCATAGATATGAGCTACAGCAGCTAGCCTTTGCTTGTCTAGATTTTCCAAATCTTCAAGTCTTTCTGACAATTTATGTTTAGTCCACTCAATATTCTGTGCTACCCTTAATGTTGGCAATAGAAATTCTATTGGCAATATGGCATCAAGACCATAAACAAGGTTAAAGGGTGTTGCATTTAGAGCTGTTTTGAATGAAACTTGATAAGCCCATAGAGCAGCATGGAGATTCATTTCTTAGTCTGTCCTTCTTGAACTAACCACTTTGGTCAGTACCGAGCTAAGAGTTTTATTCATATGCTCAGTTTGTCCGTTTGCTTGTGGGAGATAGAGAGCTGATTTGTTATGGATGACCATAGACTCATTAAGCAAATACTCTATTACCTCATTGAGGAAACGAGTTCCCTGATAATTGGCAATCTCTATTGGCAGACCATATCTCGTGAATACATACTCATATAAGAATGCAGCAATGGTTCTGGCATCATTCTTTTGAGTCGCTTTAGCCTCAGCCCACTTGGTCAAATAGTCCGTAGCTACAATGATATATTGAGCTTGGGTTCTGTAAGCAGGTGGCTATATCGGTCCAAAAAATCTATACCCCATTTTGCGAAGGCTCTAGGGTGAAAGCATGTTAACCTGTCATTCTTTTTCATGTCCCGGACAATGCTAACTAGCACAATTTTGACATATGCTAACTAGTACAATAACTTGAGATACATCTCCAAGATCTATGACATATGATATATCAATAGAAAGCACTTGAAACAAGGAATCCAAATGTACAACCTCCGACAAATTTTGATATTATTTGTAAAAAGTTTACCGGACGCCCAACTTTTCGAAGATGTGCTAACTTGAAACTGCTAACTAGCACAAAAAGCGCGACAGGTTAACATGCTTTCACCCTCTAGCCCCCATCATTGGTCTTAAGGGCATGTTGTCTACTCATGTTGGCATTTTTGCTCGTTGTTGACAAGCATCACACATTCTTTGGTATCTGCAAAAAGTGTTGGACGCCATATGCCTACCACCAAGATTTCTCTTGCAGTGGTCTCACTAGAAAAGTGACCTCCAGCTAATCTAGCATGTGCTTGTTCTATAATCAGAATATACTCGTTTTCATTTGCACAAAGACACAAATGTTGATCTTTACCTCTCCGATACAATTGGTTCCCAATAAGAGCATAGTATCTTTTTGTTTCATGCTTGGTAGTTCATGTATATCATGGTTGAGCAAGAAGCAACCTATTGTGGCCACTTCTAGTTGTCAGGTTGAGTATAGGGCAGTCTTCACAGCTATGGTTGAGTGTGTATGGCTCAGATGCCTTATGGATGATTTAGGTGTTGGTCAAATCATTTCCAACACTATCTACACTGACAGTCAAAGCGCATTGGCAGTTGTGAGGAACCCAGTTTTTCATGCTCGCATAAAGCACATTGAGGTGCATTACCACTATGTCAGGGAGAGGCTCTCAACCGAAGAGATCATCTTGTCTTATGTGCCAACACAGGAAAACCTTGCAAATCTTTTCACAAAGGCATTATCTCATGAGAAGTTTGAAGCTTTCCGAAAAGCTTTGGGCATACTCCCCTTTGTGGACTGATCATGTCCTTAGGGCATGGCACTTTCCTTTACTCATGTGCTAGCTCTTGTTCACCACATTACTCCAGGGGGCATTTGTTACCATATACATGTGGTAGTGATGTGTGTGAACACACTTAGGACCACCAAAGCATTTTTGCCCTCACTAGGAGGCTTTTTCCCCCGTGCATTGTATATACGCCCATCATTCTAGGGCTATCTATCTTTCTTTCCATTTCACACTAAGCAATACACTATCTGTTGTGTGCCTTGAGCTTCCTTTGTCTTCCCCAAGCTGTGTGTGGTTACCTGCAACCCCAATTCCAACAAGAGATACTTGAATGGGAAAATTTCCCACCCCATGCCAAGATATGTGAAAAAATGTGTAGTTGCCTAATGTGTCTTGCACAACATAGCTTTGAATACACTCGGTGCAAGAGAGCTAGGTTGACTCCTTAGTTGGAGAGGAAGCTTACCCTCCATGGCCTACAAGGTACATGTAACCAAAAAGATTACTCGTACCATGTAACATAGGAGTCCCTTTCACCCATTCCCTCTCTCTCTCTCTCTCTCTCTCTCTCTCTCTCTCTCTCTCTCTCTCTCTCTCTCTCTCTCTCTCTCTCTCTCTCTCCTTCTCAATCCCTTGATCTCACCTCCCTTCACCCACCACATGTCTCTCCTTCTCTCTATCTCCCCTAACCTCCATCTCTCTCTCTCACTTACTTATTTCCTCTCTCTTACCATTCTTTCTCTCCCCTCCATCCCTCCCTTTCTTGCACAATACCCAATCTCTCTCTCTCTCTCTCTCTCTCTCTCTCTCTCTCTCTCTCTCTCTCTCTCTCTCTCTCTCTCTCTCTCTCTCTCTCTCTCTCTCTCTCTCACACACACACACACACACACACACACACTTCACTACTTGCTTGTAGTTTTCTCAAGCATCAAATTAGGTTGTATCATGCCATAGATAGACACTCTAGTTTAAAAAAAGACCCACACCTTTTTGCTAGATATTGGATAGCTGGACCCTTAAAAGGGTATGATAGTTACAAGGCATGGTTAAATCACTACTTACTGCCCTCATTTACCATGCCGTGAGGCGCTATGGTAGCCCTACTGTGCCGGACCGTATCGCAGGCGGCTACTCATCCGCAAGTCCCCAGGGGGAGCTCGATCTACTCAATACACTCTGCAAGAAATAGCCATGAGTGATGGCGGACTTCCTTCTTATATTTAAAGAGGTGAGGGCACATTATGCCCCTCACTTAGATTTGCGTGTGTTTTACTTGCGTTAAGTGTGAGGACTGCATGTTTTTTACCTCTGTTGCACCAAACATGGAGCTTACAACACAACCAACTCATGTTGGCCACTAAACTTAGCATCAACGATCTTGTTTCTGTCATTTTTTTTATTTAAATGATAAGTACTCTCAAATAAAAAGCTTGTACTTAGCAGTGATTTACTTAATGGTCGAGCTGGCTATACTTAGCAGTGCATGATATAAATGGTTGGACCACTGTATGGTTGGATCGGTTTGACAATAACAAGCATTACTAAGGGGTGTTGTTCCTCGTTCTTTAGCCTGGTAAGATCCATTACAATGGTCAGCTCTCGGTCGGCCATGACTGTCATCATATGATAAACAATTGGAAAGGTTGTTTTGCGGCATGACTATGGCATTGTTACTGGTTTTTTTCGCGTTGTTCATTATATATAACTAATTGCAGGTACATAATGTTTAAATTTTTGGGATAAAGGGGTTTCCTTACCCGATATTCACTATTTTTTATTTACTGATGATGACGGTACATAAGCAAAAACTTGAAAAATATTGGGTGGCATAACCGGGCACTTAGCCTGGTATAATAAACAACCGTGTGGTTGGCCTTTCTTAAACAAATTATGGTGCTTATGAGGATTGATGTTCCTTATTGCTTAACCGGGTAAAACCCATTATGTGGGTTGGCTAGTTTTATATGGTAATGGCTAAATGGGCTAGCAAACATGAGTTAATGATCCTGCTACTGCTTACGGTGGCTCTACATTGAACATTGGTTGGGGTTTAGCCGATTGGCTTGTGGCATACTAGTTGTACCTTATTGTTTATTGGTCTTTTTGGACTTGATAAAGGTACTAGTTGTTTTCTTTCACTAAGCGCATAAAATACTCTAAGAAATTGGGGTTGTTTCCCGATTGCATACTGACTTTCTAGATAAAAGTTGTTCTGTGGATTGCTCTGGGTAGGATCCCCACCGACTGCATATGGCCGCTAGACTTGGTGGTTTACTGGTTTTTGTTGGGTATGCTATATTGTTTCAGTAGTCTTATGAACAGGCTTCAAAAAATTGCATAAAACACACACACACACACACTTACTTCTTTCATGCACTTGGTCTAGCTAGATATCGTGTTTATATCTAAATATGCTAATTGGCTTACTCATTAGAGAATGAAGGTAAGTAACATACAAAATTTGAGGAAGGAGAATGCCATAAACCCTAATTGGGGTTAAACTTTATCTGTCATAAATAATAAAAAACTTGTTTGATAATCTTAAAGAAAATTTTATTTAAGCTCCTTTTGCTTTATGGCAAAGTGAGTATGGAGCTGGTTCACTTGGTTTCAAAGGTGGTATGGCCTTCTATAACATAAAAAAACGTTAAACTTTGGGTGACTAAAAAATTTGGAATATAAATACTTTGGACTAGACTTAAAAGTTTCTAAATTTTTTTTTAAAGATGGACATAGATAACAACTGGTATAGTCCATTTGATACCTATAAAACACATTCAAGGCTAACGTATCTGTTGTCTTGTTTGGATGGATGCAAGTAAGGACTCTATCTTATCTTTGAAGGTTTTTTAGGCTTTAAGCAGTTGACCTTACATGATTACACATGCACTATGGCAGGGAAGTACTTCTAATATCTATATACTGGAACAAAGATGATTCTAGGACTGAGTTATTTTTGTACTTATCATTCCTTCTCTCTGGAACCAGCTATCTTTTGAATGTTAAAGTTCAATTATGTCTTATTATTTATGGTAAAACAGCTACACACACACACACACACACAACCTACACAGGGGAAATGGAGAAGAGTCCCTTTGACTATGCACATTATGCTCATTGCAAGTTTGAGAGTTTGAGCATCACACACTACTAGAGTCCTCAACTCTTCCTCATATCCAAACTTTCTTCCCTCACATCTTTAGCCATGACTTAGACCAACACACTATCCTCTCCTAGGCATAATCCAGGCTCTCCATTATGATTCTCATCACCATGATTCTTGACACAAATAAGACATCACATGTATCTTTGGTCTCATAGGTCATAGATGACCTTCAAGGATGATAATAAAATTTATAAATATATCGCTCTCTCACCACCATCTCTAAATCTCTCACTTACCTCCTCTCTCTCTCTCTCTCTCTCTCTCTCTCTCTCTCTCTCTCTCTCTCTCTCTCTCTCTCTCTCTCTCTCTCTCTCTCTCTCTCTCTCGTCCTTTTCTCTCTTGTTTTGCTCTCTTTACCCCCCCCCCCCCCCCCCCATAACTCTCAATGATTCTCCTCCTCCTATCTCTCTCTCTGTGTGTCTCTCTCTCTCTCTCTCTAAGTTTCACTTTCTATCCCTCTATTTCTAGACCTCTCCTACACTCTAATGTAAGTGTGCAAATGCAGTGCGTGTGCGGAGAGTGAGAAGGGGGAGAGAGAGAGTACCCAAGATGTGGGTGGAGCTCCCAAACCTCACTATATGAGCACTATGTGAGTGAATGAGTGAGAGCTCCTTATTCTTTGTATGTATAAAGAATAAGGAGATAAATGTGGGCAGCCGAACACTGGCAGGCAGACACGGGCAAAGCATGGTGAGGCACACCGCCTTTACCTAACATTCTCCCACTAAAGGCTGTGTGCCGATAAGTGTCAAGAAGACTAGCCTACATCTATTATATACAAGAGGTGAGAGAAGACGACTCTCAACCTATGCCCACTTGCACACTCTATAACCGCTCTAGTGTAGATGCAACATGCATACCACTAGGGCTAGAGCTACAATGTCACTCATGATGCAATTACCTAATGACGACCTGCATGGCTCCACAATGCACAATGCTAGTGTCAGTCGTCGCACGGCTGACAACTCCCACTGCAAATGCACCAACCGCATAAGCAAGATCAGGTCTCGAGACCAAAATGTCAGACATGAGAGCACCAAAAGCCAACGAAACATGCACTATGTGTGCCAACGTATCCCTATCAGCAACCTCAGTGTCATATGCATCGTCATCAGGAACCATCTGACTATGCATCACCATGTCAGCATCGTCTGGCAAAGGCATATCTGCTAAAAATGACGGCAAAACCAAAAAATAATCACCACTGCAATCACACACAGCTGTCTGAAGGACACTGTCACCTTCAAATGTATCAGACACATCATAGAATAATGCATCGGTCTCTGGCTCAACTAATGTCACCTCAACTCATGACTGAAAAAGTTGTGCATCCCTAGAGATACCACTCTCTGCATGAATGTCACCACAAGAGAAATGCACAACCTTCTCTCCATGTAGCTCATCCACAAAAGAGACATGCCTCGTCTCGCTCCAAACATGGCTGCAAATACACAGAGACTACACCGCCTCGTGTATCAGAAATATGCAAAGGGTATACCAGACCACTCCTAGCACGTCTAGCTATCATTAGTGATCTCCTATGCATTTGAAATGACCGCTCTCTAAGCAGCACACAATGTCAGCTACTCTACAACAGACGCACTGAAATGAAACTCTGGCTAAGTCCTGGTACATAACGTACATCTTGTAGAGTAAACAATGCACCGCTAGGTAAATACATGCATACATCTCTAGCACCCTCTATGTCATATGATGAACCATCAGCAAACTGCACACAACCAAGTCTCCCATTAGAGAAAGAGAAAAACAAGTCACGACGTGGCGTCACATGAAAAAGTGCATGCTCGTCTAGTAGAAAACGTTGTTGGGAAAACAAGAGTCAGTGGTACCTCTATAGCAATGTCTCCCAATAGCGCTCAAGACACAAGATCAGCAACACAAACGGTACCAAAAGAACCTCAACAAAACCACAATTCAAAGACAAGTGATCTCTTGGGAATTTACCAACACACGCCCACCCAAAAGACCACCATGAAAACTAGGAAGCACTTACCTTGGCTGTGCAAAAACTATGGCAAACAATGCTCGAGATCAAAAGACTCTCCCACACGAGAGAAAACCACTGTCTCAAGCAAAGAAGGTGACCAAAAGGTCAAGCGCACTAGCCTCTATAATAGGCTTAAATATCTAGCAAAATTTTGGTAGAGTCTCCTCTGTAACTGGAGCAAAACTCAAAAGTAAATCGCGATGGAGACAACAACAAATGCCCAAATGGCCAATCCGGGAATGTACTCATCCGGAATCACCTCACAAAGTCATACACAGAGCCAAACTGCTCTAGTCGGAGTATCACTCAATAGCGCCACAAATGACATACATATGTGAGTGAAAATCTAGTGCCAAAATGTGTCAATGAATGAACAATGTGCCAGAAAACCGTAGCATACACAACTCCTCACTCCTGTGAGAGTGGGTACAAGAACACCAAACCGTGTCCAAATTGACAAAACATGTCAATGTGAGAGCTAAGCTCGATCACAAATTATGGCAAGTAAACTCTAGCCACTATCCCACAAAAGCATACACAAAGCAAAATCTCAACACACCTGCTGTCTCGAAATCGGTATGCAAGCCAAAACATTGCAGAAGATGTCCTCAACTGCAAATGGAAACACTTGTGGGAGTACTAGACTCAACTTGTAGTTGGGAGTCAAAACTGGAAGCTCTAAATGGCCGAGCACTCACAGCTCAACACCAAATATGCAGAGCAAAACACGCTCGTGATGCACCACCCAAAAGGGAAAACACTACACGCAAATCCTGAGTGCTACAAACAATCGCAACCTCGATCGCACCAGCGATGCACATAAAACTGCTGGGAAAATTTTGCCAGAGTTTTTTCAGCAAAACGGCTACAAAATCAGTAACCAAAGTGACTGCACGCTCAAAACCATGAGAAACCAAAGCGTATTGAACCGCACTCCAAATGCATGCACCAATCTCCACACTTTCCATACATCATTGCAAACACCTGCAAATCTAGTACGCAAATACCTGCTCTACCTATAACTGTCAAAAAACATGCTCAAGACATACATTTCCGAGCTCAAACTGAAATCACATGAGTCTCCATGAGCATCAAACCACATAAGGCATACATTTTATGCTCAACTTTTCGAACACCTTGCAGCCGGTCAGCCCATACCTCCCAAACCATTCAGAATTTGCAGAAACTTCCTTCTGCAAAGTTGTAGACCACACAAAAACGAATGGGATGGAGAGGAATGGACCTGAAATGTGTTGTTTTTACAGACCAAAACAGATCTATAAAAATCTACAGCTGTGTATCCTAGACGTGCAGGCAGTCTGAGTGAGTGACGTATCTCAAAATTGCTGAAGACTTTAAGAAAACTTTCTTTTGCAAAGCTAAAGAGGAAAAAAAACCGATCAAGAATTTCAAGAATCAGCTTGAATGAAGACGTTTTGATAGGCCAAAACAGATATGCAAAAATGTGTTGTAGTTTTTGCTCTTCGTTTGCTTTCTCATTGAGCTCCAATGGCAATCCCTGAGCTCTAATACCAATTCTGAGTGCACGAATTCGGTGCATGTGCTGAGAGTGAGAAGGGGAGAGAGGGAGAGTACACAAGATGTGAGTGGAGCTCTTAAATCTCACAAAATGAGCACTATGTGAGATAATGAGTGAGAGCTCCTTATTCTTTGTATGCATAAAGAATAAGGAGACAAATGTGGGCGGCCGGACACTGGCCGGCAGACACGGGCAAAGCACGGTGAGGAGGCACACCGCCTTTACCTAACATCTAAACATGTCCACTCTCTCTCTTTCCTTCCACCATCACTTTGTCTATTTCCATCCCTCTCCCACACCCTTCCTCATTATCTCTCTCTCCATCCCTCTCTCTACAAAGATCTCTCTCTCTAGCCATGGACATACACACACACACACACACACACACACACACACACACACATATATATATATATATAGAGAGAGAGAGAGAGAGAGAGAGAGTATGTGTGATAGAAGCAATTATATCTAAACAAGACATTATGCTTCTACCATTAGATTTTGCAAAATCCTTTGACAGTGTGTGGTGGGACTTTATATCCAAAATCTAAACTGTGATGGGCTTTTGCCTTAGAATGAGCACATGTATTTTATGTAAGGGTGCCCATTAAGCCCTCTCATGTTTTATATCAATACAATGTAAACACTCTAGTGGAGCATAATGCCAGTGTAGTTGACCACTCTAGAACAAGAAAGGAGTATGTATACTAAACAAACACCATAGAAAAGCTTTTTTACATTGCCCTATTGCCTTAGAGTAGCCTCAAGCATCCCACTAGCTCTCTAAAGTAAGAACCAAATCCATCCATATCCCCACAAGAATCTCAACTTTACTAGATGGTGCGGCACTAAGAATGTGAAAGCATCAAGCGTTCCACACATACCATAGTGATACACACACACACACACACACACACACAAACACACACGTGTGCGTGTGCAAAAACACATATATATATATATATAAAATACATATTTATTAATATACACGCATAGATATATACAATAAAGATTTATTTTATGTGTGTGTGTGTGTGTGTGTGTGTGTGTGAAGAGAGAGATGTTCCTTTGTTCCCCTCCCCAATACTGATATTGATAATGGGGAAATCCGATGAGGGGGGGAGGAGGTAGGTGGAGAGAGGAATATAAGGTGTGAGGGGTAGTGTGTGTGTGTGTGTGTGTCTGTGTGTGTGTGTGTGTGTGTGTGTGAGAGAGAGAGAGAGAGAGAGAGAGAGAAGCAATTGAATGTGCGGATGTAGGGATTTAAAAAAACATTTTTCCTACTTGAAGAAACTAAGTGCACGCTTAAAACTCTCATGTCTTTGCCAGTTTTTATAATAAAACTTGAGACATCGTGCAATTTTAACCGAATAAAAATACATTAAACCTTGGTTTTTTACAAATATTGCATGCGTGTGTGTGTGTGTGTGTGTGTGCATGTGCATGTGTGTGTGTGTGTGTGTGTGTGTGTGTGTGTGTGTGTGTGTGTGTGTGTGTGTGTGTGTGTGTTTACGAATGATTATATCCATCATATTGAATTGCAAAGTTAACTTAACTTAAAATAAAAGATAATGAAAGTCCTGATGCAAAATTTCTCATATTTTTGAAAACCGATACACACACCGTAGATTGCAAATGAATTTTTGATTATAATCAATGACCAAATACAAAGGATGAAGAAGCCATGTCGGTACACTAGAGGAAGAAGATTGAGGCCTATACTTTCCACCATCCAAAAACAACATCAAGTTAGGACTTGTTATGTCCCAATTGGGAAGACAGGTATAAGGTGGCCTCAACCGCTTGTTATCGTTGTCCCTAACTCATAAGAGGTACTTTCACACACTCCTTCACAATCAACATAATTACATTTTTTGTTTTCCTAGGTAGATAAGGTCTAGTCCTATAGTTAGGGTATTTTGTACAACATATTATTGCAACTAATTTTTGTCGTATAATACTGAGATTTTTTGGACTGGTTATGGTTGACATACTAGGACTTAGTTTGTATACATTATTCTTAGGTGTTAGCTCATCCTATAAACAAGAGAATTCATGAGATGCATGCCCCAATTAGATTTAAGAGTTTAAAAATTGCCCTAAACAATTCAATGTTTGAATTTTTTAAAAAAAGGCAAAGTCTCCTTTGTATTACCGTTGTTTTTTTAAGGAAATATATATATCTATATATATACACACACACACACACACATATATATAAATATATAGTGTTAAAAAATGAACCCATGACAGCAGCCAACTGAGGTATATGTAGCTTTCTCATGCCAAGGTGATTCATACCTACTTTCTGCAAGAAAAACTTATCTCAAAACCAAATGTTTTTTGAGAGAACATTAGCAATGGACTGCCTTTCAATATGACACAAGTTTGAATCTACAATATGTGATCAGAAGGCAGCAAAAAAAGGCAACAAAATAAGGCCCATGTATCATACATTTACCCTACAGCTTTTAGGGACACTTACTCTCGGTGGTTTTAGTCATTATGTTCAAAAGTACGTGCAAACATTGATTTTTCATAAAGCCAGCTAATGTTCTATGCTAACCACTTGTTAATGTGTTGACCGATCAGAAAAGCCAGTACAGTTTCCTTGCATAATACCTTGTAGTCCTAGTAAGTTAGATATGTCAGTTTGTTAATATCAACAAAATTATGTATATTAGCTGATGTAGCTGATATATGGATTTATGGTTTTAGGTTATCATGTCATCTTCAATTCATGTTCAAACCCAGGTACAGCCCAAGCTAGTATTACCTACAAAAAAACAGGTGAATATTAACCATATTTGTTCAAGCAATCTTTAGATAGAGAACTTGCAAAAATCCAAGTGATTCATAGTATCCCAAGGATTCACATCCCTATACTCATTGAATGGTGCTTTATAATCTACTCGTCGGTTCACCAGGTGTCGAGGGATATGGGTGCGCGAGGTGAGTCGCGGGTCAGCACCGGGTTGCTTGTTGTGGGAAATAAGAGAGACAAGACGCACGGCACAAGGCAAAAGACTCTGTCAACACTTTAAATACTTAAAACTTGACAACCTAAATGGTTTAAGCTGCTAATGATTAGCCGAAGTGGAGTTCGATTACAAATGTTTGTCGTTAACGACACTGATGGAGTTAGGAGAGTTTAATGCTCTCAAATTAGACCAAGACTATAAAATTTCCACTTATGCTCGCCATTAGATTTTTTATAAGCTGATTAGGACATAAGTATCTGGCAAAATCCTCTGCTTGATATCCTTGTATCTCCGAATATAGTAGAGAGGTTATCTTCTCTCCTTGCTTACTCGAGAGTGAGTCTCCTCCAATTTACCAGAAGGGCGAGAGAGAGACCCCTTTAATTAGCCTTTTTATTTCCTTCTTTGGTAGCTGAGGTCGAAAGAGAGAAAGAAAGAGCGGGCTTTCACTCTCCTTAGTTTGCTTGTCCTGCCTTACTTCTTCATATCCCTCGATTACTCCCCGTCTCCCTTACATGCTCCTCTCTTGATTACGGTAGAGAGAGAGAGAGAGAGAGAGAGAGATTGTCTCATTTCCTTTACTAACCGAGTACGAGAGAGAGGGCCTTCCCTTCCTTGAGAACGAGAGAAAGATAGAGCGAGATCTTCTCTTGACTGCCTATTCCTCTTCTTCTTCACGCCTTCATGCCATCTCCATCTTTACCTCCCACCCCGGCTTGTTTCGCTTCGGGTTCACCAGGTGTCGGGGGATATGGGTTCGCGAGGTGAGCCGGGTCAGCACCAGCGGGTCAGCACCAGGCTGCTTACCGTGGGAAATAAGAGAGACAAGATGCACGGCGCAAGGCAAAAGACTCTGTCAACACTTTAAATACTTGAAACTTGACAACCTAAATGGTTTAAGCTGCTAATGATTAGCCGAAGTGGAATTAGATTACAAATGTTTTTCGTTAACAACACTGATGGATTTAGGAGAGTTTAATGCTCTCGAATTAGACCAAGACGGTAAAATTTCCACTTATGCTCGCCATTAGAGTTTTTATAAGCTGATTAGGATGTAAGTATCCGGTAAAATCCCCTGCTTGATATCCTTGTATCTCCCAAATACAGTAGAGAGAGATTATCTTCTCTCCTTGCTTACTTGAGAGCGAGTCTCCTCCAATTTACCAGAAGGCTGAGAGAGATAGAGCCCTTTGATAAGCCTTTTTCTTTCCTTCTTTGGTAGCCGAGGTCGAAAGAGAGAACGAAAGAGCGAGCTTTCACTTTCCTTAATTTTCTTGTCCTGCCTTGCTTCTTCGTAACCCCTCGATTGCACCTCCTCTCCCTTACATGCTCCTCTCTTGATTACGGCCGAGAGAGAGAGAGCAAGATTGTCTCCTTTCCTTTACTAACCGAGTACGAGAGAGAGGGGCTTCCCTTCCTCGAGAACGAGAGAGAGATAGAGCGAGAGCTTCTCTTTCCTGCCTATTCCTCTTCTTCTTCATGCCTTCATGCCCTCCTCAAAATCTCTTTCTCTTACTTTCCTCGCTGCCCTACTATTAATAGCCTCAGCCCATTAGTCACGGCGCCGTGAATGATGTGGCACGTGACCTTAAGTGATGACATGGCAGGTCAGATTGTCAAGCTTTGCCAAACGAGTCACAGTGGTCCCAAACTGGATTGTCTCCCTCTGCTTAATCATTTTCGCTTCATCAACGCTCTAGTTTTTACAGGTCTGTGGCCGCTACGACTGTTTTTCTCCTCACCTGCGCCTTCGTTCTCGCTGCTGAACGCCATTGCCTTCTTTTTTTTTCATTTGTTTTTACACTAAATCCCTTTAGTGGGTGGCCCTTCATTGATTGTATTGGGCGGCCTTTGGCCCTTGTCCCCGCAATCATTGCATTCCAAAACCCGGTCAAGAGCCAAAAACTCCCACATGGCACTCCGGTCGAGCGGACCGAACTGGTACGGAGCCGGCCCCCGGTGAATCTTTAATGGCCAATATCTTGGCGACTGGAACTCCGATCACTGTTCTAAAAAGACCGACGCGCTCTACAAAGTGAGCACTTCAGGCCCGTGCATTCATTTCATTTCTGTCCCCTCAGCTGCAGTTGCCCAATCCGATATTGATCTGCAATAAAATCCAAAAATAGAAGGGGCATACATCTTAGTAAGAAAATATTGCTACCTGTGTGTGTGTGTGTGTGTGTGTGTGTGTGTGTGTGTGTGTGTGTGTGTGTGTCCCTTTTATGGATTAATACTTTTTGTCTCGGGATGTTTTGTTTCTTTGGCTCCATTAGAGCTTGAGTTGTCTCTATGAGCAATTTCCACATTTCAAATCTTTGTTTCTAAACTTTTAGGTGCATATATGTCAACTATCTTTGTTCTAATGTCTAATGGTTTTCAATCTAGCCTCATAAGCTTGCAATGAAGCCTCTAGAGATTCTTTAACTTTATCTACAAGGACTGAATCTCTCAATGATGTCTTGGATAATATTGTTCCTCCAGCGTGTCCCTTGTTTTTCTTTTCTTGTTTTAATTGTGCTCTAGTTTGTTGTAGTTCAATTTCTAGGTGGTTGTCTCTTTTAATCTTTTTTATTTCATTTTGTCTCGTTTAGCATTCCATGATTTTCTTTGAGTCCTCTCACTAATATGATCTCGATTTATGTTTGAACAAACATTTTATGCTCTTCTTTGACAGGTTTGTTTTTTGCAGCTTCTTGAGCTTGAGCTCTAGTCACTGCATTTACTGGAATTGTAGGCCTAGTTTCAATCTACTCGAGCACAACAAAATCCCAATAATACTCCTTATCAATTTTTCTTTTTTATCAAAATTTTTTGAACATTTGTGAGGAACATGAGTGATTGTGCATTCATCACAATGCCCAAAAAAAATTACGCGTTCAGCCTTATGTGGAAAACTTCTTACCCAATGATCACCTCCACATTCATAGCACTGACCTACCTGTTGGGATGCTTGTGAAGCCCCAATTGGCTATTCTAACCTAGGAGGATAACCCCTAGGTTTATAGTTTTGATTATCTATAAACATAAGCATGTTCTCATCCATCATATAATGATTTTTCATTGGTTTCATAACATATGATGACTGTGTAGCATCATCTATACTAATCCAAGAAGGATGACCTTTGTCAACATACACATTACTCTCGGGTATATTCAATTGGCTCTTCATAGTATGAAGTTGGTGATAGCATTCGCGAGTTTGCCAGTGTTCGTACGTACACACTGTGTGTACCTTATGATCTCTTGGTCCTCTTGAGGTAAAGAAGGTTTCTGACCCAACATTGGTTGAGACTTGTCTCCCCCTTGGACTTAATTGTTCGGGGCCTATTTGGTATCTTGTGGTGGTGGAAATGGTTGCACCCTCGGAGTTGCATATGGCCTTTCGATCACGTAAATCTTGTTATCGGGGCCTATTTGGTATCTTGTGGTGGTGGCAATGGTTGCACCCTCGGAGTTCCATATGGCCTTTCGCTCATGTAAATCTTGTTATAACACATTCACTTATTTTTTGGTTGGCCTATTTATTCTCAATAGCACATCACTTCAAAATAGGTTGTGCATTCACAATTGATGGTCTTGGTTGAGTGTTACACCATGGGGTGGGATGATCCCTTCCACAAGTGTCACATCTCCTTGACATTGGTTGTTGTCATATATTTGGCTTCTCTCTACAGTTTTGGTTCATTCTCCTTATCACTTCATCTGCCAATTGATCAATATTTGGCATGGTAGGAATTTGAAAATTCCACTTTGTTGTAGATTCACTCGTTATAGAAGAGGCACTACTAGTCACATTATCTACATCTTCAGTCACCTCTTTGTAGGCCTTACAATTGTCAACTAGATAAAGCCTCACTACTAGTGACTTGCTCAAATATCATGCATGCTTTCAAATGCAGGTCCTTCTTGAGAATTTCATTTCTCAAGACCTCTATGAAGAGAACTGATAGCCTCTCATCTTGTGGTAACTCTCTCACATGACATCTCTCTATATATCAAAGCTACCTTCATTTTCTCATTCTCTTTTATCTTGAAAGTGTAGATTTGGGACATTGTATTATTCTTGATTCCCTTTTTAGAGAATTCCTCAGCGAACCCATGAAAAATTTTCTCTATGTTTGGAAAATCACCTCTGTTTAAAAGTTGGACCTCTGTCAAGACTGTTCCTTCCAATGTTAGCCCAAATCCTTCATAATGAGTGTGAAAATCCACAATTGATCTCTCAAAACTATTTCGAAGAGTGAGACATGAGCATATGGATCTCTTAATCCATTATACATTTCAAAAATGCATTTACCTACCTGAGATGGTTGCATTCGTTGTATTTTGTAACCATTCTCACTACTCTTGGCTCTCTTGCTAGAATGTCTACAACCTCATAACCCCCACTAGGAACTCTAGTTGAAGCTCTTTCTTTGGGCCTCTCCTCAGGATGCAGATATCTTGCTTGTTTCAACAAGGTATTCATAGCTCTTGCTAGGAGCTTCACTACCCCCTCACTGCCCCTATGTGTAGTCATTAGAACCCTGGAACCCAAGGATCCCATCGATCTAATCATTGAAAACTGTTGTTGGCTCAGTAAATCAACAATTCTTGATCTTTTTGGACTCAACTTTCCCATCTTTGGTATGATATTTAATATAATAGGTTTGATTGTGTTAGGAGTGATATAGTATTGATGGAGTAGACCTCCAAAATATGTATATCTCTCACATTATCTCTTGTCTACTATCAAGTACCTACATCCATGCTTGTCAAGCATGATTATGTGAAATTTTTGAGCCTTATCATTGAGCCCAAATAGCTAGGAATCCATTTTTAAACCTTGGCCAACGCAATTTTTGTAACTTTTGACCCAAGTCTTTGGATGATGAAAGTGAGCGTATGTTGCAGCTTAGTATTGTGAGCTCCGTGTTTCTTCCGATTATTCATGTCTTCCTTCTGCGGTGTTGCATTGTGAATCTGAGCATACCATCACACTCAAAGGTGAAATCTCTCTCTTTCTACGTAGGTTTCTTGCGATGAAGCTGTGTTTTTAGGTTTTCCTGTCTACTCCCTATGAACAATACACGCATCTAAACTGCTTTTGACCATAAGGATAGATAGAGCACGTCCTAAAGAAGCTATAAAGTGCTTCGGAGACTGAAAAAGACCTACCCAAAATAGTTTGTTTATCTTAGGCGTGATTTTTTCCGAGTGTCAAAAATGACTTTTGAGCATATAGAGATGCGGAGGATACTATGTACATTCTAGTTATTAAGTTTCATTGCATTTGGAGCATCGTAGCTATACAAAATCATCGATTGAAGCTTGAGGTAAAGAGAGTAGCTTTTGATGTTTGACACACATCTGAGACCAATTTAGGCAAAAACACATTAGACTTGGGTTTTCCAAGAGATTAGCTATCTCTTGTAGCCTCCATGCACTAGTCGGGTCAGCTACGTCGCACGGATTGACATTTTATGTCTGTGGTTCTCGCTTTGCTAGCATTGATATGGTGAGGCTTGGTAACATGCTAACATTTTGGCGCCTTTTTCAGGGATGAGGAAACCTAAGCTAGATAGAAACCCAAGCATTCACTTGAAATTCCATTACTTCGTCTAATTTTGGCTAGTGTAATATATTTTCTAACTTTATCACCTGCTGAGAGGTGCCTGAGAGTAGAGATACTCGGTAAGGACCTCAAGAGCATTAGTAAGTAGGATTACATTCTCCACTTTTTCATGTTTAGTAGGAGTAGGATAAGTAGAAACCATTAGGATTTCATCTGACCCAAGGTTCATTGAAGAAAACAAAAAAATTACCAAATCTATCTCAGGCGTGCCTAAGATAGATAGGGGTTTTTGGGACTGATATTGTGAAACTAAATTGGCAAGGTGGTAGACCAACTTGATTAGACTATCCTCCTAGAATCTGGAACCATCTGGATCAATGAAAGGCCTAGTCAAGTCGAGATCTGGAAAAAACCGCCAACTCCAGAGAAAATTGACAAAGGAAAAGTCAATTTTGGCTGAAACTAGAAACCAAGGTGTGGATAAATCCTAAAACTTGTGGGAAAATCAATTTGTGAAATTAAAGTTGAAAAAGGTCAAATTTTGGAAGAAGTTGATCTTAGGCGCGCCGAAGATAGATTCCATCCAGGGGGGGTATTTTGCCAAATTTTCAACTCATATGGTGTAATGGAATTTGCCTATTCAATTTGAGAGTAGCGGAATTTAATGAGAGTACTTTCAAGAAATGATTTTGTGAGCATAGCGAGTAGACGTAATTGAAGATAGCAACATAATCATAGCAATTAGTTAACTTGGAATAGACAATACTTTTGCAAGAGAGAGAATTTAGAGAACATGACAACAGTTGAGGACCGGATTTATGTAGAGCCGGTCCCCCCTCCAATAGGAATTTGTATTATGATTTCTCCTATAAAGAGAGACTTGTTACAATACATTCTTTGTGTTCCTTGTGACCTAGGTGAAGCAATGAAGATGGAAAGCTTCATGCATCACCATCATAGCATAACCTAAACTTGAAGAAAGCTATAACTATACCAAGCCTCATTCCCAAGACCTCAAACACCTTCGAAGGTGGAGAGAGCTAGCAAGGAATGAGGGTAGGGAAGAGGAAGAAGAAACATTTCATACAAGAAAGAGCTAGTTCCTCACTTATCATAACTCTTGTGCTAGCATACATAATATCATAGTAATGAAGAAGAAATAGATGGCAAGCTCAAGCATTGAAGCATGGCTCTTGGATGGATTTGCACTCCATAGCCAAGAGTGTTGATGTAGGCTCTCAACCTCTACTTGCTTGGAGAAAGAGAGGGAGCTCTTGCACTTTGCATAGTACACAATGAGAGTGTTTGTGAGTGTGTGTGGGTGAGTATACCCCCTAAGCACCCCCCTAGCTTGCTTGGGTCAACCCCCCCTTGTAGCTCATGCTTGAAGCTCATTGGACCCCTCCAGGCCTAGCCAATCACAAGCAGGAGCCATTACAAGCAGCAGGGATAGCCTTGGGACAAGTATCCCCCTTTCCCCTTTGAGAGAGAGGACTTGATAAATGAAAAATTAATTAATTAAATATCCTTTATTATCATTGGACCCCTTGGGTGGCCAACCAATAGGTTTCAGGCACACCATGAGGGCAACATCAGGAGGAACTTGACAAGTGTCCTTGCTGCCTCTTCAAGCTGGGGCTTCCCTTGTGTGTGTGTGTGTGTGTGTGTTCTCTCTCATCACCCCCCCCTTGTAGGCTCGCCCGCTCCTTGTAGGAATCTTTTTGACTTTGGATGAGCAAGCCCCTTAGTCATCAAGCATGACTAAGCACTTGAAGTATGGGGTCAGGCAAGCTTCTCAAGGCACCTCAAGCACCTTAATCATGCACCAAGTCAAGCACCTCAAGCATGGAGCCAGTCAAGCACCTCAAGCATCTTAATCAATCACCTCAAGCATGACAAGCACCTCAAGCAGGACAAGCACCTCAAGCACGACAAGCACCTCGAGTTTGGGCCGGGTTCCCACCTCAAGCTCATCCCTAGCTTACCTAAGGTCAAAGGACTTTTACACACATTATTGGAGGTCTTCAATGAAGCTAACCCTAAGGTCTTATGCTCCATTGGTTAGCGTTGCTCTTGATAGACCATCTCCCATTTGGGCCCCTTTACTATTGGCCCCGTGTTGAGATAAATCTATACGCACATATCTATATCTTAACACTTGTTCCCGTTTATTCTCCCACATTAAGTGATCAATTTAATATGAGAAAATCATTTGGGTTGGTTAGATATTAGATTTTATGACATTACCTCTCTCTTGAAATCATAGTCGTCCTCGACTATGAGGTAGAAGAGATAAAGCCTTAGTCATTAGTCAATCGTACTTAGCGGGTAGAGGATCCCTTTTTTACCCTACGACATCTTTCCAAGATGGATGACTAATCCATTTGGTGCTTGGGAGACATAGCTGCCGCAAGCATGTCTCCTCTTTAGTCCATTTCATTCTCCCAAAGTAGAGTGACAAATTCTACTTGGTGTTTGAGAGACGTCGTCATCACAAACATGATTCTAAGCATGCATACTAGTTAAAATTTGTGCACAATTAGAAAGAGGACTAGTCTTATAAGACAAAAACATGAGTCATTTAAAAGAAATTTGTACATTTGCTTACTCTAATGTAGCATTGTAAGCATTGACAAGGTTCATACTATCCTTAAGTTGTACTCCTTGCATCCATCTAGCATCTTCAAAAGGATAATTTTTGAACTTAATAAGATACCGTCGGATTATCTTACCATGTCGTAGTACCTTGTCTTCATGCCGAAGGACAGCTTCGGGTTGTAGCACCTCTTCTTGGTCTTCAACTTCGGGAGGGTCTTCAATAATTGGTTCAGTTGGTGGCTCTCCTTTGTAGGGCTTAAGTAGGCTTACATGAAAGGCATTGTGTATAAGACAATGGTTGGGAAACTTGAGTTGATAAGCCATCTCATTGATGGGCTTCAAGATTTGGAAAGGACCATAGTATCTTTTTGCTAGTTTAGCATAATACTTTTGATGGCTCGTAGGATTTTGGCCCGTCGTTTGCCTTAATCGAACCTTAGGAAACTTGAGTAAGACCCAATCATTTTCTTTGAACATTAAGGCTCTTCTGTGCTTATCAGCAACAGCTTTTTTCCTTTGTTGAGAGATGGCTATAGTCTCCCTAATCTTTTGAAAATATTCTTGTAGGTCACGGCTATACTCATCGGCGGCGAAGATCTTCCCATGTATTTTGAGTAGCAAGGGACTTTTAGGTCTTCCCTCTATGATCTCGAAATGTGCTTTCCCCGTAGAAGTATGGACAGTATTATTGTAGGCATACTCTACTAGAGGTAAATACTTTTCCCATTGTGAGCGTTGATCTACTTCGGTAACATAAGTCTTGAGTAGATCGAGTATCGTAAGATTGGCTATCTCACTTTGGCCATCCGTTTGTGGGTGATAGGCCAAAGAGAAATTCAATCTTGTTCCTAGATTTTCAAAGAGACCTTTCCAAAAATTACTGGTCATTCTAGGATCTATATCTGACACGATGGATGTGGGTAATCCATGGTGCTTGAAAATCTGAGATATGAAGAGAGTTGCCATTTGATGTGCCTTAATAGTCTTTTTGACAGGAATAAAATGTGCTTGCTTGCTAAACCTGTCGACTATTGTCCATAATCCTGTATTCCCATGGATAGACTTGGGTAATCCAAAGATGAAATCCATGGATATACTCTCCCATGGTGAATTTGGAATAGGCAATGGCTAGAGTAATCCAGGTTGCTTCCCTCTATCATACTTGGTCTTTTGGCATACTACACATTTTCAAACATACTCTTGTATGTCCACTTTCATGGTAGGCCAATAGAAATACGGCTCTACTCCTCGGAGAGTAGGTTGAATACCTCTATGTCTGCATATGGAGGAGCATGGGATTCATACATAACCTTCTCACGAAGGGAATGGGTAACACATAGCCTATTTCCGTGGAGAAGATAACCATCCTGCAAGGTGAATGGTTCCTCTTTCTTCCCCAAAGCAAGGGCTGACATTATGTCTCTAAAGTCAGGGTTAGTGGCATACTCATCTATCATAGAGGATAGATCATTGTGAGTAGCTATAGACACCGCATTAACTTTTGGTCGTCGTGAAAGTGCATCGGCAACTTGATTGTGCTTACCAGCTATGTGAGAAATATGGAAATTAAATTGTGAAAGAAAATTTGCCCACCTCATTTGTTTGTCGGAAAGCTTGGTTTGCGTCATGAAATACTTGAGACTTTGGTGGTCGGTTCGTAGGATAAATGGAGTCCCCAATAGGTAGTGCTTCCATGTGTCTAGGGCATGTAGAACAACTAAAAGATCTTTCTCATAAATGCCCAAGACTCGTTCATCACTATTGAGCCTTCGGCTCTCATATGCTATGGCATGCCCTTCTTGAAGCAAAACCGCTCCAAGGCAATCACCACACGCATCACATTGGACCTCAAATGGCTTTGAGAGATCCGGAAGCACGAGGACTGGTTGGGAAGTAAGCTTCTCTTTGAGTTTTTCAAAATCATTTTTCTCCTTAGCAGTCCATACAAACTTAACGTTCTTCTTTGTTAAGTCGTGTAGTGGTCCTGCTACTTGAGAGAATTTTGCTATGAAGCGTCTATAGTATGCACACATACCAATAAAGCTTCTTAGCTCATGTAGATTCCTTGGGTTAGGCCATGATTTTATTACCTCTAACTTTGATGGATCCATACGAATACCATCGTGAGAGATAATATGACCTAGATATTGAATCTCTTGAAGGAAGAATTCACTTTTCTTTTGGTTGAGAAAAAGTTTGTTCTCCCTCATGGCTTGAAAAATCACTTGGAGATGTTGCTTATGTTAATCCCAAGACTTGGAGTAGATGATGATATCATCAAAGAACACTCCAGTGAATTTATGATATGGTCTAAAAAGTTTCTCCATGAGACGATTGAAAGTAGCTGGTGCATTAGTCAAGCCAAAAAGCATGACTAGATATTCATAAGGACCAAATGTTGTGCGAAACGCGGTCTTTAGGATATCTTCATCCACTATCCTTATTTGATGATAGCCACTCTTAAGGTCAATCCTACTGAAGTAGGTAGATCCTTGTAGCTTATCAAATAGATCTTCTACCCGAGGCACGGGAAATCTGTTTTTGATAGTGATATGGTTTAGTGCTCGATAGTACACACACATACGGTATGTACCATCTTTCTTTTGCACTAAAAGGACTGGAGAGCAAAAGGGAGAGGAACTAGGCCTCACCATCCCTTTGTCTACCAATTCGTGTACTTGCCTCATAATCTCCTCTTGTTGAGCTTGTGAGACTCGATAAGGAGGTTTGTTAGGCGGTGAGCTTCCTGAAAGGAGCTCAATACGATGGTCATCATCCCCTCGTTTTGTAGGTAGGTCCATAGGGATATCATCGATGAACACATATTGGAATCCTTTTAGAAAAGTAGACAAGTCTAACTCTTCTTGATTCCTATCATTTTCATTTGATGAAACATTATTAGCTTTTAGAGACTCTTTGACATAAATCATGTACGCAAAAACTGAGCTCTTCATTGATTTATCAAAAGAAAGAGGATTTACAAGTGGAATAGTGCGACCACTCTCACTAGCATCTATATACATGTTCTTTCCCCTATAGGTGAAGTAAATTCTCCTTTCAGGGAACTTCATGTTGACAGCCATGCGATCAAACCATGGTGCCCCTAGAATAGCATCCTGATGTTGGAGAGGAGAGATGAAGAAGTCTTCTTTATTGACATAACTTTGGACATGAAGCCTCAACTTCCCAATCAAGGGAGTAACGGAGGCTTGTTGTCCCTTGAAAGCTGCATCAACTGTTACTATATCTCCCATCTCAAAAGCTTGAATGCCCAACTTGGTGGCCAACTCTATTGATATGAAGTTGAGAGTAGAGCCTGGGTCAAACAAGATGAAGGCATCATGCTCTCTTACCTTTCCCCACGCATAGGAAAGTGATGATCCTTTGCAATAAGCATCCTCTTTTGGAGCTTCAATGGTGGAAGCCCTAGGAGTCTCATTGCGAGTATTCTTCCACTACAAGAGGCTATTCATATTAGCGACGCTCACACAGCTACGCTCAAAAAAAAAATTCCCGGCGTCGCTATGAGCGTCGCTATAAGCGTCGCAAATTTCTTTGTAAATTTGCGACGCTCATAGCGACGCCAGCTGGGCTAAAAAAATAACCAAGCGCGCCCAAAACCTCAGATCTCAAATCTGAGTTTTTCGGCGCCCTCAAGCAAGGAGCAGGTAACGCTCTCCCTCACTCTCTCTCTCTCTCTCTCTCTCTCTCTCTCTCTCTTTTTCTTCTCCACACACACACACACACACACACACACACACACACACGAGGAGAGGAAGGAGAGCCAGGTATGCTCCTTCCCTCTCCTCATTCTCATGTTCCCTTCCCCTCTTTCTCTCTCCCTCTCTCTCTCTCTCTCACACACACATACACACACACACACATAGTGTTTTTGAGAGAGAGAGAAAGAGTACAAACAAAAACAAAAACGCACACACACATACATAAACAAAGAATGCACACACACATTGAGAGAGAAAAAGAGAGAGAGAGCATGCATAAACAAAAAACGCACGCATTGAGAGAGGAAAAGAGATAGAGAACATGCATAAACAAAAAACGCACACATTGAGAGAGGAAAAGAGAGAGAAAACATGCATACGATCCAAAAAAATGCACACACATTGAGAGAGAAAGAGAGAGAAACTAATTTAATGTCGTAGGAAACTAATTAAAATTAAAAGACCTAAAGATCTAGCCGACGAGGAGTTGAACTCAAGACCTATTATTCAAGAGGGAAATGGAATAATCAATCTATCATACTTGGCATGGGTGATAGAAAGGTTATACCATTTATCTCTTTTTATTGGCACACACATCCACACACGTGCACACACACAAGAAGAAGAGAGTTATAACGTCGTAGGAAACTATCTTAAAAGACGTTAAAGATTAGGTTATATGTAGACTTACATTAAATTAGATTTAGGTTTATTTTTAACTAGATTTACGTTTATTTACGCTAGATTTAGATTTACGTTATATTAGATTAGATTTAGGTCTCCATAGACTGCGATGCCTGCATGAAGCGGGTGAAGAAAGCCCTCAATGGAATATAGGGTATTGCTGCCTTCACTCATGGTGGGCTCCGTCGATCCAAAAGTACTGGTGAAATGTCTTTAGAAGATAGGGAAGAAGGTGGATCTTCAGGGCGGCAATAGTCACTACATCCCCGACACAATGACCATCTAGACAACCTCTAGTCATTAGACTTACGTTAAATTAGATTTACGTTTATTTAGATTTACGCTTATTTACGTTAGATCGAGTCCACGCAAGAATTACTTACGGTTTAGGGTTTAGAGTTAGACGAACAGTGAAAAGATCTACTGTGAAAAGATGTTAAGATGCTGTGAAGTGCTACAGCTAGAGAAGAGGCAAAGGGGTTTTGTCCACTACATGCAGTATCATGTAGACGTGGGTGTGTAGATTTCTTGTACCCACAAATATAGGTATTGACCAATAAAGACGAGATTATAACCCGGTGGTTCTGATCTCCGTGCACCTCTAGACCGAGGTGTGCGGGGATTGGACATGACTAGAGAATGTGAGGTAAAGAGAGAGAGAGAGAGAGAGAGAGAGAGAGAGAGAGAGAGAGAGAGAGATAAGACGAAGAATGCCAATAGAATATTAAATTTGTTGTCCAGGTTATAAGTTTTTTATCCTCATTATGAGTAGCGACGAGGATGTGGGACCGTCCAACCGAAACACCTATCTCTCAACGAGGGTCTTATGTCCTTGTAATCAATGCAAGCATGCTGTGCGACGGACAAGACGTGTTTCTTTGCAGCACGTTCGCGAATTTGGCGAGTTCGATCCATCTATTATAGATCGAGTTTTTGCCAATTATAACTCGTCGGACTCTGACGCTGGCCAACAAGCAGCAATCTTGCAACCCAATAGACGTGTTCGCAGGCGCTTTGGTCAAGCAGCATATGTGAGGCCACAAGATGTAGCCTCTGACAGCTCAGGGGATGATCATGCAGAGCACATTCCCAACGAGGCAATGTTTGAGCCCGAGATTGATGAAATGATCGAGACGATCATGGATTCAGAAAGGCTTATCTATGATGATATGAAAAGTGAAGCTGATACGCCATTGTATAATGGAGCACGTATGTCTAGATTGAAAGGACTCCTGGTTCTTCTCAACATGCACGCAAAGTTTGGATGGAGTGACACTAGCGTCACAGCGCTTTTCAGGTGATCTATTACAATTAGTTTACTTTAATAAAACTCTAAATGTATAATGATCTGATAGATTTTTACACGACTGTATCATATTTTTATGTTGTGTAGATTGCTGAAAGAGCACATACTACCAGCTGACAATGTGATGCCAGATTCCCGAGATGAAGCAAGAAAGATTTTGCAAAACTTGGGGATGGATTACAATTCTATCCACGCTTGTCCTAATGACTGCATTCTTTTCAGAGGGGAATACATAGACATGGAGAAGTGTCCGAAATGTGATTCCGAAAGATATCGAGTAGATCTCCACGGGACAAAAATTCCACAAAAGGTTTTGCGACATTTCCCTCTGCTTCCTCGCATCAAGCATTTCTTCGAATGTAAGTCCATGGCCGCCCTAGCATCATGGCACGAGGAGAATAAATCTTTGGATGGTGTGCTACGAATTCCTGCAGATTGCGTAGCGTGGAAACATATAGATGGAACATGGTCGGATTTTGCCAGGGAAGCTCGAAATTTGCGCTTAGGCCTGGCTATGGATGGCGTAAATCCATTTGGTCAAAGATCAACATCTTACAGTGTATGGCCCGTTGTCATCGTCAACTACAACATTCCCCCGTGGTTGACTACGAAGAAGGGGCACCTATGGCTAAGCTTGATTGTGCCAGGGCGATATAAAGTGGGGAATATGGATGTGTATCTTCGTCCACTATTGGAAGAGCTACAACAATTGTGGATTGGCATAGAGGTGGTGGATATGAGCCGACACACACGACGACAAATGCTTTGATCAGAGGCATTCTAATGTGGACCATGCATGACTATCCCGGGCTAACAGAATGCTCAGGTGATCTATTGACACTCCTCACTCAGACATTGTAAATCTTGTTTTTTCCCATAGTTGATCTATTATCATGTGTATACATGCAGGGCTTTAAACAAGCGGATACAGAGCATGTGTCACATGTGGACCTAGACTGAATGCACGTAGGGCACCCTCACTGAAGAAGCAAATCTACAAAGGTCATCAAGCGTATCTTCTAGAGAATCATGTGTTACGCTATGGCTTTTTGGGAAGAGAGCCACCAAGGATGTCTGCACAAGCATGGTTAGAGCAGAAGGAGATGCGCGATGACGGATTGCCTCCAGGGATGAAGAGACTATCTCTATGGTACGAGTTACCATACTGGCCCCGACTCATGATCAATCACTTGCTCGATCCAATGCACATATTCAAGAATGTGGGTAATCTACTATGGGACCATTTGACCGGCAAGAAAGATACTTTGGGAGCCAGAGTTGACCTTAGAAATGTGGATCGTATGGAGCAATATTGGCCGCAAACAGCGTCTGATGGATCGATAAAACTCCCTAAAGCACCATGGATTTTCACAGGAGCCCAAGAACGCAAAGTAAAAGAGACCATTCGATCTTTGCGGACCCCCACTGGCGTAATGCACTCGCTCCGAACGTGTTTTACTAAAGAAGGAAAGCTTACCGGTTTGAAGTCACACGATTGGCATAAAATGTGTCAGGTACGTTCATAGTGGACTTTAATATCATTGCATAAAATGTGGACTTTAATATCATTGCTGCACATACTTTACAGTTTATTTTACCGGTTGCCATTGAGGGATGTTTGTCTCTCGACATCCGTAACACTATCTACAAACTTGCAAAGCTGGTGCAATGGATCTCACAAAAGGAGATCAACGTAGACTCCATACCATTCGCTAAACTAAATGCTGCGAAGCTTGTGTGCATGTTTGAGAAACATTTTTCTACTACAATGCTAACCATTCAGGTGCATCTTCTTGTTCACATAGTTGCTGAGGTGGAAATAGCTGGCACAGTTCATTCCAGATCGATGTTCTTCTTAGAGCGTTTCATGAAAACGCTTAAGGGATATGTGCATCAAAAGGCACGTCCGGAGGGTAGCATGGCAGAAGGTTGGTTGGTATCAGAGTCCCTTGTGTACATTGGAGAGTGGCTAGACGGATTTGATAAATCCCGGGACACGCTATGGAGAACCATAGATCATGAGCGCATATCTGGGAATGTCATGTGCAATCTCGGTGTTGAGAAGAAGATGACGGAAGATCTAGAGGCTAAAATCAACCGATTTTGCATGCTTCACATTCCAGTGATGCAAAAGTGGATTTCACAATATGAGGATGCAAAGCAAGAGCGACAAATTGCACGAATCGAGTGGAGACGGGGAAGACGACCACCGATGCACTATCCAGCGGTTCTGGAGAGCCTACCAACCTTCATGAGCTTAAGATGGTTGCACAACCAATTTAAAAGCGCACAACAATGCGGTGACGAAGTGACTGAAGAAGAGTGGGAGTACTCTCGGGGTTGCGCGACCAAGGTAAGTTTGCAATGTACGACTAGCAAGTGACTTTATTTATAAACGTTTGAACGGCCACTCATAATCTTTGTTCGTTGTAGTATAAGTCATACACAGCAGCATGGTGTAAAGGTCGACATTTTAGGGTGGAACGAATCGACAAAAAGCGTTTTACTCAAGATTGTGGAATCATGGCAAAATTTGAACAGTCTAGTCGACGACGTTCCTCTGATGCAGATCCTGTGGTGGCGGAACTCACTTACTTCGGCACGCTACAAGAGATTTTGAGGATCGATTACAGAGGATTTTTTGTCGACTTGTTCGACGTGCAATGGTTCAAGATAATCATGGAGGGTCGCAACGCTACTGTGTGTAGAGGAGAGTCTAGTTTTCTTGAGGTGGATTCTACTAAGAAATGGACTGACCTAAGAGACACTTTCGTACTACCCGAGCATTGTGAACAAGTAAGTATGTAAATAGTTAACATCCCCCTTTTACAAGTTATGTGCTTGAAAGCTCTCATGTAAGTTATGTGGCTACAAAGTCTACATCAAACTGGTGGTACGTCATAGAGGTAGCCCCTCGTAGTGCAAGGACGTATGAAGGCTACCATGTGCCAATCACAACGACATCAATGGAGGAGATCAGAGAAGATGCTCAATCAGAAGCCGCTGCGGTGGTGCCAGACGAGCATCAAGATGCTACTACTCTATATGGGGTGCATGCAGAGGAGCTACAAAATGAAACAGAGGATATGTGTTTAAACGGAGAGCTCTATTTAGATATAGGAAGTTATGCTGAGTTATGCGAGGATGAGAGAGAGATCTCTTAAAGCCACAAATATTGTATTTGAACAATTTTGCTCCGTGTTGTAAAAGCTCTGGCTCTCTAAGTACCTTCCATGGTGTATAACGCTCTTTTCTACTCGCGCTCACATCTTTTGATTGAAAATTCTGAGTTTTCGACTTGCCTCTTCTATCACTCAATTCATTGCGTCATTGTATTTATATGCGTCATTACGTCATTGTATTTATATGCGTCATTACGTCATTATCTACTCTATTCATTCAATATTAAGTTTAAATATTCGTGTGTTTAATGCAGGTATGGATGATGAGGAGTTTCTTTCTTCTTTGTCACCGCAACAGAGACAGTGGTACGTGGAGCGTCATCGCTCTGGCGCATCATCACGCGTTCCTACTCCATCCGCATCTCCCTCTCTTTCGGAGCATTCGGCGCGCTCCGAAGCTTTGGCATCGACGAGACGAGCTTCACACTCGTCTAGACACCGGCGCTCTAGTGATGGCGGTGGCGGTTGTTGTGGGGATTCCGCCACCGATGCCTCCACACCGCCTCGTGTTCGACGAGGCTCTTTACCCTCCCCTTCTTTGCCCGCCCCCACACCAGCCACAGCATCGCCATCTACGCCAGGTTTTGCACGGCTGACTGTTCCTAGAAGCTACACACCTCTACCTACTCCGCCAGGAGCCACCCCACTCGACACTCCTCGCTTCGGGGCCCAGACGCCGGTGGAGACACCTGACGTCCGTACCCCCATCGACACGCCGCTAGAGACCCCTACCGGGACACCTAGGTTCACGCGTCACCGGCTAGAGGCCTTGTCTTACTCCGTCGACATCAGCGACGGCATCATCATGGATGATGACGACAAGAAGGTGATCTCGCGCATGCGTGGTCTTTGCTCTTAGCTGTTTAGACACTACATACTAAACAAATAGAGTGAAGTACCAAGTGATTTAAAAAACAGAGTCATCAGCATACTTCATGATGAGTTTCCCGTTCCAACACGGGATCAGCGCTTCAATGAAGACCTGATGAAGATTCGAATGCGCGAATATTGCAAACACAAGATTTCTGAAGTGCAAAAAGCAATCAAGAATGGGTGGAACAGGCCAGATTGGCTGGCCAAAGAAGATTGGAAGAATGCGAAGAAAGCAGCGCGCGAGAATCCCGACAAGTGGAAGCAACAAAAGGATGCAGCCAGAGCGCGAGTAGAGGCAGGGAGCTCGCACCACTTGGGGAGCGGTGGATGGGCATCATTTGAGGCCGATTTTGTAAGTGTTTTCACATTGCTCTTTATGTTCGATAGTTTAGGGTTTATGAGTTTTTTAATTCTAACATAATGAAATCTTTGTATGTTTTGACAGTGGTCGATGACAGGACGTGATCCCACACCGTACGAGCGCGAGTACGCAGGCAGGAAGGGCTTAAACGCCCTCATGGACATTCTCAGTTCTCGCGGCGGCATGGTTAGTATTAAGGTTTACTCTTTTTTATTTTTTGTATTGTTTTATAAATGTCGTTATATGTTTATACTTACTGAAAGCTGTCTTATTGTCTTTTTTTGCAGAATCCGACAGATACACCGCTTGGACGCGATGAGACATCTGACTAGACGACGTCAGTTTAGCCGTAGCTAGATAGCATTAGTTTAGGGTTTCTCATAGCTTATGTATCATAAGACGGATTTTATACGTCTTTTTGAACCATGTATATTATTACATTTGTCTCCGCAGTTCCTTTTGCCAATCAATTCTTTATGCCTATGATGTTGTACAATTGTCATTATTACATTTGCCAATCAATTCATTTTGCCTATGATGTGTACAATAGTCAATTTTGCAAACAATGCGTCTCGTGGGTGACTATTTTGGGTCTATTATCTACCCTTGCACTTTTTTTAAAAGTGAATCAAGTACAATATGGTTGATGGGTGGCAGGGCATTCAATGCCCTGCCACCAAAAAAAATTCTCTCGGGCGTCGCTATAAGCGTCGCTATTTATGGCTCTGTAGCGTCGCTATGAGCGTCGCTATAGTCTTCTGTGTAAACGTCGCTATAACCGTCGCTATGCGCATCGCTATATAGCGACGCTTATAGCGACGCCTATTGCGACGCTCTCGTAGCGACGCTCTTAGCGACGATTTTAGCAACGCCGGGGGTTATAAAAACCCAGTGTATTTCCGTCGCTAACAGCGTCACAAGAGCACACAACCTCTTGTAGTGTTCTTGGGACAAGAACGATAGCCATGTCCTTGCTCCCCACACTTGAAACACTTATGGTCCTTGCGAAAAGCTTCAAGCTCTTCAGGAGAGAGTTTGTTTTTACCTTTATAAACTCCCTTCTCCTTGGACCGATTCTTGTTGTTGTTATTGTTGTTGTTGGAAGTGCCTTGGGAATTATTTTGAGCATTGGATTTCCCCTTTGCATCATTTTTATCTTTGTTTTCCATGGGCTTGACATTACGTCTAGCCCCTTGATGGAAATTGATGCGTGAAGCAACCATGGTGTGGTGGATTACTTCGGTAATAGTACCGGGCCGTTGAGAGTTGATGTATTCGGCCATCTCTTCAGGTAATCCCGCACAAAATTGTTGTCTTTGCTTGGCAAAGTCTATCTTTTGAAAGACAGTAGCTTTGAGATGTAAATCCCAAAACTTGTCTACATACTTGTTGATAGACTCATGAGAGAGGAGTTTCAAGCCGCGCCATTCGGTAAGAACTTTATCTTTAGTATCACTTGGAAGAAATTGCTTCATGATGGAAACTCGTAGAGTTTTCCATGTCTTTGGGGCTTCTCCATTGCCACGAAGGCTAGCCCACCATTGACGAGCTGATTTTTGGAAGTGCATAGCTACATGGCGTAGCTTGGAGGACTCTGTGAAGCCCTCGTCCCCAAAGGCCGCATCAAATTGTTGGATGAAGGCCAACACTTTGTCGGTAGCACCAAAGGTGCCATCATAGGTGAGAAAAGAGATACTCTTTCCTCCCTCCTTGAACTTCTTTAGCTTTTGTGACCTTCGCCATGCAGGAAATGATTTGCGATGTCCTCCCCTCTTGTATTCTCTAGGAGAATATCCATAACTTTCATCGGAAGAGGAGGAAGGTGAAGAAGAAGGAGAAGAGGGTGACCTCTTCCTAGCCCTTTTCTTCCTTTGTTTCCTCTCTTGCCTTTCAGAGTGATGAGGAGAAGGACTATGCGTTGCTCTTTTCCTCTTGGGAGGAGTAGGCGATCGTCTAGACCGCCGTCTTCGTGGAGCCACATCTTCAGAAGAACTTAGATTGTCATTGCTTTCTTTCTCTTTGGATTCCTCCTCTCAAATGGGAGAGAGTCTTCTTTTGGGGGTCTCTTCAAGAGGCCTCCTAAGCTCTCTCTCCTCTGGGAGAGGAAGGGAAATTCCATAAGCACGAAGTTGCTGAGTAACTTTGGCTTGCAAAGCAGGGTTGCCCATAGCTTGTTGCAACCTAGTGACGAGATAATTCACAAACATGGGAGCATCATCATTAGCACCTTCATGTGCAAAATCAAAGCTATCAATGTTCATTCTACTCTCTTGATTATTGTCAGTCATGTTAACAAAATTTATGTTTATACTTAGTGTATGCTTTGGCAATACAAAACCTTAGTTTCCACTCCTCTTAGCCTTTGAAAATCGGCTCTTAAGTATCTACACCCACGGCTCAAAGTGGTTAATTATAGAGAGTAGAGGAGTAGGCCTAACATAGCCGAGTTGCCAAGGGGTAGCTCCTTTCGGACTTCTTATGGCTCAATAATGGTAAAGCCGTAGGCAAGTCTAAAAAGACTCCATTATTAAGTCCAAAGCTCCTGAGGTGTGCACCATCCCCCACATAGTGGCCTTAACAAAACCGATATTAGATCCTAGTTCCACTTACTCTATTATAATTAACAACATCAACCATTTATAGGCTACTTAAGGACCTCTCTTCTTAAGCAAGAAAAGAGAAACCAAATGCTCTGATACCAATGTAATGGAATTTGCCTATTCAATTTGAGAGTAGCGGAATTTAATGAGAGTACTTTCAAGAAATGCTTTTGTGAGCATAGCGGATAGACATATTTGAAGATAGCAACATAATCATAGCAATTAGTTAACTTGGCATAGACAATACTTTTGCAAGAGAGAGAATTTAGAGAACATGACAACAGTTGAGGACTGGATTTATGTGGAGCCGGTCCCCCCTCCAATAGGCATTTGTATTATGATTTCTCCCATAAAGAGAGACTTGTTACAATACATTCTTTGTGTTCCTTGTGACCTAGGTGAAGCAATGAAGATGGAAAGCTTCATGCATCACCATCATAGCATAACCTAAACTTGAAGAAAGCTTTAACTATACCAAGCCTCATTCCCAAGACCTCAAACACCTTCGAAGGTGGAGAGAGCTAGCAGGGAATGAGGGTAGGGAAGAGGAAGAAGAAACATTTCATACGAGAAAGAGCTAGTTCCTCACTTATCATAACTCTTGTGCTAGCATACATAATAGCATAGTAATGAAGAAGAAATAGATGGAAAGCTCAAGCATTGAAGCATGGCTCTTGGATGGATTTGCACTCCATAGCCAAGAGTGTTGGTGTAGGCTCTCAACCTCTACTTTCTTGGAGAAAGAGAGGGAGCTCTTGCACTTTGCATAGTACACAATGAGAGTGTTTGTGAGTGTGTGTGGGTGAGTATACCCCCTAAGCACCCCCCTAGATTTCTTGGGTCGACCCCCCCTTGTAGCTCATGCTTGAAGCTCATTGGACCCCTCCAGGCCTAGCCAATCACAAGCAGGATCCATTACAAGCAACAGGGATAGCCTTGGGACAAGTGTCCCCCTTTCCCCTTTGAGAGAGAGGACTTGATAAATGCAAAATCAATTAATTAAATATCCTTTATTATCATTGGACCCCTCGGGTGGCCAACCAATAGGTTTCATGCACACCATGAGGGCAACATGAGGAGGAACTTGACAAGTGTGCTTGCTGCCTCTTCAAGCTGGGGCTTCCCTTGTGTGTGTGTGTGTGTGTTCTCTCTCATCCCCCCTCCCCCCCCTTGTAGGCTCGCCCCCCTCCTTGTAGGGATCTTTTTGACTTTGGATGAGCAAGCCCCTTAGTCATCAAGCATGACTAAGCACTTGAAGTAGGGGGTGTTCCCACAAGCATCTCAGACAAGCTTCTCAAGGCACCTCAAGCATGGAGCTAGTCAAGCACCTCAAGCATCTTAATCAAGCACCTCAAGAATGACAAGCACCTCAAGCACGACAAGCACCTCAAGCACGACAGGCACCTCGAGTTTGGGCCGGGTTCCCACCTCAAGCTCAGCCCTAGCTTACCTAAGGTCAAAGGACTTTTACACGCATTATTGGAGGTCTTCAATGAAGCTAACCCTAAGGTCTTATGCTCCATTGGTTAGCCTTGCTCTTGATAGACCATCTCCCATTTGGGCCCCTTTACTATTGGCCCCGTGTTGAGATAGATCTATAAGCACATGTCTATATCTTAACATTTGTTCCCGTTTATTCTCCCACATTAAGTGATCAATTTAATATGAGAAAATCATTTAGGTTGTTTAGATATTAGATTTTATGACATATGGTTACAACTCTTGAGCAAATTTGACTAGGTTTGGAGCTATGCAAGGGTAAAAAACACCAAGAAAGTTGGAAACCTTTACAATGGGACCAAAAAGGGTGACAAAAAATTGGTAAATTGTCCAAACTTTGTGAAACTCATTAGAAAATCTTGAAATCACATATAGAAACCAACACGTCACATTGGCAAAAATAGTTGAAATAGAGAAAATTTATCTTAGGCATGCCAAAGATAAATCTGTCACTAGGAAGGTCATTTTGTCAAATGGAGACCAGGGTTATCTTTGTCAAGTTGTAAGGACCCCATCCAAGTGATAAAAGTTGAATTTACTCCCAAAGAGAGGTGCAGCCATCTTAGGCATGCCTAAGGCATATCTTAGGCATGCCTAAGATAGTCTAAGCAAAATTTCGAGGTGGGGCATATTACATATTTTGTGACTTGAAATTGACAAATTGAGGAATCACATACAGTTTGAAGTGCTGGTGTTTAGGGAATCTCGACTCTGTAGAACAAGGCATGACAAGGAGAGGAAGCATTGTGTCCAAAACCAAAGGTATTGCTAGGTTTGAAGTATCCATTCAATTAAGTTGTGCCCCCATATATGAACTTAAGTTTTGGTAGAGTTTTGGGAAACTTGGGTACCTTAGGAGAGAATAGAAGTAGAGTGCCCATAGGAAAAAATGTAAACCAAGGAAGCCCATCAAAAACTATTGTGGAAGAAGTGCCAAAAACTTATGTCGACTCAAGCTCCGAAATGTCTTCTATTTTCAACTCAATCAAGAAGTGGGACCTCTCTCAAGTTCAAGCATCTCTTAACCTTCTTAAAAACCAACAAGTATGAGGCCCATAATTACATGGATCCAACGAGGAGTTTTTTGTAAGGATAGATGGCCATATTGTCGACTTTGAGGAGGAGGTTAGGGTAAACAAACAAGACAACCTCTATATGGACCAAAATGGGGTGCAATACCTCAAGATATAGGATCCTGATTTCGTAGACAAATGGGGATTGGAGGTTGATACTCTAATTCCTAATAAGGCTATGAATGAAAGACCTCATGTGCTAGAATTAGAGGGATATGACTTGATAGATACCAAACCTCTGAAACACATACCCACTGACAACCCTAGGCTTGGAGTCTATTGTTGGGAAGCAAACAATGCCATGAATCTGATCTAGACTAGCCATGCCAAACCAGGGCAATTGACACCCTTGAAGATAGTGTATATTTTCAAGATCAAGGAGAAGGGCTTAGAAAAACTACGGATCCATCTCTTTATGGATTTTTATAACAATGATTTTTTATGATGACTCTGAAGGAGATTGAACAAACCAAATACCGGGGGGCATTCGATCTAAGAAGTGATTATGGAAACTTTACATGAAGCTGAGCATAATGTAGGCCCGAATGATAGAGCCTATGATAGTATGGCCAATATTCAAAGAGGAAGCACAGCTAGGGGCAACTACCTTAATGATGGAACCATGGGAAGAAATGCAGAAAGCACCTTTTATAGGGAAAGAATGGGTGACACTAGGACAATGAGAGGTCCACATGAGTCACATCTACCAAACAATTGGTTTGAAGGTTTAATGGGAGAAACGCCGGCTAGAAGAGAGAGAGTGGGTGTTGAACATAACTGTAGAGTCAAACCATTAGATTTCCAAAAATGGATCAAAAAATACAGTGGGTCAAGGGATTTGTATGACCACTTAGCGAGCTTCAGACAGGTTTTGAGGGTTGAATGCATAACCCCGACTTCCATACACAGTTTGAGGGCTTTGAAATGACCTTAGAGTGCAAGGCTTTAACTTTTTTCTAGACTATACCTCTTGGATCAATAATAAACTTACTAACTTTGGCAATGAGATTTGTTGTTGCTTGGTTAAAAAATGGGAATCAAGCATAGTACTGTAGCCCAAATCTATAGTTTCAAACAAAAACAAGGAGAAACTTTCAGAGATAGTGTGAGTAGGATGAGGCAATATATATACAATGTCCGGAATTGGAGATTCCAACTGAGGAAAGACTTGTCTCAATGTTCTTAGAGGGATTACTAAACAAAGACTTGCATACTATTTTGTATAGCAAAAAACACATAACTTGGGAAGCATGCAGTCTGTACGCGATTGGCTTGGTGATAATTGTGAGATTGTCAATGAGGAGAGCATTGATAAAGATACACAGAGTGAGTAAACCACATCTATTGTGCCAACTCAAGTAGGACCAGCTATTGCAACTCCTACCAATACTATAGAAGACATGCTTAACCGCATGAACGATATGATGACCAACATGCAAAGGATGCCTATGAGAGACCCGCGGCAGAGACCAACCCCATGACAACCTATGGGACACAAAAAATCATTGAAATGGTGTGCCATTGAAAAAAAATGAACAAACCATGAGACCAATGAGTGCTACTACAAGCCCAAATATGATGTAAATGTCCAGTATGTTCCAATGAGGCCACAAGGACAACCCATGTATAGATACCCACCAAATGTGGCACCAATGCAAAGATTACCCATGAATATAGAGAGACCGCAACCAATGATAGGCCAATAGATAGCTCTCCTAGGAAATAATGCTATACTAGTCAAGTATATGTTGCTCTAGTACCCGTTACAATATACCCTCAAACGAGTTTGGTAGCAATGAGATGGAGAAAGAATGGTATAATCAACTGACTCCGGTCTCTATAGAACCAATGTATCAAGCACCTACAAATACAACATCCGTTTACTTCATTGCAAACCAGGGAGCTAGACCACCTATGATCAAACCAATGCCCAAACCAATAATCAGAAATTTCCATAACTACAGGGCGGATGACCATTGAAAAAATGATTGTCTTGAACCATATAAGAATGCAAAATCTATAGAGGCGTATTGCGGAGCATGTGGTTGTAAGAGTGGACACTTTCTTGAAGACTGCCTTAGGAATCCAACAAACAAAGGGAAAACCACCATAAACATAGTTCAAGTAGTGCCCAATAGTTCATCAGAAGGAGAACCCACAATTCCAGTTCAAGTAGTGACTAGGGCACAAACCAAGGGGAATAAACAAAAAAATACAAGTGGATACCCAACAATTCCTCCAAAAATCGAATGATGTAAACAGTATGAACTCAAGAGACACAAACTACAAAAGGGGGTTGAAGAAGAGATATGGAAGGAGGTAGTGGAAAAGATGTAGACCTTGTCACCAGACTTTAAGAAACTTGAACCAAAATTGGCAGGATTGGTATTGGTCAATAAAATTTACGAACCAATGAATGCACCTTTGGAGCTTTCTGGTTGGATTGAACGCCAATCAAACATTCGAAACCAAAAAAGGAAATTATACAACATCTGATATGGCAGCAGCTAAATTAGAAGCATACAAAAACTTGGTGCAAATCATGCAATCCATGCTGGAAAAATAGAAACCTCAATTGGAAATTATAGGGAAACCATCAAAATTTGAGACTAAGACGATCAGAGAAAAAACACAAGAGAAGGAAGAGTTGGAAATTTTAGAGAACAATGACACACAATCACCTGAACTGATAGTTCTTGACCATGAGGAAGGATGGGACGGAGTACCCATAGTCAAAAATATTGGCCAAACCACCCGTGGGAACGAATTAGGGAAGCCAAAATTGGGAGTTTGACTTTGTAATCGGCTCCAGTTGAAGAGGTATGGCTAGATAGACCACCCATGGAATTGGATGAACAATCATTGTATGGAGTCTAGGGATCAGAGCATGCAGTCTTAACAAAATCTAGAACATTGCGGACGCTACCTTCATACTTAGGTGAGAATGAAGAGAAGCCAACAATTTGCAAAACAACAAAACTAAATAGACAAAAAAAAACCTTGGATTTGGCAAATTTGCAGTCCATTATGTCAATCCCAATTCATTGTACAATCACATTGGGTGAGCTACAGAAGTTAAGACCACACCTATGGGGAGATTTGCAAACCACCATGGAGAAGATGAGATTAAAGGGAGTATCTCAAACAAAACATGAAAAATTGCAAAACAAGGAGACACGGACTAAACTTGTCAATTATGTGCCCTTGAAAAAAGTAGGCGACTATTGTGAGGGGAATGAGAGAAACACAACCCTTCCAGTACATTACAATGACATAACAACCATGGCTATTTTAGACAGTGGGGCAGGCATATCCATAGCAAAAAAAGCCATTTAGGAAGCCTGGGGAAAGCCAATAGTCTGGAAAACAAGGATGAAACTACAACTGGCAGATGGACACATTGAGAAACCAATGGGTTTACTCGAGAATGTGATAGTCAACTCCTGTGGAATTGACTACCAACACACTTTTGCCATTGTAGATTTCGCAAAGAAACTCAACTATGAAATCATCTTGGGATGACCATTCATGAGACAAATATAATTAATCCAAGATTGGGAAATTATCTCTACCTAAAATAAATAGGAGCGATTACCTGAGTAAATCTAAAAGACCACTCCTACAAATGTAAGACCTAGGAGACTAAGACATAGGATCCTCCACCCTACTGCCCTTTATATAGGCCTAGGTCCTAGCTCTTGCCCTAAGCAGATACCCAGTCCACACTGGTCTAGTCCAGGCCCTTGGCCTAGGTCCATGACCCCCTAGGTTGGGCCTTGCCCCGTAGGACCCTTGTCCAGACATTACTCCCCCCTTAAGGAAGAGTTTTCGTCCTCGAAAACTAGAGTGAAAAGAATAAGTTTTCACAAAAGTTGTAAAGCAATAGACTTGACTGTAGACTAGTCAAATCATCTTAAAACCGTACCGTAAGAATCATATCAAGAGTTGTAATGTGCATATGCTATTTAGCATATCCTAAATGTATGCTCTTAGAACCTCTAAATGGTGTTGCCACCTATATTTTATGCTCGTAGCAAGTTTATGCTCTCAGCATATCTATTGTCCTTTCTTAAGTTGCAGAATATAAAACCTTTGTTTATAACATGCTCATAACTTAAGTTACAGGAATGATTGATGATTTACTCCTTCCATTCAAAAGAGAGGTTTCATCCTTGAAACAACTGGAGATGTAGTCTCATGCCACCTTAGACAAAAGAGTGTTAAACACTAGGGCCCATAACACCTAGTGTGCATGCAATAACAAACCTTTATCCTAGCCTATAGAATACAAGAATGCATAAACCATCATAGATGGATAGCATTCATTTACTTAGGGAACACATTAGATCATAACTAATAACACATGTTTCAGTCTAAAGTGTGTAACTTTTTTCAGCTTCCTTGAAAGTGACTTGCTGACGTAACTCATCGGCCAAGTTTAAGTCCTTGACTTGTTCTCAAATTTCATCAATAAACAGCCATAACCAATGTTCAAAGTTGAGAAACTTCATTATACATGAAGAGACTAAACCTAGTCGCAAACATGCTTTAACGGATAGTCAGTAAACTCCAAATAGAGCAATAAATGCCTATTGATTGGATAAGCTTGGTGCTAATGTACGCATTTTGTATATCCTTTAGCCCAAGATTACACTTTTTAATCTGCCTATATGGCTGGAATAACCATCGTGGTTAACTTGAAAAATCCACGAACACTCAAACCGAGCCATGACCTCTATTGGTGATTAGTAGACCCAAAAGTAATCTCCTAGAGATACTGCACATAGAGTGCAAAATGCTTCATCAAAAACAACTTGAGGAATATGCATGCCATTCCAAATCAGCCTTTGCTAAACACTAGGTCCCATAACACCTAGTGTGCATACATTTAGCAAAAAACAAATTCGAACCTGTATATCCGTGCTAATTTTTGCCAATACATATGGCAAATGTGATGTGCCTAGCACACATTAAGAGGAATGTAAATAAGTCTGAAAAGAAACTAAATACTTTCAGTTGCAATCTTTTCCAAGCTTTGCTGAAAAGTCAGAACCATAATAGGAAGTGAAACAAAAGTCATTTCTAGGTGCAAACAATGAAACTTTTTCCTTAACAACTCAAAGCCTTGCTATATGCTAAAAAAACCATATGTCATGTTGTTTAGTTTCATTTGTACCGTAACAAGTCATGTTAAGTGTCCGACAATTTTTGGCCACCGAAATTGCTCCTGATACATTATGCAAAAAATGGTCTAGAAAACAGATTTGACCAGCACATAGGGAGCTTGTCATGACACATACTTGAAATAGTGGGCGCCAGTGTCAGTCCCAGGGACTCATATTCGCCACATGTGGAATATGTCTCAACTAAAGATGTCTAAGAAAAGAACATCCTACAAGTACAAGATGTACTTGTGTGTGGAGGTAACTGCAAACACTCTACGACGGGAGTGAGAGGAACCCTCATTAGCCTTGCACCACACTGGATAAACCGAACTCCTTGAGTCCCTAGACCATGTTGTATCCCATGTGACAATATATGATAAATTGAGGAGGTAGTGGACCAAATATGTGAGTACACGGCTTCCTTCCAAAAAGGAAAAGCATCAAAGCATGGTGTCATCCTTGAGGGTTGGTCACCCGATGGATATGGTGCCAATAGTTGAAGCTATGTTGGGAAAGAAGACGGAAGTGCAAGCATATGTGGATAGTGGTGTCCAGGTGTGTGTCATGGCCAAGGCTATCATGAAGGAAGCAGGTGTCAAGATGTCAGTGAATGCTTCAATCCGTATGAGGATGGCCAACCACAAAAAGACAAGGCTATCTCGAGATAGCTCAAGATGTTAAGATAAAAGTCTTGGGAATTGAGTGCTTGGTTGATTGCGACATGATGCAAAAGGGTGAGAATGCATATCCGATCATTTTAGGGAGGCCATGGCTTATAACCCTTGGTGCTAAGCAGGATTGGGGCATGGGCTTGGTCACCATCCCCAACCAAGAGAAAGGAATGACCATTGTCAACAACATGAAGACACATGAGAGTCATACACAACCCCTATTGGAGATGCAAGATAAGGATTCAACAAAAACTACATCGTATGATAGTGATGCTTCGTCTATGTCATCACAAAAGAACGTGTAGAGGAAGGCTTGATGCAATTATGTCCTGATCTATTTTGGATAAGTGTTGAAAAGGAAGCATCGATGCATGATGTGAAGGTCAAGTATGAGAAGGATAATCCAAAAGCAATTGTAGAGCCTGCCAAAGTGAACGTAAGGATCATTTTAGGATAGGACTTGACAGAGAAAGAAAAGAAGGAGTATGGAGACATGTTCACGGAGTTTTCCACTGAATATACAGAGTTGCAAGGAGCTATTTAAGGGGTTGAGTATAGAATCAATCTAAAGAAGGTGCCAAGCCAAAGGTTCAAAAGCTTAGGAGGTTGGGGGTCATTCATGAGAGGGCACTTCGTGAAGAGGCGATGCAACTTTTGGAAGCAGATTTCATCATTCAAGTGGTGGAGTCCGAATGGGTCTCTTCAGTTGTTCTTGTGTCCAAGAAGAACAAAAGATTTAGGATATGTGCTGATTTCAAACCTTTAAATGCCGCCATGAAAAGGAATCATTATCCACTACCCTTCCTAGATGAAATCCTCAATCTGGTTGTAGGTCATGAATGCTACTCAATCATGGATGGATTTTTGGCTACTTTCAAATCTTGATGGCGATTGAAGACCGATTGAGATGACCTTCATTACTCCTTGGGGTTGTTTTGCCTACAAAAGAATGCCTTTTGGACTGGTTAATGCATATGCTACCTTCCAAGGATGGATGAATGGAGTGTACGGTCCCTACTTGGGGAAGTTCATTCGAGTTTCCATGGATGAAATTGGATGTTATAGCTCCAGGGTCACACATTTGGAGCATATGAGGTTGAGAGTTGGTGAATTTTGAAGTCCATTTGGGGTTTTTCCTGTGAAAAATGCCCGTCAGGGGAAAAACTAGCAAAAACTGGGCCAAAAAGGTCAAAAAATGGTCAAAAATGGTGTGGAAAGCCCATATTTTGCCACATCACTCATGGTGCCATGATGGTTCCAGCTGAAGAATAAACTTTAAAGACAATACTCAGCACTTTTACCTCTCTGTGTGTTGGAGAAAGTAGGGTTCATACAGGTGGTCTAGTGCAGTCCTGTCGCATTCGCGTCCTGCTTTCAAGAGTGTGGAGGAATGAATGAGAGTTTTTTCTCTTCAATTTTGAACTTAGGAGAGTCTATATAAGTTCTGAGGTTTCCATGTATGTATGCAAGGAATTGAGGGAAGAAGGTGCGGCTTTCTGCAAGACTATGTGACCCTGTATCGGTGCCATTAGGGTTGGCGCTACTCCAAAGAGTCCAACAGAGTGGATTTTGGTGAAGGCTTTGCAATGGTTTGAGAGAGGCATTTTATGGCTGGAATTTTTTATTTTTTAATGGTTTTTCTTGTACATTTGGGTCACCATCAAGTGTGATCTCAAGTGTTGATCAGCTCGACTCACCTTGTAGTGTGTGCGGGTCGGCAAGGGCTTGTAGGTCGAGGTGTTTGGGGTTTGAATTGAGCTTGTGGGTAGTATTTTCAATGAGCTCTTGAGTGGTGGTGATTGAGGTGAGAAAATTAAGAGAATAATTTGTGTGGTGTTAAGGTTTTTGGGTGTGTGAGTGTGCGCACGACGTCTTTTGCTCCATCAATGTTAGAGAAGTTCATGCATCTATGGGACATTGTGGTTATTATCGTAGATTTATCTACATGTATGCAGTCATAGCTAAACCCATTTCTAGCCTTATCACTCACTTTAAATGGACAAATAAATTTGAGGAATCATTCCAAAAGTATAAGTAAGCTTTGGACAGAATATCAATATTAAAAGCTCCAGACTGGAACAAAGTGTTCCATAGTGCGTGTGGATGGTTCAGGTTTTGCTATAGGTTGCATCTTGGCTCAGCCAGGAGAGGGAACCATGGATTTTCTTATCTCCTATGCCAGTAAACAACTAAACCTAGTAGAAAATAACTACACTACCACTAAAAGAGAAGCTCTTCGTATGGTGTAATAAGTCAAGAAATTTTGACATTACTTATTAGCTAACAAGTTTGTCTTTTTTGTAGACCATCAAGACTTGCTCTACTTGGTGAACAAGCCTCGCAATACGGGAAGGATTTTGAGATGGTTAATCATCTTATTTGAATTTGAATTCACAGTGGTAGTCAAAAGGGCACCACACACCAAAGAGCATATCATTTGTCAAGAATCACCATAGGGGAAGCACCAAAGGGGTAGACGATGATTTACCTGATGCATATCTGCTCTCTGTGGAAATGGTTCCAAAATGGTCAAAAGATCTTGTATCCTTAATGACCATAGCACAAGTAGATTCTCAGATACCAATCCTATTACACCACAATTGATAGAGAGATTTTACCTATATCAATTGGCTGGAAGGTTGTATCGCAAAAACAAGGATGGCATCTTGATCTTCTGCGTTAACCCCAAAGAATAAGAATCTTACTTGTACCATGTTAGTAGGGCTGCATTTTGCATAAGATAAAACCTTACGATGATTGACTTGGTTGGGATTCTATTGGCCTACCATGAAGAGGGATGTTCATGATTATGTGAACAACTGCTTTCAATGTAAAAAATGAGACCACCATACTCCATGCCACGTTATTTCAAATTTCAATGACACCATAGTGGAGTAGATGCTTGGTGGAATATCTAAGTAAAAGAATATTTCCAACAAATATGAGTAAACAAAGACAAAGGGTAATAGAGATTGAAGCAAAAAATTATGCCATGATTGGAAATCAACTCTATCAATGAGGGAAAGACCAACAACTAAGACTATGTGTCAATGAAGAGGAGTATCTTCCTATCTTGGAGCAAGCACACATAGGTCTTGCAGGGGGTCACTTCTCTCATGAAACCACAACCAAGGCTATACTGATGGTAGGCATCAGGTGACCAACCTTGTTTGCGGATGCCAAATAATTTGTTCAACGATGCGATTCATGTCAATGGGCAAAGATTTCAACACGAATTGATAGTATTCCACTACGATCTATGATGGGAGCACATGCATTTTCTAAGTGGGGTATAGACTTTCTGGGCCCGATACAACCATTGGCATACAAAACTCATGTGCAATATATTATTGTGGCCACATATTACTCAACCAAATGGGCCGAGGCATGAGCGATTAGGAAGAACAATGCTAGAACTACTGTTGTATTCTTGTACGAATACATATTCACTAGACACGGACTTCCTATTGAGCTTGTAAGTGTTCATGGACTGCATTTCTTTAATGAGGCAATAGAGCACTTATTAGACGAGTTCATGGTAATCCATAAAAAGTCTACACCTTATCATCCTCAAGAGAACGGTCAAGCTGAATGTAAGGACATGGGTCCTATGGGCAAGGCCGGACAGTGTGTACCATAGTGGGAGGCTATAAGATAGTACGGTTGGGTGGAGACTAACACACGCATTACTCTCATCCTTTCACTTGTATCCAAGCTAATCTTGGAAAAGGAGAAAAACGGGCTGCATGTGAATCCGACGCGCATCTCCTTCCCCACGATTTGCAGGCACCCCTGCAACACAGCAAAAGAAGACATGCGACGAGCATCTCCTTCCCCATGATTTGCAGGCGCCCCCGCAATGCAGCAAATGGAAGACATGCATGGAGTTTTGTGCACAGCACGAGGAGACAATCAGTGGGACAGGAACCGCGGTTGCTCGACCTACGCCCTCCATAGGAGGCGACCAAGGCAAATTCGACAAGCAACTCTACGGCACCGAGGCTCCATTGGCACCGTTGGTTGTGAGCGTAGGAAGGCCCTCTAAACCCTTACATGAAGGAGGGTTGAACCCACCCCATGAGGGTAAGAGGCCAACACTCTACCATCCAAGCTATTAAGCCTTGTTGTGTATAACAAGGAAAGATAGCATACTTTAGTTGACAAGGGAACCTAGAAGGAAAGGAAAGCTACAAACTTCAAGGAAGTAGTTTCTCCCTTCCTTTTCACTTCTTAGAGAAAGGCAATTTTTCCTCCAAAAAATCTCTTTCCCTCAAGGAGGAAGCTTCAAAGTGAAGAAAAGCCTTCACAAAAACGACGAGTTTTTGTGAAGAATCAACGAAGGTGTTCTTTGTGTTCTTACAACGAACGAGACGTGAAGTGCTACAATTTACACAAGGCAAGGTTCGCATGCAATGCAAAAGTTGCCGAGCATCAAAAACACAAAGACTTCAAGCTTTACAAGGTACACGTTGATGTTTTTTTTTCTCTCTCTCTACATTAGTGTGTGTTTAAGATGACCAGCGAGGATATTCCACCTACACACACTTTTGATTTTGAGCACGTACATCAAAATACGGACACCAGGGGTGCTATTGATATTTATATGCATGACAATGATGATCTAGGAGATCATGTCCTTGTAGATATGGTTGCTTTCAAGACTTTGGAAAATTGCCAAAGCTTACTTGAACGCAATTTCTTTGCACTAAATACAAATGTTACCAATCTTAATGAGCTACTTGTGAAATTTATAAATTCACAAACGGCTCAAGGAGTCCCAGGTGGCACGGTTCAAGGAACCCAAGCTCACACGACTCAAGGAGTTCAAGAGACAAGTGCTTTAGAAGATGTAGAAGGTAGCAATGCATTGCTTAAGAATATCGCCATTCATGAGTTTCACGGTGAAGAGCGTGATCGCAACAAGGATGCAGTCAATACGTTCTTACACAAATGGAGTGATATTCATAGGTTGAGACACACCCCAAATATAAAGACAGTTGTGGAAACAAGTTTATCTCTTAAAGGCAAGGCCTATAAGTGGTGGATGAAATTTCTAATAGATGCTCATCTCCGTCTTGGGTTGCGTTTCAAGCTTATTTCTCCGAAGAGTTTTTTGACTCCAATGAAGAGGATAAGAATTGGTTAGCATGGATGCATGCCACATGTCTGGCCTCTCTCTCACTCAATACCTTTCCAAGTATCAAGAAATCATATTAAAACTAGAAGGTCTAGATGATTTCCAAAAGATGCATGGTTTTAATAGGGGTCTTGACAAAGACTATTGTCTTCATGTCAAGACCCAACATCCAAAAACATTGGAAGAAACCATCGTTCATGCCCAAAGATATGATGATGACCAAGAGAGGAAGGAAAATGTTCCCTACCCTAAGAATAATTTTTTAAGAGCAATGTGGCTAAGAGTCAATGGCAAGGTAGCTCTCCCACATGTTCCAAGAGGAATAAGAGACAATCTACCTCTCCACGTCCACAAGAGATTAAGAAGCATAAGCACTCAAGAGATACTCTATGTGGGTCTCTCAACACTGCTGATTTTGAGCATGCAAAGAAACACAATTTGTGTTTTAGATGTCTTTCTGACCAACATAACAAGAAGGATTGGCCTCTTTTGCAAGGCAAAGAAAAGACCATTCACAAGGTGCAACGCCTCACATTAGATTCATCTCCTAAATATTGTGATGTAGAGGTTCTTCATATGGAAGAAAAGTACAAGTGTTATGTGCTTGCTTCAATGTAGAAACCCACATTTGTCCCCCATGAGTTGATTTGCATGCATGGAACTATTAAAGAACAACATGTTCGTATTTTAGTGGATGATGGTGCAACTCATAAACTTCATGAACTGTAAGCTAGTCAAGAGATTGAAGCTTACGCAAACTCCCTGCTCCCACAAGTATGTGGTAGAACAAATGTCTGGAAATGATAAAGAAGTATGGGACACGGTAGTTCAAGGGGTTGAGCTTATTGTTCAAGATCATACGATGACCCTTGACTTTCAAGTTATGAACATGGACTATGCTGATGTAGTTTAGGACATGAGTGGCTGCATGGTTTAAGAAACACATTGCATACTAGTTATGAACACAACTCCCTATCCTTTATGGTCAATGGTAAACATGTGCTTTTGCTTGGTGAGAAAAACATACCATCTGAACCTCTTATATGTACAACCGAGCTTTCTATTTTACAGAAAGTAGATTTAATATATGAAGTATTTTTGTGTTACTGCTTGTCTCCAAGTTTTGTGAATTCTCAAGAGCAAAGTGCTATGAATTCTAGTTATGGTATGCAAAGTGCAATGAACTTTAATCATAAGAAAAGTGTTAACAATTCTCAAGAAAAAAGTGCTCTCAATTTTAATTCTATTGAGCAACGCGCAACTATTGTAAAACAAACATTATAGGAATTACAAGATTCTCCGTCCCAGCATAACTCTAGTTTACTTTCTCCTTTTGCACGGAAAAAGTTGACTCACTTACTCATGGAGTATAGTGATATATTCTCAAGTGAATTATCGTTGGGTTTACCTCCTATACGTGATGTGCAGCATGGCATAGATGTCCTACCGGGCACTAAACTGGTGAGTATACCACCTTATCATATGAGTGCTAGTGAGGCCAAGGAGGTTGAGAGTCAGTTGACTGATTACCTTGCCTGTGGTTTCATTAGACCTAGCACTTCGCCTTGGGCATCACCAATTCTATTCATAAAAAAGAAAGATGGTACTATGCGCATGTGCGTAGATTATTGCGGATTAAATGCCATAACCATCAAGAACAAGTATCCTTTACCTCGAGTAGATGAGTTGTTTGATCAACTCCATGGGGCAAGATACTATACAAAGATAGATCTTCATTCAATTTACCACCAGTTGGGTATCCTTTTGAAAGATGTCTCTAACTACCTTTAGAACACGCTTCGGGCATTTTCATTTTTTGGTTATGCCTTTTGGTCTAACCAATGCTCCAACTACATTTATGACACTCATGGATTCTCCAGGGGGGGGGGGGGGGGGGGGGGTAATATAAGGACATGGGTCCTATGGGCATGGCCGAACAGTGTGTACGCTAGGGGGAGGCTCTAAGATATCACGATTGGGTGGAGACTATCACACGCATTACTCTTGTCCTTTCATTGAACATACAAACAAAACCCTAAGCTTTGTACTAACTAAAATTGTTAGTTCAAGTAGAACAATTTGGGAGATGCATCTTCATTGAGCCTTGTGGGCATATCGAATTTCATTCAAAATAACTTTAAACACGACTCCTTTTAACTTGGTTTATGGATTGGATGCGTATTTTTGTAGAGTTCTTATTACCCATTCTCAGAGTTGCACGCGAGTTTAATTGGAAAGGGCACGAGTTTTCAGAATGACTTGAGGATACTTAACGCAGGTTAATCAACAAGGAGGCAAGAAGACCTAATTATTGACCGAAGCAGCTTACGAGAGAGAGAGAGAGAGAGAGAGAGAGAGAGAGAGAGAGAGAGAGAGAGAGAGAGAGAGAGAGAGAGAGAGAGAGAGAAAGAGAGAGAGAGAGAGAGAGAGAGAGAGAGAAGGTAATACGGATCAGAGGACATAGAACGCAAAGTTGCATCTGTGTATTTTGTTTATAACAGGGAGGACATATATTCACAACACTGCATCTTCCAACTACACAAGTGCGATTGCAGCTCAACAACACTGCAAGGTTCGTTATATGTATCCAATTTCCCATGCGCATGCGTTTTCTTGGTGCAACACATAAACGCTACGGGGTAGGGCACGACTTTTGTTCCTTATAATTTTTTGGAGAGACCATAGTGCCAACTCTCCACTATACTTTTGTATGGCACCTCTGTATGACATGCACTATATGCTTTGCACTTCTAGTCTGTGACATCTCATTGCAAGACAATATGTTTAACTATTCACATTGCTTTTTTGTAGCTTAACTCAATTATCGCCCTGTAAATTGGACAATCGAAAAGTAGTAGTACAACATTGCAGGTCCATAAAGCACCTCATTTATTGTTGCAGTTCATTCATGCTTTATCTATTTGCTTGTTTTAGAATTTCCTCATTGCTTCCTTTGCTTTGATTTATTTGGATATCGTTTTCAGAACTATACACTCGATGTCGATCAACATCTGCACATGTTAGCTATACACAAAACTCTTTCATACGGTTCCTAGCCAATGCATGTGATGTATTATAGTAGTGAAAATACAAGTAGGGAATGCATGTGGTGTATCACAGTAGTGAATTCACCTTGTGCATCTTTACTTTAGCTCTAAATAATTGATACCATACTAGGTGTCTAAATAATTGGTGCCATACTATATATGTCCCCGTTTCTCTCGTAATAGGTGTCAGTATGAAGTTCTCAAAACCTACAAGATTACAGTCCAAGCATTAATAAGCTAGGGAGCAAACTGCAGCTAACTTGAAACTAGCTTATTGTCCATATGGTAGGTCATGTTTCGAAATTACTGCATTGTATAAAGATTGGAGCATGCAATGTGAAATATTTGTTCACAAATCTACGTGACTACAATTTGGGGGTAGTTAGGAAAGATCACCAAGCAAGAGAACACATTTGTTGTTGAAGGGTCTTCCAATGTACTGCTTATTATGTTGACATTTTGTCTTGCGATAAGGTTAAAAGTCGTTTGGTTTAACATGGATAGCTCACCTCTAATTATAATATCTACCTCCTTTATGTCTAAATATTTCTCATTGGTCTCATGAATAGAGAGGGGATACTATTGATTCATGGTTGGTATCTTGAACTGGTAATGGATTGTAGATGTAATGTTGCTAAGTCTTATTGTTGCCGCACTAATGGCAAAGCGCCCCAATACTAATACAAAAGTGAGGACAATAGGATTTTCCATTTCATTTGTTTGTTGATCTCGTTTATGTGAGGTACGCCAATGTGCAGGAGGGACATATTATGCATAGGAGCTTTGTAACACATGCCATATCACAAGCTCGGTCCACTGGCTACATGCAACTTTCTACAAGATGTCATGCTGTGTAAGACATGCAACGGACCCTAAATTGCTTCAGTTCTTGACCATTATTTGTGAAAGAAAACCAACCGTAGATAAGATCAATTGTACCTTGTGTGAATGTTAGTGTAAATGAAGCACATGTGCATGACTTGACCAACAACTCCGCTGCGATAATTTGTACTCACATATTAGACGTCCAACACTATAACAACCTTTCCTTGAATAAGTTGTACAATTAGACTAACACTACAAAAGTTGAAATGAAGATGAACGCGGATAACATAAATGTCCTTCAGTAATGGCTCCTAGACCCTAAGTTCAATGAGCTGGATTCATCGCAATTGGCGTGCGCTACATGATCCACTGAAAACATTGACTTGAGAATCGGTGCGGCAAATGGTACAACATGCATTGTCATGCCATAACACATAACAAAAAAGTTGAAGTTACATGTATCATTGTCTCCATTCATTGTATCGAAAATAACTACAAAACAAGAAAGGCAAAACACATATAACTAAGAAGAAAGGAAAAACACACTTGATATCCACCTTCAAAAATACAAGTTGACGTTCTGCGCTATCAACCATTTGATGAAAATTTCTTTTTGAAATACTTTCCATTTTCAATAATTTACATGTAGCATGTGTCTTGTTACATTCTATAGATGTTATATAGCAAGGCTCACCAAACAAGACTAGTTTTTGCACTTTGGAGCCTACTACGGTGCTCCCTCACTTGAGATGAGCCTATGGTTCAAGTTTGGTATGATTTGGATGTCTAGTGTGGTTGATATACTCGTATATACTCGTCTTTTGTTCCCAAAAGTTCCCGAAATTCCCTATGTTCTCGTGCTTCCTACAACCCTTGTTGTTGACAAAGTGACAATCAAAAAGCTTCTTGGTATAGTTAGGAACTTACCCCTCATGGCTGGAGCAAGTAAGAAGCATCAGACGGTTTGTAGAAGAGCGTAGAAGGTCACCAAAATTCACTAGCGAAAGATCTCTCTCAAAGGACTAGAATGGAAATGAGAGAAAAAAAGACCTAAAGGACTATGCATACCTGGACTTTCCTAACACCCCCCATCCTATACCTAACCATTGAGTTTAGTAGGCTTCACAATGTACTCTCGAATCAATTTTTTTTTTAAACCAATGTCCAAGGACCTTATTGTCGCAATTTGTCCATGACTTGGTTAGTTAGTCGAGGTGGCCACCAAGCTTTTTGATCAGAATTGCCCCAAAAAAAAATTGGCCCTTCCATTGATCTTTGAGATTTGGCATTTGAAATCAAAATCCAATTCTAACATTCTTGATTATTTATTTATTTATTTATTCTTTTATTAGCTTTTATTAGCAAAAATTGAACGAAATTAACCAAACTACTAAAAAAAATTCATTCCACACTCAAAAATACTAAAACACTTCTAATGTTATTATTTGGCCATATATTTGTGGATTGCTCCATTTTGATCATGACACACAACACAAGTAAAAAATTGCACTATTTTTGGCTTTTTTTTTACAGGTATTTACAATATATACACATACCTAGGGGTTATCATATTATGTTCCCCCATTCTCCTAGTTCTTAGGGTATTTCATCTAATTTTCCAAAAAAAATTGCGCAGTAAGACACAATTACTTCAAAACCTTATCCTTTTCTTATCCAGATTCATACATTTGGGTCCACATTTAGAATATATTCCCCCCTCCTCACCCAAGTCCTGCGGGATGGCAGAGTACTATTTGGGTTGTGCAGTGCATAAGCTAGAAAATTGTTTCTATGCATGGCCATGATTGTCCCTATTATGCTATTGATGTCAATGCATGTAAACGGACTATGCCGTGCAAGTGGTGGGTCTTGAGTAGTGCACTCAAGGGTTTTCGATGGCGAGGTACCTTGGGTTGGAGCTCTCTTGAAGAGTAATTCTTTAGCAATTAGGCTCGTTATTTGATTGTGTGATATGCTCTATCCGCAGTTTTATGACTTAAATCTGTGGTCACCACTGTGGATGATGGTTTAATTTTTGGTATCCATTTGTACATGATTGCTGTGAGCTTTTCCTTGACAACTGTTTTACAACATTCGCTAGTCTTGAATTTTGGTTTAAGCTTAGGTTTCCAAAATCACTTTGTTGTCGGTATTTGATGTTTGTGTTGATGATGTGGGTAGGATTTTTTGACAATAGGCTTGTTGTCTATGTGCAGCAGCCTCTTAGGCACCCAAATTTGTTGAGGGTGGTCGATGAGTTGACTTTTAGGTATCCAAATTTCCTCGGTTCTCTACATGGTATGATTGTAAGATTTTTTTTTGGCGAAGCAGCAGTCATAATTGTATCCTGTTATTTCTGCTTTGTCGAGACTGGAAATCGTCGAAAGCCTTTTTCCACTCTTCCTTGTTGTATGCAAATGGTACCTTTACCTGTCCTACTTTAAGTGTAAGCTCCAAAATTTTGGCATCCGAATCTTGGATTGCTTTATAGGTTTGCATCCATGGAACTCCCAAGATTAAGTCCTCATTCATATGTTCCTCCACTATGCATATGAAAGTATGCAAGCAAGAGAATCCATGAACCATGACATAAAAGTTGATTTTCCCTAAAGTTGGAGTGACTTTTTTGTTGCATCCTTTGACAGTGGCTCAACAATACTTAAGTGCAGTGCCAACCCCCATTCCACATGCAGTCCCAAGAGCACTTGTCCCCACTATACCTGCTCACTTAGGTGACTTGGCAACATTTTCTCAAGCTATTGGTCGATCCATTGTGGAAAATAAGCGTAACATGCCGGATAGGGACCCTAGAAGTAAGGCAGTGCAAATAGCTAAACTCACACAAAAATTTAGTGGAGACGGGGATGTGAGAAAGCATATCAAAGTATTTGAACAACTTTGCGATTCCCTAGGGGAACACAATGACTTGCATAAGAGTAATGCTTTAAGCCTGACTTTGAGTGGAAATGCTGGGGATTGGTATAGAACCCTAAGGGTGGAAGAAAAAATTATATACCCTACTCTTAGGAGACTGTTTTTGAAAGAGTACATACAAGAGGGAGAACTTTGGGGTGTAGCATCTCAGCTCTAGAAAGCCCAACGACAGGAAGGAGAGTCTATGAAAGACTTTATTAGTCGCTTGAAGCATTTGAATTCTCGTTTTAATCCAAATGAGCCCTTCAAAAATAATCAATTTCTCAATAGATTCATTAGGGGACAAAGACATGAGGATATCTACAATGGCCTAGTCATTAGAGGAATCACCACTTGGGAAGCAGTAACCACCATTGCGATCCAATTGGAGGACAATTTAATGATTGAAGAAGAAAGAGTGTCTGTTGAGCCTTAATCTACTAGCTCGCAAGCATCGGGGCATGAGCCAATGATCCTAAAGCCTATTGCTAAAGAGCTAAAGATATCTGAGATGACTTTAGCAGACCTCACCAAGGCCACTCAAGAGAGTCTTAGAGATAATTGTGCTCCACAAAACAATCATATGTATCCATGAAGGGAGCAACAATGGTGCTCAGTTTTCTATGATCGGCATAGTACCAGTGAATGCCCTACCTTTAGAGTAAAATTAAATGGGAATTACAATGTATGTGGAAGATATGGTCATCAAGCCAAGGATTTCACAGTATTTAAACGTGCGATGGCCAATAGACCAACCTTAGCATGGACGAACATACCTCGAGTGCCTTCATTGATGCCGGCCCCACCTCTTGAACAACCGTCACAACACATGGTCCTAAGGGCCCAAAATGTTGCTCAAACAACACCCTTACCACCTCCAGTGCTAGGACCGCAATCCCCACATCCAAGAATCACTTCTATGAATCAAGTGGGTTGTGAGTCATGTATTGCTGGTTTGGAAGGCTGTGAGTAAGATATAGACCCTAATATTGACTATGGGATTGATGCACTTGAAGAAAGTTCACAATACTACATGGAGGACTATTGGGGAGAAGTCAAACATGTCTATCAAGTAGCTACTCTTGCAACAAGAGGCCAAAATATCAATTTCACTGACAAGAGACCACCTCTTCAATGCCACAAGTGTGGAGGTCCACATCGTGTAGCCGAGTGTCCTATTAGATTACAAAATAATGCCGCACTAATGCAAACCAATCAAGTGATCACATCTACAATGCCGATAATCATTTGTAATCGATGTGGCGTAGATCATTTGATTGCCCAATGTCCTAATAATCCAAATGCACCAAAGATCATGCCATTGAATTTAATCAAAGTTACTGAGGAGCCAACACAAAGTACACCTGTGGTACCAGTAAATGTACTCACACGATCAATGCTCCAAAACCAAAATTATATTCCTGAAGAAAGAGTCACAACATCAATTTCCCAATCTTAGAAGAAGAAGAAAGCACGAAGAAAGAAATCACAAAAAGCAGCGAAGTTAGACCCCAATTCAAAGACCAACATAGGGACTGGTGACAACCCCGTATATATGAATGAAACTGAAGAATTTTGATTCAGGTGAGACCACGGAGACTAAAATGACCACTATAGAAAAGAAAAAAACAAGGAAGATCGTCATTAGCCACAATGGCCGGGACCCAAGAAAAAGATAAGAACTTACCCAAACCCTACAGAGGAGATCGAGCAAGTCAAGAAATTAATGGGTTTGGTAGAAGGGACCCAAAGGGATCTAGAGCTAGCACCTAGGCAGATCGAGATTACAGACACAGTTTTCCCTACATAAAAGCAACCTCACAAAATCTATAGACCACTAGCCATACCAAGCATCCAAGAAGAAAGTGACTTTAAGTCATGGGAAAGTGGACATACTCCCTTCTTGTTGGAGAGAATGTTTACAGAGGGATTACCCCCAAGGGATTCACTCTATATACAAAACGGGACGCCACCTATGACAACTTTGATAAAACCCCTATATACGACTCATATTAGGAAATATGAGCCCCCTTTTTACGCTTATATGAAATTCAATGCAAAAAACTATCATACCCCTATCTTACGTATAAAATTTAGGCCTCACATGATCCAACTGAGTAAAACTAGTCAAAGAGCGTGTAGCATAGTGACTGACAATGTACTAAGGAACCACTTTTGTTCATAACTAGATGTACCCTCAATGTGTCTTAGTTTGACTTTCAAACTATGTGCTCGTTCAACCTGCACTCTAGCTACTCGTCCATTTTGACCCATCTAAATTACTCAAAAAACATGGTTATAAAGTTGTGTTAGGTTCTTCATATAAATTTTCATCTATACAAACTCTTTATAGCTTTCATCCCTCAACAAATGAACTATAATAACAAAACAAGCAATTGATACAAAGCAATGTTGGTTGTTGCATGTATCTTGGTAGCTACTGACTCACAAGTTTGAGGGAAGACTCTTTTGGGAAACCATGATTTTCAAACACAAAAAATTCCTTTCATTTTCCCCTTTTCTCACTTCCCCCCTGCCCCCCTAAATATGATACCCCCTCCCTTATTTTTAAGCTTAGGAGATAAATTATTGGGGGCCTACCCCTAACTTATACGCTTATGTAACTTGTAAAGAAACCCCCCTCCCCTGCACTTACGTGGTGCGGTAAGTTTTTCATAGTGAATCCTTTGGGGGATTACCTAACCCTATCAAAGAAATGGAGATCCCATCTTCCCCAGATCAAGGGATTGAAACCCAAAAGGTGCCGTTAAATATTGCCAAATTGATGGATTTCATGGCTTCAAAAGCTAGAACCACCATGATGTCTAAACTATATAGAGACCCCAAGCTATTCTTAGCTCTTCGAGCTTTCCTCAATGGAGAAGTGAAAGTTGAGGTACCACAATTTTCACAGATGGATGGAGCTAGGGAAGTGCCAATAGAGGAGGAACACTTAGATCCACAACCCAACCTAGATGAGAACTCTGTTGTTGAAATAACTATTAACAAATTGGGACAATACTTTGAAGGCGATGAATCCAATGTCACCATACCAATCACCACCAAGGGATTAACCATGAAAGTAATCCTTGATGGTGGCATTGGGGTTAGCATTGTGACTAAAAATTGATGGGAAACTATGGGAAGACCTCACCTTGGGACTACAAACATTGTGGTAAAGATGGCCAATGTGACTATTGTTAAGCCTATTGGGATGCTAGAAGATCTCAAGATCAAGGTCTTTGGACACAAAATAAGTCATACCTTCATTGTTATGGATTTTTCCAAGCACACTATGTCATTTGAGATGATCTTAGGACATCCATTCATGAGGGAAGAAAAAATGATTCATGTCTGGTCTAAAAACCATGTCTACTTGCAGTTCCAAGACTGTGTCATTCAGGTTGATCTTGTTACTGGTTGGGCACATCCTCTATAATTGATCATAGATCTGACACCATAATTCACTCACTACCATTGCAGTATTGTTACACATGTAAAATGGACACTGATGTTGGGAAAGATTCTCCTTATATGGATGCTCTACTTGGGATGATTGAGTCGGACAATGCGGATTGGCTCCACCTAGCAGCAACCCATAGGCACTTGGGGAAATAGGGGGACGACCTGGGTAACACCTGAGGGGGATGAAATTCCACAACTCGTATTTTTAAATATGATAGGATCAATGCATATAGCTTTTGAGGACCTACAAGATGAAGGCTTGACTGACATTGGAACCTTTAGCGTCTCAAAAGACTATGGCCCACACGATTCGGAGTAAGAATCATCGATTGAAATTGACTTTGAGAACGAAGAATCTGAGTTAAATTTTGGTACAAATGTGGAGACAAACCATTCAAGATCCAATGGTACCCGAGATGACAATCTATCCGGGAGAGGAGAAGACATGAGTAGTGATTCATCTAGTGACTCTTCACTGGAGTAATAAAAACTTAGACAAAAAGAGTAAGAGATATAAGAGGTGACGATATCAAGCAAATGTGCACGCTAGAATAAATGAAAATAAATCTACCACAGAATGGCTTAATAATATAGGGGCATGTGATGCTCATCGAAAGTTGGTAAATAATTGGGGTGAATACCTTTAAAGTGTTATGTGGTGTAGTCCACAACCCATTGACATCGCACAACTAGAGGCTACAGAGAATCCAAAGTTGAGCCATATAAGGAGATGACAAAATTGAGAGTTAGCTCACCAGAAAAAGGAAACGGAAGAGAAATCACAGTCCACATAGCAACAAGACCCCACAAACTTACACCCTGCACTTGATCATTTGAAATCCTACACCATAGAGGAACGTAAGGTTGTGTATACAAAGGCCGAGAGAACACCTATCAATGGAAGAAATGGAGTCTATGATGGTCTAGCGATAGTTAAGGTAATAAAGTTAGCAGACCCAGGTGAGGAGTCCAAACTTGTTTTCATTGCCCAAGATCTGACAGAGACTGAGGAGTATATACTTAAAGAACTTCTCAAGGAATTCAAGGATATATTTGCTTGGACATATCATGATATGAAAGGTGTTTAACCTTCCGTGGTGCAACACAAAATTCCCATGAAGAGCATGGCTAAACAAGTCCAGCAATGAACCTACTCAAAAAGATTGTTCAAGAAGAGATTGAAACGCTTGTCAAATGCGGATTCATATACACTATTGAGCACTCATAATGGATGTCTCCAATAGTTTCTGTGCCAAAAAAATGGGAAACTTAGAGTGTGCGTGGATATCAAGAAGGTCAATGCTGCCACTAGGAGAAACCCGGATTATCCCTTGCCATGTTCAGAAAATGGGCTGGAAAGAGTTGTAAGAAAAGAAGCTCAACCTGGCTACAATCAAATCACAATTACACTAGAGGACCAAGCTAAAACTGCTTTTATAACTAAATTTTGAGTGTTCGCATTTTGTGTTATGGCTTTTGGCTTAACCAATGCCCTTGCTACCTTCCAAAGATTAATAAACACTGTTGTTAGAGAATACTTGAGGGAGTTTTGCGAAGCTTTCTTAGATGACCTTTGTGTTTATTTCTCTTGGAAAGAATATCTATCATGATTACAAAAAGTGTTTGAAAAGTGCAGGTATATGCGTAAAATGAATCCATGTTTAACCCAAAATTGGCATTTGAAAGGATTTAAGGAGTGTCCAAAAATGGGATTTCCACAGATGAGAGCAAAATTAAATCCATTTCCAATTTTCCACAACCTACAAACTATGAAGGAGTTCAAAGATTCATGGACCATGTTGGTTATTACTGATGGTATATTTTCAACTTTGTCAAGATAGCTTGTCCATTGTACAAACTTCTTATTGAGTTCCATTGGACTACGGAGTGTGACCATGCTTATGAGTTATTAAAAAAGGCCTTAACCAGTGCTCCCATTATACGAGTGCCCGATTGGAATGTAATTTTCCATGTCCATATTGATGCATCGAACTTTGCTATTGGGTGTGTTCTAGCACAACCAAGAGAACATAAATTGGACTACCCCATTAGCTTTGCAAGTTGTCAATTAAATGATGCTGAGAGAAACTACACCACTATAGAGAGGGAAGGTTTAACTATGATTTACGTAGTGAAGAAATTTTTCTACTACCTTCTTGCGAACAAGTTTGTTATCTAAGTTGATCATCAAGCCTTGTTGTATCTAGTAAATAAACCTTGCTCCATGGGAAGAATTACATGATGATTCTCAATTCTTCTTGAGTTTGATTTTATCGTTGTGGTGAGACTCGGTTGCAGACATGTCATGGTGGATCATTTATCGCGCATACCCAATGGTGAAGCCCCTACTGGCATCGATGATGAGTTTACTGATAATTCCCTATTCCTAGTTGAGACCATACCTGAATGAAGTGAGAAGATTGTGAATTTTTTTGTTGATGGTTTTCCACCCAATAAGCTTTGTAAGGATATAGCTTGAAAATTGTTAATAGAATGTGAACCTCTAATTGCAAGAACTCTCTACAAATTAGGGTAGGACAATATTCTTAGGCGTTGTGCTCATGAGGATGAGTATTTATACATACTATAAAAAGCCCACATGGGTATAGCTGGAGGACATTTCTCAAGGGAACTAACTGCTAGGACGGTGTTACTATCAGGATATTGGTGGCCTACCTTATTCAAGGATGCATCATTTTTTGCAAAAGGATGTGATGAATGCCAACGTTACAAGATCACACAACAAAAGGATAAGATTCCCTTACATCCTATTAAAGTGACAACCGTTTGAAAAGTGGGGTTTAGACTTTGTAGGCCCAATTAGTCCGGTAGCTCGTAACACTCAATCCTGATATATTATTGTTTCCATTGACTATTTGACAAAGTGGGCAAAAGCCAGGGCAACACGCAAGGTTGATGCAAGGTCAACCGCCAAATTTCTCTTTGAGAACATTATTACAAGATTTGGTTGTCACTTTGAAATTGTGAGTGACAATGGTACTCATTTTATAAATGGAGTGATAAAGGAACTCACTACCAACTTCATGATAGCCCACCATAAGTCTACGCCTTATTATCCACAAGCAAATGACCAAGCTGAGAGCACTAACAACACAGTGGAAGCTCATCGTAGAAATTGGGATTTGAAGTTGACATCAGCACTATGGGCTTATCGTACTTCTTACAAAGTGGCTATTAATTGTACACCATTCAAAATGGTATATGGCCAAGAAGCAGTTATGCCATGAGAGTTTGTAATTCATAGTCTGCGGGTAGCTTCACAAGAAGTTTGGGATGGTAACCCTTTAGTTGAGCGTTTATATATCCTTGAGAGGTTAGACGAAGAAAGGAAATTGGCTATGAAAACTGCACTTGTGGAGAAATATAGGAGAAAGAAATGGTTTGACCGTCATCTAAAGAACAATGATATCAAGGTTCGAGATAAATTCCTTATGTATGGCATGTGTAGCAAAAAGAAAAAGTTGAAATACGTGACAAAAGGACCATATAGAGTATGCAAAATCACCCCATTATGTAACATTCATGTGGAAACTGTCGATGGAGTTGAAACCATTGGATTCCTCAATGGGAGAAAATTTAAAATATATTATGATCCTTTAAGCCACGAGGAGCTATGTACCATGCATAAAAAAAAGGCATCCAAGGCACAAGAAGAATTGAAAAGGATACAAGCTCAAGCTGAGGCTAAGGAGCGACAACAACGTCTAAGACGCCAATGAGAGGCCAACCTTGGAGTTACACATGCATTTCACGTTGAAACAGAGGATGATTGGTTGGAATGTGACACACCTCTACAATACCCTATTGAGCTAAATAGCACCTATGGGAAAATGCTATATAACGCCTTATTGGACACGGGTGATAAATATAATCTACTATCATATGGGGTGTGGTGTCAGTTAGGAAATCAATCTCTATCTGAGAGTACTATCCAAGTCAAGGGTATCAACAAGAAAAAAACTACGGTTTTTGGAATCTGGTACACTTCTGTTAGTTACGAAAATGAGGTTGTGGCTCAAGACTTTTTGGTCAGGCCTGTTGGAACTATGGAAGGTAATATAAACTTAGGATGCACATGGATGATAGCGACCAAATTCACTACTAATTGGGGGACTTGGAGTGCCACAACACAGAGACCAACCCTTAGCCTTTCCACTCAAGCCATATTCCCTAAGATATCACTTCTCGAGAAAATACAACCCAAAACAGTGCATGTCCAAGAGGTTGAACCATCTGTAACTATAGCCCAACCCTCTAGAGCTTCAAATTTTGTTGCTAAATGAAAACATGAGACACACAAGACTCAGTGTAATATAACAAAGAAAACATACAAATGGGTTTCTAAAGCTTCTTTAGCGACCATTTTTTATGCTAAAAAATAGGAGCCTTGTAAGAAACACCCCACTTGCTCCAAGAAATGTAAGAAAACATTGTGTTGGATTCCTAAAAAACTATTGGAAGCCCGAGGCTACTATGAAGGGAATGATCAAATCTCGGTTCCAAAACGTAAATTGTATTCTTACCTATCACCTATAGACCCATATGAGTCAAATCTTGTAACCATAAATCCGAAGGGAAAGATCACAGACTACTACACACCTCATCCAGAGCTAGTTTGGATACTCAAGCGAGAACGACTTGCTTCGCTCGGCTCAACTATAGAAAAAAAATGAAGCTTCTTGCTCTTCACATAGTTCATATATGGAAATACAAGCTTCAACAAGAAATAAATTGCACTTCCTGTTGTAAGTTCACCACCTACAACAACATTGCAAATAAAATCGTGGGAGAGTACCTTACCACCCTTGTAGCTACATGAAACAGCTAGGGCGGTCGAAAACTATTGCTCAAAGTCTTCACCCATAACAACTTGGAGAAATTGGTTTCAAAGGGTAACGACATCGTTCCAAAAGGTATGACCTACCCACGGAAGGGGGAGTGTTTGTTGACATCCATCATTCACTTTCTCCCCTCTTAACCTTCCTCCTCGAACTCTCAATCTTTCAATCTTAGGGAATGTATATATATAGCCCTATACTCAAGAAAAAAAAAAGGAGCACGAGCCACCAAACAAAAATCTCAAAATCTACAAGTTCTAGTACATGGCCCAAAGTCATAAAGACACATTATGCACAAGGACACAACCTTTTGATATGACCCTTATAATATTTTCACACTAACCATCATCTATCTATGTGTACATATATGGATAGTATGTTAGAGTCATCCACTCCTACCTTGGGTGAGAGAAATCCTCTTTACTTTTCAGAAGTGTTTCACATAGTCTTCTTGGTGCTTGCCTGTGAATGGGATTTGGTAGATACGCTAGTGTGTGAGAAGAATTTTGAGGTATTAGATCAATGGATGATACATATCTTGATCACGATTAATCCCTACTTATTTAGTAGAGAGCGTCTCTCCGATTGCACAAGCTTACCCTTTTGACCAAGATGACTATAGACGTCTAGTGACCTTCTTAGTCAACATTTGTGCCTCTAATGATGAGGAAGAGTTACATGATTACACGAGTTGCACGTATGGTCTCACGAATGATGACTTAGTTTTTCTTGACGATGACGAGGATAGGGGTTTACACCTAAAGCTACCTACCCATCTATTCAATATCTTGTTCCCTTGACTCTCTAGAAGGGTGAAAATAATTAGATTAGGGTACCTTATGTTGTTTGATCGTGTTCAATAAAGGTTGGTGCCTCTTCCCACTGATCTATCTCCTAGAGGTATTCCTTGTGTTTTCTAGTGTGTACAGAAACATGTTGCCGTTGTTAGGATTTTGAACTTCATGGAATCTTTCTCTTGTTCACTCTTCGAATCGAGCCTGATCATCAACATGAACATGTGTTTCTTTTCCATTAGCATTGCCTCTTGTTTTTTTTTAGCATCCATGTTTGTCTGCTTTAACTGTGATTGGTAGCATAATATTCAACACCTTTGCTTAGTATTAAACATTAGATTCAATATAATTTTCTGTCATACTCTGGGTTTTCCCTTGTTTGGGTTTATGAATCAAGCAGTCTAACTAAGGTAGTTTGACCAAGATAGGCGTTAGATATCTTCTCTTAATACCATGGGGAATGCCTTCCTAATAATCAATGGCTACTTCAGGTTCTTAATCCGATTTAAGCAGCATTGTGCGCAATGTACTAGGGTTTTATAGTGGTCTTAGTCCCTATTGACCTTTAGCTTAAGTATTATAAAGGGAGTTTACTAGTGTGATGAGCCTGGGGAGGGAAACAATGTCATATGACCCCCCAAAGTTCAAAATTGAAATGGGATGAAAAACAAAAAAACAAAAGTGCGACAAATGTAAAATCTTAAGCTGGAAGAGAAATCTCAGCTTGGTACTTCACTCACATGTATTGCCTATGGTACTAGATCCCTAGAGGTTCCCGATGTGGGCGCTTTTCCTTAAAAATAAAAAGCCCAAGGCATAAAAAATAAGCACACACGGCAAAAAATTGAATCAATGTGAAAAAACTTTGGGGGTCAAATAAAGGGAATAATTCAGGCAATGATTTCATAAGCAATTTCTTTTATTGTAGCTCAACTAGAAGGTCTTCTAGGTATACCCTCTGGTCAGCCCTTGAACATGAAATACTTTGCTCTCACGATTAAACAACTTAATTGACCAGAGAGAATTGAGAAGCTTGTCCATGGTATTAATAGTTGACCTCTAGTGCCTCTCGATTGTTAGATTAGTGACCCCAGACTTGTTTATGTCTTGACCTTTACAACTACTTATGCATTTGATTATACTACAATTTAATATTTTATTTCTAACAAATTGTTTAATATTTTGTTACCAATCAATTTGTGTGCTTATTCATTGAATATGCTTTTTAATTCTAAATGTTCTATGCAAATGCAATTACTATAATATTTTTTGGTTTATTTTGCAATGTTTGAAGAAGGCTAAGGACATTCAATCTCAGATGCTCTTCCACCTCGACGAACGGGTTTCATCTCAATAGGTTCCAAGGACGGAATCTACAAGGGGGGCATGTTAACCGACGATGGAGACCCTTTTGGTGATGTGATTACAAGTCATACAGTGGAGTCAGCACCACGCAAATAGGAGGCTTGGTGACTGCCCACCAACGCTCCCCATCACTTGGTGCTGACCTTGGTGTTAAATTCATTACAAGCGATAGTGGAGTAAGCACCGGGGGAATAGGAGGCTTGGTGACTGCCCAAGACTCCCCACCGCTTGGTGCCGACCTTGGTGTGAAAGTCAATACAAGCGACAGTGGAGTCAGCAACGGGCGAATAGGAGGCTAGGTGATTGCCCAACGCTCCCCATCACTCGGTGCTAACCTTGGAAAATGGACGTTAGTCTAGTTAACATCCACGGATATCACATCAATTTTTTGAGTCGGGAGAGGAGCTTGTCGGTCCAATAGATGTGTGGGTGATCGGCGATGAGAGACGCACCACTTATCTTATTTTATAGTATTTTTGCAATGATCGGCCACTCTGGGCGCCCATGTCTAAATGAGTCAAACTCTTATTAAAGGTCTATTTTGACCTAAAACCCTCATTCTTGGAGGTGCAAGCTAAGAAATGCTCTTGCTCTACCTCTATCTCCTCCTCCTTCGTGTGCTCACGTGTGTATGTGTGTGTATATATGCTGGAGAGAGAGAGAGAGAGAGAGAGAGAGAGAGAGAGAGAGAGAGAGAGAGAGAGAGAGAGAGAGCATTGCGGCGGCGGCGAGGTGGTTGAGTGTGGTGGCGGTGGCAGCTTCTTCTTCTTTGTGTCATTGAGAGGTAAGTGACACATCACTACCCCTTTGATCTTGCTAGGATCTTCTAGTTGTGTGCTTGTAGCCATTTGTGGCTCGCACATGGTGTTTTGGCAAGTTCCCAGTCTCCTACACGTGCGACAAAGCACACGGCATGAGACAAGCTTAGAGGATGGACAACCATCATTGAGAAACTTGCCAAGGTTAGTGTGGATGGCCTCAAAAGTTCCTGTTAAGGACTCTATTGGCTCCCAGTCTACAGAATTGGATGGGAAAACATCTACAAACATGAACAAGCAATGAAAATCTTACAGTCATCAAAGCAATGTACACGGCATACACGGCAGACATACAAAATAGACAATCTAGAAACTTGACAGAGGAGTAAAATTATAGTTTGCAAGAAACCTCGATGTGAACTTGAGGGAAGGTGTTGAAATATGCAAGTTCATATCATCTCTACTATGATGTGTGAGCAAGGTCTAAGGATAAAGGCATGATGGAAGTGAGTCAACATGGACTCAAGTATGATGTTATGGAATGAGGATACATGCCTATGCTCATGGATTTTACCCCATCTACACGTGGGAAGAGTCTACATCAATACCAAGCAGTCGGGTTAGAAAAGTACCAAAAGTACCTAAAATTCGGGAGCAATTTTAGGAGGCCTATAAGCAAATTTGTAGGAGCGATATCAACCACCTACAATAGTGATCTCATGGAGAAATACAAAGAGAAGTTTCTCTACTAATTATTAACTACAATCTAGCTAGAGGCTTACCCTTATTCCACTCCTACCGTTTTTTGGTGAGAGAGCCAATTTGGTTGCCTGCAGAGCTGCAGATTGCACACAGGAGCTAACATACCAACTTGGGAGTGACCTACCAAGACATACAACAGTGATATCTTGATGAAGTGTAAAGAAGGAATGTTTCCCTAATCATGGAGGATCTACCTACCAAAGGAATCTCCAAAATGCACTTGGAAGAGTCATCTACAGTAGTTATAAATAGGGCAGCAGACAAGGTTGTACTTTGTACACAGTTGTACCTAGGAGTACCCTAGCGCCTGGAGCCTAGTATTGGTGCCTAATTCCACATGATATTGGGCTAGAGAAAGCATGCCACTACACATTATGTAGTGAGCTTAGCAAGGTTGTGAAATTATGCTACTGGGAAGCACACTCACACCTTAGCATTTGGAAGAAGCAAGATTGTAGAGAACACAAAGAGAGAGCTGAGAGACACTGTGAGGCACTAGATCATCTTGTATAGAGTGTTGTTAGCTAAGAAAACAAATTTTAACTGGGATTTTAGCCTCTATCTTGGGTTTCGGGATCATCCATTGAGTCTCCCAGAAGTATTTGTATTGTATATCATAGGTACTTTCACAGTACTGTCAAGGTACTCTAGAGTACCTTTTGCAAACAGTAGACGATACCTTAAAGTACTTGTTTGTGTAGTTTAAGTATTTAGATTGTACCTCATTTTAGTCATCTGAATAAAAAATCTTTCCATTATATTATAACATTGTATCTCTCATATTTCTATTGTGTCCATCTCCTCCCTCTCTCATATATATCTTGCACAAAGATCCATCTCTCTTCCACCACTAATTTTCAGATGATGGAGGAAGTCAAGGAATGTAAATGAACTCTTGTCGTATTGAATGTTTGAAGGAGCACATGAGCAAAGTAGAGCATGACCTTGAGAGAGGAAAAATTTGACATCATGACCTGGGATGTATGCGACATGAAAAGTGTATGCACAAACAAGTCTTGGACTGATGTATGTGGTGGCAATGTGGTTTCTAATTCCTTCCTCATGCAAGCTATGGCTCAAACAAAGAATGTTGAGAATGTGGATGCAAGGAACAGGAGCAAAGTTCCAAGAACATTGTTATTCGTGGAAATCCTAAAGAGAAGTTAGAGACACCTCCTTCTCTTGATATTGTTATTCAATATTTGTTCAAAATTTACTTAGGCATGTCAAAAGTTATGGTTTATGGAGCACATAGAGTGGGTAAGCAAGGAGCTCCTCGCTCAAGAGAATGGCCATACACCATGTCGGACGAGACCAAACGAAAGATTATCCCTGATAATAGTTGGATCTATTTGAGAGATGCAAAAATGTTTTGTATGCAAAGATTGCACTATTAAGCAGCAAAATATGCATTGCAAGGAAGAGGAATAAGAAAAACAAGGAGACATCTCTCATGAAGAAAATGTGCTCATAGAGGAGGTAAGTCCCTCGAGCAAATAGGAATGCGCGACCTATGAGGCCAAGTTACAATTGAAAGTGTGCTTTTGGAATTGCAATGAATACCCATGGAATGCAAACGTTGGCATTGATGAACTAACAAGAAAATCCGATGTTGTGCTTCTTATTGAAACTTGGGAGCATGATATCCAAAGGATTAACTGGTTGGAGGATTACAATGTACATTCATTAATGTAGTCAAAGAATCTCAAGGAACAAAGAGGCCAAGTAGGGGTAGTATGTATGGTAAAGAAAGGATTGAAAGATTTTATATCAATTGTGAAATATGACAAGTGCAAACATTATATATGGCTGAAAATTATCACACCAGAAAGAGCACCCTTTTATGTAGCCGGTTTCTACATTTCTCATGCACGATTCCCCCTTTTATGCTTGCATGTATAGAGATCAACTACTTTTTTATTTAGAGGAGGACATTGCTTGTTTTAAAGGCAAAGCTAATGTTGTTGTCTTTGGGGATATTAATGCTCACACAAAAACATTACATCATGATACTCAACAATTTGATATGCTATACATTTCAAGGGAGTTGGAGGAATTTCCCTTGTATGATCGTACTTCAATGGATGAGAAAGAGCCGGATCACTATGAAAAGTTGCGTTTACACATGTGTAATAGCACAGGGATACTCATTCACAATGGTGTATTTTTGTGGAGTGGAACCAATGGATTTACATGTAGAAAATATAATGGGAATCGTGTGATTGATTATATGCTACTCTCCGAAGCCATCATGTATCGCATAAAGAGTTTTACACTTTGCCAATGGACCCTATGTGGAGAAGCAATTAAGCATGATAATCTTACCCAAAGAGAAGAGAAGTTATCACTATGTATGGAATCCCAAAAGGACACCTGCATACATTGAAATGGTTGAGCAAAAGTTAGACATGACAAAGCTTCAATATGATGCACCATTGGAAACTAAATGGGAGGCATTCAAAAACGTTATTTGTTCTTGTGCCAAAAATTCTTTGCCATTAAGCATGTCTATGGTATCAACAAAGATAGATCACAAAAACGATGGTTTGATAAAGAATTTCAAATGCTCAAAAGTCTTTGATAAAGCTTGATGCAACTATGAAAAAAGACAACTATCAAAGTCATTTGCATACATACAAGGCATTGGTTCAAAAGAAGAGAAGAAGATGGGAAGTACAATAAAAATTCTTTCAAGTCCAAGAAAAGGCACATGCATTAGGATGATTTTGGAGAACTTGAGGGGCAAGCGGGTTGAAAGTTTTGGTAACTTGGGCTGAAGAGAATGGCAAGCGTGAAAAGGAACAAGCGGGTTTTTCTTGATGCCATAGCACCATTGATCATTTTGTCACTGTTTGTGTTTTCACAAAGGAAAGTTGATTTAAAGGAAGGTGATTGTATTGTTGCTTTGTAGACTTTATGAAAGCCTTTGATAAGATTCCACGTAACAATTTGTGGAGAAGGATAGAAGAACTCCAAGTGCTAATTAAGTGAGTTTATACTTGCGGTTTCTCAAATCTATGAGAAGGTGATGTGTCAATTGTGCATGGGAAGAGGAATTTCAAAAATTTATGCAAACACTCTCTCCATTGTCACCAACTCTCTTTGGTCTATGCATTGATCAATTGGAATAAATGGTACTTTACTTTATGCAAGAAGAAGGCATTGAAGAGGTCAATGATTTGCAATGCGGTAATCATGTTTTTGTTGTATGAGGATGATGTAGTGCTTCTAAAACACACTTTAGAGGATGCACAAAAGCTTATGGTTTTCCTTGAGAGCTTTTGCTTGCACAGTGGGCTGATTGTGATGAATCCAAAACAAAGGTTATGCTTGTGAAAACCAACCATAAGGAGAAGCCATGCATTGTGAACAACAATGAAACACTTGAAGTTTTTGAGAGCTTTAAGTACCTTTGCCTTGAGGTTCCAACCAATCACAAGTGGCATGAATGTGATATGTGTCACTTGGAAATAGGAAAGAGAGTGTGGAATGCATTTTAGACCATGTGTAATGCGGGAAACATCAAGTGTTGGGTTCTGAAGAAGTATCTTGTTGACACATTGGTGACACTGGTTCTTCTTTATGGAGTTGAAGTGTGGGGTGAGAGCATCTCAAATTCTACTTGGAAAGAGTTTGAGAATATCCAAAAGAATTTTCTTACAAATTTCTCTCCAAGTTAGGACACAGACACCATATATGCACTACTTATAGAGTCAAGATCTCTTTCAATTGAGATTATGGACATGGAAAGGGTTGTGGAGTACATTTTGAGCTTTTTGTGCTTTTCAGCGTTTTTTAAAAGCAATGTTCTTTTTAGGATGACGTAAGCATAAAAGTATTAATTTTAGTCTCCGTCGGATTTAAAAATGATCACCCAGAGTAAAAATGGGACCAAACGGGATTTTGACAGGAATTTCTTTTATTAAAAGCGGTACTGTAAATATGCCGGGGCAGTACGAAAAATTCATAATTATGTCGGGACATCACGGTGCAGCATAGTCTAGCTAAGGTGCCATTAGTTGACTGGATACTGTTCAATTGATCAATCTTACTGTAAAACATGTATGGTAAGTGGGAAAGTTGACCACCAAAAGCAAAGGCATGTTCATAGCAAAGTGCACAAAAAGCTTCAGCTATTCTTGCCCCAAAATATAGCGCTAGTTTTTGGCTTGTACATCACTTGGCCTACTGCATTGCTAGTTAGTGCTCAGTTTTCAGTGCCGTTTGTTGCGTCTACTACCGTAAGGCTATACATATCTATTACAGGGAGTGGTGCAAGCTCTTCATCACCATGTCCATAAGCTCTTCTCTCTCCTATACAGGAAGAAGAAGAAGAAGAACGATATTCTCTCTCTACTTGCTTACTATCTCCTCTCTCGTTTCACGGTGTACGTGCTCTCCGGAAGCTCTTGTGGTGAATACCTCTACGTAGCTCTCATCACGGCTCTCTTGCAACAAATCCAAAAGCCTTTCAACAACCCCTAATCGATTCTAAAACACGGTGAGAAGCTCTAAACACCATAGCCATCATCATCTCTCTCTCTCTCTATGTCGTCTTTCTGAGAGTCACCCTCTCGATGATTGTTTTTTGGTATACAAGTGCATGTATGGATTAACCGAGTACGTATGAAGTTGCCCCATGATTATTTCATCATTTTTAACACGCTGACTTATGCACACGATGTGTTTATGATCACATGCGTGCATAAAGAGCGCTTTTTGTTTCACGTCATAGAGGCAGTAGAAACATCATTTTGGTCATAACTCACAAACCGTTATGAATCAACCCGAACCCTTTACATCAGAGATAAAGCACATCATTTAGAGCATTTTCTCTCTTTGGTGTCATATTAAAATCACGTATGAGCTAAGAGATACTGTCAAAAAATAGCTTGCTGCCCATTGCACAAGTCAATTTTTTTTACTACAGGCTCCTTGGAGAACCACTATATAGATTCACCGGATGGACAAACCCACTTGTCCAATTGAAAATCTTAGTAAAACTTGATAATAAATGTGTTTAGGTCTCTATTATCACCGCAAGTATGCGAGTTATTAATCATTCCATAACCAGTTTTACCTACGCGTGTAGGGGTGCTACCAAGGGGGAGTACCATATGACGTCGTGAGTTAACCGAGCTGTCGAGTTGATTTCAATTAATAGATGCCCATAACTTATATGAGGGTATATGGTTAGTCAGCTCGAACCACATAGGCAGATATGATTAAAGTGTCTTTCTTTTTGGGTTATCGTTTATTGTGTGAGTATCATATGTGGAAATTGATGTGATAGAGTGCTAGTCTACATTATAAATCTGAGCTTGATGCATTGGTTTGAGGTCAAATACTTTCATTTGCATGTTATGCATGCTCCCGAACTTGATGCATAAACCTCAAACCAATGCATCAAGCTCAGATTACCTCATGGATTATGGTTTTTTTTAATGGTGAAAGCCGGTGTGGCTTTTGGTTTTTTTTATATGGTTATGCTGTCAAAATGCTATCGAAATTTTTGCAATCATGTTATGTTCTGAAGTCGTTATGCAGGATTGGTTGTGCCTCACCCAAGTTGGGTGGAGTGCTCACCCATGTGAAGTGATTGGATTATGGTTTATGGTTTTTGGGATTAGATCATGAAGTGATCTAGATGGTTTATGGTAGACGTGTAAGGGTAGAGACCCTATACAGTCTAACTGCTTGGAAAAGATTCTTTGTGCATATGGAAAGTGCTATTGTGATTGGACTCACGTGTTATGTTTCTCATGGAAGCGTTGCTACAAGACTAGGATCACCTACATCGCTTAGCCATGACTAAAGGGTCGTTGACTTGGGGCATTGCTGGATTGAGGGTGTTCCCTAGGTCTTCTTCTTTTTGTTAGGCTCATCTACACTGTTAGTGTGTCGGGGGTTGAATGACCTACATGGCTAATGCGTCGGGGATTTTGCCTTGGCTTTGCCTAAACACTTGGTGCTAGGCATCGAAGAGACGTGGTGCCTAAATTGGTGTGGTTGGTGTTGATAACCTACCACCTATTGGTACTTGGATCCTTTCAGAGCTCGAGTTCATGGAGGGAGGTGAAGCGGCCTCAGCTTATGTCTGCCTGAGGTAGGTTGGAGGTTTTCAGGCTTGCTCCCGACGAATTGAAATTCTCTTTGTCCGTAGTAGAGCAGATGTGGATGGGTAGACTAGTCGATCCCTACACAGGGTCTGGTTCTCTGTTAGTAATTTTTTCATAGAGTTTTGATGTTATGTTATACCCAGATTTTTTCATTGAATTAATGCATGGTTGCCTGTTAGACGGGGTATTTAAAGATTTTTTGTTGTCATTCTCTCATGTCTATGTGCACTCTATTTCACCCTCCACTATATTCTCTCTCTCTCCCTTCCCGCAACGCGGTATACACATAAATTCATCCTCCACAATGTTATATTTTTCTTGAGTATGCTTTCATTCATAACACCCATTCAGAGGTAGCACTAGTTGCTAGGTGCCTCTGGATGCAGTCCGGCTCATGGCCTAAACTCCACGCTTGGTCGAGCGCTGAGAAATCCTCCTCTATGCAAACACTTTCGCAACTCTGATGTATATTGAAAATTGTATATTTTGTGCATAGAACCTCGGGGAGGGGTATCTCTCACTTGGCTACCATGCCTCACCATATCGATGCTAGCAAAGCGAGAACCATAGATATAAAATGTGAATCCATGGGATGTAGCTGACTCGAGTAGTGCATAGAGGCTACAAAAGATAGCTAATCTCTTGGAAAACACAATTCTAATGTGCTCTTGTCTAAATCGGTCTCATATGTGTGTCAAACATCAAAATCTACTTTCCTTATCGTAAGCTTTAATTAATGGATACTAGGTCAACTTTTTTTGTATTTACTTGGTGAGCCCAATTCTATTTTTCCTCGCAGAAGCCACCACAATGTGGCACATAGTTCAAATTATAGAAACCAAGTAAAAATCAAATAAATAAACGTCGTGAAAAGTTGTCGTTGTTAAAAAAACGTGATGAAAAGCTGAAAGGGTCGTCATCCAAGTAATAAAAGGATCTACGAACAGGCGCTACCTTACTCAGCTTGTTTCTGCAGGTGCAACTAGTTATGGCCAGCATTACGCCGCTTCAAGTATAGCTCATGCAAATTCAACAACCCTGTGCCCTCGGTCGTCCTTCAATGTTCATGGAAATGATATGCACCAGGTCCCCATGCCTAATTCTCAAGATTCACACCAATTCTTTTTTGTGCAACAGCAAGGCGGGTAGATTTGGAAGGGAGTACCAGAGATCTTTCAAACCCTGGTTATAGTTTGCAGATCATCAAGCTTGAGGGTACTTCGGATGATTTCTGACGTGATGAGCACTCTTAAAGATCAGATATATCATGCAATCAACACATGGCAGAAATCTGTTCTAGTGCTACTTGAAATAGAAAATATCAGATTTCAATTGATGATCAGTTGGCCTAATCTAGGGTCGAATCACCAAAACTCATTGCCTTCGCAGGCGTGTTTAGCACATTTTTCTATTGATGCTATCAGGCTATTGGCAATGCAGATGGCAGAGGCCAAAGAAATGGAAAGAGTAAACGTCAAAGTGGACATGAGGGCAAAAAATCTTAGCATGATTGATCACGCCAAATTAAGATTATGATGGCTATCCTCAAGTAATGAAGCGAGCGGCTTCAGTGCTAGATGCTTGTGCTTTTAGCAGAGAGTGTGAGGGGATTAGTGACAGACAACTCAATGTTGAGGGAAAGGCATTGGGGAATATTTCCACTTATAGTGCAAGTCATGGTCTGATGAGCGGTTGGCTTTAATCGCACTCCTCATCCAGCTCTATTGACGGCCTATTAAAAATGTGATGAGGCAAGCATTTCGGAACGATCTGTAGACAAACAGAAAAATCTCTCATGACCAATTTAATGCAAAATTTGGTGTCCGTGGAGTTGGTTAATGTGTAGCTCCAAGGAGATGCAGCAGCATTGCAGTGGAGGTCAAGTAGTCAATCATGTAGGCTCCTATGCTGCCAACCAAGATCAAAAGAATAGTGAAAGAATAGAAGAGAAAGCTAATTATTTTTTCCACACAAAGAGATTTGATGTTGGAGAAGTCAAAGAACACGGACTGCGGAGTAATGGCATTTCTGGAGACAGGCATACCAACATGTCAATACTTATTAGGCTCCAACAACAGTTCACTGCTAGCCATTTAACAACTGGGTGGGATAGAAAAAACTTTACAGACAATATGGACAATATTGCGACATGTAAAGAGCTCCTCTTGCTAAACTGCATGCAGGCGGCAGCCAATGCGGGTACAATTGAGATTAGCAACAACAATATTGCAATGTTGCTCTTAACTGCATAGAAAACAGGGAATGTTGGTGGTGTGTATTTGAACACACAACAGTTACAGCTTCAGAGCTCCCTTCTTGCCAATAACCACGATTCGGTGGCAAATCCTTTTAGCAAAGTTCCATGTATGCAACAGCTATCGGATCAAGTTCATATGGTTGCATGTAGACCTCATTGTGCTCATTATCATGTGCAATTAGGAAGCACAACTTAGAGCAACTAGATGAACAACAATTAGTGGCAATTTCCCATAATATATCCACAAAAATGAAAACATAAACAATTTTTTGACTCACATTTGCTGACAAAAATTGTCAAACCAAGGGATTTGGTTCTAATGTAATCCTTGAAGCAACATATACCTAAGCTCAAGAAAAAAGGACATTGAAGGTGTTTCACTGAGTGGTGCTGTCAAACTAGCTACCTTAGATGGGGAAGTCATGGAAAATTGGATTAGTGGATCTCAATTCCGCCAATACCATCTACTCTTGACTAATGATCTTTTGCAAAGAATGAATGTAGCAAAGGAAAGAAAGCTTAAACGACATCAGGTGATGGAGGAATCCCAGGAGGAAGCGTGCATTTGAGTTTTGAAGAGAAGCAAGGAAACCGATTTTGCAAGCTTTGCCCCTCAATACCCTTTAGATTCAACCCCTAGTAGATGACGAGGTCAAAATTGATGATGACTGGTTGGATGGTCTTGATATGCGGATCAAAATGAATCTTAAAGAGAATTACACAATCAAGGCCTTAGAAGATATAGGTGTTAGAGTCAATGTGGTCATCTATTCTACGTATTCCGCTATAATTTCAACAATTGGTAATAGAGCAGGTTGCATCCTCTCGGGCTTAGTCACAACAGCTTCAACACACGCCTGCTCGCTTTCTCCGATTGAAGGGAGATTTGGTGAGCGTTCATAGGTCGATAAAATTTTGGGTAGGCTCATAGAGCTCAGTTTGCTTAGATTTTTTATTTGGGCTCGTTTCGGTCTCTGTTTTCACTACAGCCTGGTCTGTACAGGCAATTTCGTCATTTTGTGCAGAATTTCTGTCAGTACCAAATATTGCATAACAGGTCCCATACATCCTACTGTGGGTTGTGTTGTATATCACGTGCTGGTCTCACTCAATTTCTCCTCATTTCGGGCAGTTTTCACATCAGGTGCAGGCATTTTCCATGGCTGACAACAACACAAATGTGTTCAAGATGTTTTTTGTTGAGAACAAATTGGATGGGATAGTTACCCTATGTAGGCCTGCATGATGCAACATGTTCTTGTGTCAAAAGGCGTCTAGAATATTGTGCAGGGCATTGATGTACGTCCTAGTTCTGAGGATGTGGCAGGTCTTGCTGCAAGGATTGCTGCTATTAAAGTTGTTTTTCCTACAGCAGAACAAGCTCGTTGGGAAGTAAAAGATGCATAGGCTCATGCATTGATTGCGTTGTCTATGAAGCGCACCATTACTCCTCGCATTTGTTCAGTGAAATCTACAAAACAGGCTTGGGATATTCTGCCTGGTCTTTATGCAAGCCGTAATGAGGCAAAATTTGCATTGCTGCATAAAGAGCTGAAGTCGAAGATTATGCATGAGGAAGATGATATGGACACTTTCCTTGTTGGTGTCAAGAACATCAATGAGCAACTTATTTCTACAGGTGAAGTCATTTCAGACAGTTCCCTTGTGCAGATTATTCTTAATGCCTTACCAAATTCTTACCAGACTTTTGCTAGTACTCGGAGACTTATTACCCAAGGAAATTCTGAAGTTGTCAAGTTTGATGCATTGTGCACATTGCTTTTACAAGAGTCACTTTCTAAAAAAACAAGACTAGACAGCATGCACATTGTATGTAAAGTGTGAGGGTGATGTACTTCTCATTGTGGTTCTTTATGTAGATGATTTGCTGATCACTAAACCAAATGAAAGATATATTTCTGAATTTAAGGCTGATTTGAATGCTACTTTCAAGATGAAAGATTTGGGGATGTTGCATCATTACTTGGGTATACAGTTTAAGCACTGTGATGGTCGTATTGCCTTGTGTCAAAAAAGTTACGTACATAGGAAAATTGGTATGTAAGTTTGGACTTGAGGATTTGCAAACCTATTTCCACTCCCATGGAATAGGGTTGAAATTGAGTCTTCATGATTTTGGTGATCCTGCAAATGTCACTCTTTACCAAACTGCTAGTGGATGCCTCATTTATGTATGCAACAAGAACGGATATTCAGTTTGTAATCTCATAGGTCAACAAATATATGCATTGCTCAGGGTCTAAGCATTGGCAGGCTGTCAAGAGGATTTTCCGCTACCTTAGTGGCACTTTACATCTTGGCTTGTTCTATCCCAAGGGGGGATCATTGCCGCCAGACTTACATGCTTTTTTGGACTCAAATTGGCCTGGTTGTTTTGACACGCGAGTGTCCACAAGTGGTTTTCGTTTCATGCTTGATGGTTCATGTATATCATGGTTGAGCAAGAAGCAACCTATTGTGGCCACTTCTAGTTGTGAGGCTGAGTACAGGGCAGTCTTCATAGCTACGGTTGAGTGTGTATGGCTCAGACGCCTTATGGCTGATTGGGTGTTGGACTGGACATTGCCAACACTATCTACACTGACATTCAGAGCGCATTGGCAGTTGCGAGGAACCCTGTTTTTCATGCTCGCACAAATCACATTGAGGTGAATTATCACTATGTCAAGGAGAGGCTCTCAGCAGGAGAGATCACATTGGCTTATGTGCCAACACAGGACAGCCTTGCAGATCTTTTCACAAGGGCATTGTCTCATGAGAAGCTCGAAGCTTTCCGCAAATCTTTGGGCTTACTCCCCTTTGTGGACTGATCATGTCCTCAACGCATGGAACTTCCCTTTACTTAGGTGCCAGCTCTCATTCACCACATCACTCCAGGGGGGATTTGTTACCATATTATACATGTGGTAGTGATGTGTGTGAACACACTAGGACCGCCGAGGCATTTTTTCCCTCTTTAGGAGGTTTTTTCCCCCGTGCATTGTATATACGTCCATCACTCTAGGGCTATCCATCTTATTTCATTGTACACTAAGTAATACACTCTGTTGTGTGCATTGAGATTCCTTCGTCTTCTCCAAGCTGTGTGTGTTTCCCTACAACCCTAATTCCAATAGCTCCACTACGCTAGTAGCACTGGATGTGGATTGTAGGATATCTAACCAACTCACATGATAGGTGTGACCTATGTATAGGTCGGTTAAAGTCTCTGTTTGTAGTTTATACTCCCAGTTTTCATTTAGAAACACTCCATCTAGGATTGAGGTGCTAGGTATGTCCTTTGAACTAGATGCATTGTGGCTCTCTATGGGTTGAGTCTTAGTGGTTGCTAAGTCACGAGCACTCGATTGCTTGCCTAGCATGGATGTTGACATAGGGGCCTTCGCTTTTAACTCTCTCCGTTGCTCTGTCTTAAGTAGGCTCTCGATTCCCTTTTCCCTAGCCACAATGATATATCACTCTACCTCTTGCACTTCGGCAAGGCTTCTACCATCATGTAATATAACCTCGGAGGAGAATAGTTTTGAAGAGTCAGGGGGTGCATTCACATGCACACTCTCTGGGAGCATGGAGTCTATGTTGGTCATGAATGGTGAATTTACTTCCCCACCCCCTTCATTCACATCGTTAGCTCCATGTTCGGAGTGAGTGGCTCTACTCAAAGTCTCTTTCAAGCGGCTAAGCATGCTTGGCCAGGATCGTGGGCCCATGGCATGCATGTCTTGCCTTGACCTTTTAGGATTATGCATCGAGTAACCTTCGAGGACGTCGTAGTCAAAGGAAGAGTCACTAGACGCAATATGTGGTTCTTGAGTGGTACTACCTTAGGTTCTCGCTAAGGGCCTAGAGCCTAAGGTGGAGGAATAATGAGTGCCCGCGTAAACGGAGACACTCTCTATGTGATCGTCCTCTAGCACACAACTTGAGCGTAGGTGCATGCGACCTCAACACTCTAGAAGCATTGGTGAGTGCCCATGAAGGCCGCTCACCTAGTGTTTTAGGTGTTTACAACCCAAGTTCTTTTTATTTTTGGTTCTTTTTTTCTAACCAAGCCACGGAATATGGCATGTGATAGCTCAAAATGAACGTCTTGGTTAGAGGGAAGTGCCATGATTTACAACCCCCGATTCGATTACGTAAAGCCCTTGAAATCCTAAAAACAATATTTTCCTAGTTAAGAAGAAGGCTAAAATTAGTAAGTCCAAAGGGTGAGTGTGAAGGGGATGGTGGAGGACTTGAGGAACTTGTCCCACATGCCCTCCCTTCACTTGAGGTCCTAGTCTTTATATATAAAGTAGTGTGTATACTATATCATAGGACTGAGGCTCGGGCTCGAGCTCGGGCTCGGGGAATGATCCCGATCCCGATCCTTCTTTTTAAAATATTTTTTTTTCTTTTTTCCTTCTGTTTTTTAATTATCTTTTTAATGGTCTCAAATTTTTCGATCGTTTTTTTTTTATTAAACTTTTTTCAAAAAATCTTTTTCATGTGGATAATATTGCCGCGTAGGCACCGAGCTCACGCGCGCACACAACTGTCTCTAACAGCTATGACTGACCTGCTTACAGCTAACAGTGCTAACTAGCGCTAATTAGCACTGCTCAAACACTACCTACCACAGTAAACTACACATTGTCTACACTAACTATTGCACATTGTCTACACTTCCTAACACAGCAAACAACTCACTCACATACTACTCACTGTCTATTGCACATTGCAGCACTTATTAATAGAACTAACGAATCCTGCTAGAACCTAGACATTACAACCACTTAACAGATCTAACACAACTCAGTAAAAACTAGAAAACAGATGAAAGAAATGGTTCCAGAGGTAGCATTGAGTGCTCCTCAAGCTTAGTGCAAGGCAGTCCTCGGCAACAACGGCACCAAAAATGTGCACTTTGTCGCACGTGTCGGAGGCTGGGAGCTTTCCAAAACACTGTGTGTAAGCCACAAATGGGTGCAAGCACACAACTAGAAGATCCAGCAAGCTCAAAGGGGCAAGGGTGTGTCACTCACCGCTCAGTGCTTGAAGGATTATGTGCAGCAAAGAAGAAGGAGCCAGTGCCATCGCCACCTCCGTGCTCAATCGCCTTGCCACTGCTGATGCCGCCGCAATGCTCTCTCTCTCTCTCTCTCTCTCTCTCTCTCTCTCTCTCTCTCTCTCTCTCTCTCTCTCTCTCTCTCTCTCTCTCGCATACACACCCACACATACACACGTGAGCACAAGAAGGAGGAGAAGACAGAGGTAGATCAAGAGCACTTCTTAGCTTGCACCTCTAAGAATGAGGATTTTAGGTCAAGATAGACCTTTTATAAGAGTTTGACCCATTCACACATGGGCACCCACAATGGCCGGTCGCTGCAAAAATACTATAAAATAAGATAAGTGGTGCGCCTCTCATTGGCGATCTCTTACAAACCTATTGGACTGACAAGCCCGGCCCCTGACTCAAAACAATGTGATATCCGTGGATGTTAACTAGGCCAACGTCCATTTGCCAAGGTCAGCACCAAGAAATGGGGAGCGTTGAGCAGTCACAAAGCCTCCTATTCGCCTGGTGCTGACTCCACTATCTCTTGTAATGACTTTAACACCAAGGTCAGCACCGAGCGATGGGGAGCGATGGGTAGTCACCAAGCCTCCTTTTCGCTCGGTGCTGACTCCACTGTTGCTTGTAATGAATTTAACATCAAAGTCAGCACCAAGCGATGGGGAGAGTTGGACAATCACCAAGCCTCCTATTTGTTCGGTGCTGACTCCAAACAGTGAACATCAAAGGTACCAAGCTACCAAATGTGTTCTCTACTTAGCACTAAAATTCTTCAGATTCTTCTTCCCTTGCATCATAAGAGCTCCATTCATGAAGGTGATAGTAGAGCTCAAGCTCTTCATCATCGTCACCCCCCTCCTCTCACACATGTTTACACAGCCCCCACTTCACAATTTAGGGTCTTTCCTAGTAGCACTACATTTTTATATCTTTTGTCATTTTATTTATCCAGAGGACACATCCATGTCTATTGATCTATCTCATACTCCAATTTTGTCCTTCACAAGACAATAATAAATCAATCTTTCTGATTCTCTTCTCTCTCTCTCTCTCTCTCTCTCTCTCTCTCACTCACACACACACACACACACACAAAATAAAAATTGTACATCATGTATATTGTCATCTTTAGCTTGAAATAAAATTATTTCCTCATTGTGACTTGTGAGTCAATGCAAACATGGTGAGGTAAGCATGTCCATGAGACCATCATAAGTCATGAAGCTCAAAAAATACCAAAAATATGTCAAAAGATGTGCATTTTTGAATGGTCATTTTGCATGAGGAGATGCATATGATGTAGCCTAGTTGATTTTTTGCAAAAGACCAAAAAACCAAAGAATATACATTAAGGAAGCATCATATGGATTGAGACAAGCACCATGTGCTTGGAATGTATAGGTTCATGAATATTCGATTTCTCATGGTTTTGTAAAGTCCAGCTAACAGTACCTTGTAAGTAAAGGATGGGCAATGTACCAATGATGGAGACTCAGCAAATGTCCTACCAATATCAAGATGATTTGGTAGTGTGTGACTCATTTCGAAGGCTCAGTGGGACAATAACACCATCATCACAGAAAAATTAGAAGACCATACATGGCATGGATAAGCACGAACATTTGGAGGTTCGCTACTTCTCAATGTGAATTGTATTAGCCTCAAAGGTGTTGATATAATTTTTTTTACTCTGATCCTTCTAAAGATGTCGTGGGACATTTCTTGAGCGGCCTCCCAATAGTTTTGTGAATGGTCCCAATAGAAGCTTCAATAATGCCAAATAAGTAAACCAATTAATGTACCAAGGTATGGTACCTAAGAAGAGAAAGTTGCATGAAATTGCTCAATTTCATTGTTAAGGGGCCCTTATATGAAGAAGAGTTGCTAATTCACACCACTTTTGTCAGGCCAAGGGCCAAAACAAGGGGTCATGGACTCGGCCAAGGGCTGGCTGCCAGTGGGAAGGGGTCCGAAAGGGGCTAGGTGCCTATTAAAGGGAGGTTGGGCGGATGGACCAAGCATGGCAGTCCCTTGGTGTTTACACTAGTATCAAAGCTAAACATAGAACTGAGGCACGTTTTTGCTTTTGGGGCTGCATGTTGCATGCATAACCAACAGAGGAAGGAAGAGAGGAGGCCGAAGCCCACGTGTGCAGCAACCCTTTGTCGGGGCCGAGGCTGTCTGACGACCTGCACCGAATTGGGTGTGGCTGGGCTCAGTAGGAACGCAAGGTGAAGGGCTGCAAGTTTCGTCACTGGCCCGGCCTCAGCAGACCTCGCCATCACGAGGTAGAGCTTCAAGAAGCATGGTGCAGGCGGCCGTCGTCTGCAGCAGAGGTTCTTGACGTTGTTTTTTTTTTACCAAACCCCTTAAGGGTAGGCCGTTCACACCCGGCAAACCTTAGTGGGTTTTGAACAAGGGCCATACCTCGACAATTCCGTTGCTCCAAGGGTCTTGTCTCCGCATCGGTGGGCACACACAGCACACAAACGCTATGGTACTACATATTATACAGCCCGCATCTGCTGCAACTCGGCTTTTCAAATTTCAACACGCCAAAGCTTGGTTGCACATTTCCCGGTTTTTGTTTTTTTGCATACGATGCACGTCAACTTGGTGGTGAAGGTACCTTGCTTCGTGTTCTCGAGCTTATCATCGGCTGCACGTGTTGTCGGAAATTTTCAAGTTCCTCTGGCGTAGTGCATACGATGCAACCACGCTCGTTGGCAACTCCAACTTGATCAAGGCTTTCAAGAGCATCATCGGCTGCAGACTTGATCATTATTTTCAAGCTACTCTTCGTTTTGGATTGCCGTTCGCTTTCGAATTCAGCGTTTTTTCCCATCCAAGGCATAATTATACGGTTACTTATAGCAACCTGCTACGAGCTCGTTGGAATTCAGGTATTCTTCTTTCTTTTCTCGCACAGTACGTCCACAGCATGGATTCAGACATAGATATGCATCATGCATTTGATTTCGAGCAGTCCTGGACATGCAAGATTTCCGTGCATTGCAAACACGCATGACTGTGCTTGAAACGAATTTTGCACAATTAAATGAGAATGTCACAGCATTATCCGATTTGATTAAGTTGCATATGCGGCAGCAGGCCACGGGCCCTGCTAGTCAGCCAATTCAGGAGCACGGCTCCACACCAGGCCAAGGGCCGGCTGCTGGGCAAGGCCCTCCTCCGGGTCCGCTGCACTCTCTGACCCAAAAAGAGGTGGACGATTTGTTGAAAAATACAAAGCCACCAATTTTTCGGGGAGAAGAGCATGAGCGAAACAAGGACACCGTGAATATTTTTCTCAGTAAGTGGGATGGCATTCATGACCTTAGACGTACCCCGGATGCAGCCAAGGCGCTGCAGACAAGTCTGACTTTGGACGGCAAGGCCTACAAATGGTGGATGTCTCTCAAGGAGAAGGGCATGCTACCACAGACTTGGGCAGCTTTTGAGACTGTCTTCAGGAACGAATTTCTACCTACCAATGAGAAGGATAGAAATTGGACCGCCTGGGACGAATGTTCTATGCGCCAGCATAAAACATTATTGGAATATATTTCCCATTATCGGGATGTGATCCTCAAGCTGGAAGGGATGGATACCTTTCAGCAGGTGCGTGGGTTCATCCGTGGGTTAACTCCGAGCTTAAGAAGCACGTTAGAAGTTCATCCGTGGGTTAACTCCCGAGCTTAAGAAGCACGTTAAAACCTAGGATCCACAAACACTTGAGGATGCAATAGTGCAAGCTCACATCCATGATGATCCCAATGATCGGGCATTGCATAGTTCACATGTGCATGGAACTACACCTGTATAACACGTCCACAGCATGTGCATCATAAAAGAAAAAATGTATCCACTGCATCAGAGACCTCCAAAAATCCCAAGGGGTCTAGAGGTCCTCTCTGAACGGAAGAGTTTCAGAAAGCCAAAAAAGAAAAGTTGTGCTTTAAATGTTTGGAAACTGGACATAGCAAAAAGGATTGTCCCAAGGGGAAATCTGCTGCTCAAGACAAGGGGAAGGAAAAAGCAGTACACATGGTGCAGCTTTTACCTCTTGAGTCCTCTTCCCAGTTTGCTAATGTGGAAGTAACACACACCGAGGCGGTGCATGAGTGCTGTATCACGGCCTCCATGTGGCAGCAGACTTTCGGACCACATGAGTTGGTGCGTATGCATGTCTCTATCCAAGGGCACAAGGTGCGGATCTTGGTAGACGATGGTGCATAGCACAATTTCATCAATTATAAATTGGTGAAACGACTCAAATTGCCCCAAACCCCGAGTTCCATCGCTACAAGGTAGCAATGATTAACGGCCATGATGCTGAGATATGGGAAACTCAGGTTAAAGATGTACCTCTGGAAATTCAAGGATACCGTACCTCTTTGGATTTCCAAGTCATGAATATGGAGCGGGCGTATGTGGTTCTTAGTCATAAATGGTTGCATAGTTTAGGATCATCCCTTAGACGTAGCTATGAGCATAATAGTCTAATGTTCGAATCCAATGGTGTGCACGTGCTGCTGTTGGGGGAGAAGGATGTACCTTCCTCACCACTTATTTGTACAGCTGAGCTTATGAAGCTCGCTTTTGATGATGCAATAGAAGAACTCTTTTTGTGTTACTCACTGTGCCATTTTATTTCCAATGTGGATTATGTTTTTAATGATGCTAAAGTTTTGAATAAAACTTCCTCAACGCCGCATTCTTCTCTCTCTCCTCTTCTAGCTATGTCTACTAATTCAAAACAAGCAAATGTTGCTAATGAATTGAAGGAACTTTTAAGGGAATTCAAGGATGTGTTCCCAGATGATTTGCCACCAGGGCTACCGTCGACACGTTCTGTGCAACATGGTATAGACGTGGTTGCAGGCAGTAAGCCAATGAGTAAACCGCCTTACCGAATGAGTCATTCGGAGGCTGCTGAGGTGGAACATCAGCTTGCTGACTATCTCAGTAGCGGGTTTATTCAACCAAGTTCTTCACCATGGGCCTCTCCCATTCTCTTGGTGAAGAAAAAGGACGGTAGTATGCGCATGTGCGTAGATTATCGTGGATTAAATGCGGTTACTATTAAGAACAAGTACCCATTGCCACGAGTAGATGAGCTGTTTGATAAGCTCACTCACGCTCGTATATTTTCAAAGATTGATTTAAGATCTGGGTATCATCAAGTACGCATCAGGCTTGCGGATATACCCAAAACAGTGTTCCGAACAAGGTTTGGACATTATGAGTTTTTGGTAATGCCCTTTGGGTTAACCAATGCTCCAGCTACGTTCATGACACTCATGCATAGTGTCTTGAGACCATACTTGGAAAAGTTTGTTATCATTTTCCTCGATGACATTCTTGTATATAGTGCATCTGAGGAAGATCACTTAGTACATTTGAAACAAGTGTTTCATTTGTTACGCCAAAATCAGTTATATGCCAAGGAATCCAAATGTGATTTCCTCAAGGAGGAAATTCATTACTTGGGGTATGTTATTTCGGCTGCAGGGTTACACATGGATAAATCCAAGGTGTATGCCATTCGGAGGTGGCTCTCTCCCAAAAATTTGGAAGAGCTCCATATTTTTTTAGGCTTTGCAGGTTTTTATCGTCGATTCGTTAAAAACTATGCCCATATTGCTGTTCCCATGACAGATCAGCTGAAAGCCAAAGGCAAGACTTTTCAGTGGGGATTAAAACAACAGCAAAGTTTTGATAAACTTAAGGACACATTAGCCACAGCTCCTGTTTTGGCTATTGTGGATCCCTTAAAGCCATTCGTTTTGGAAACGGATGCTAGTAATCGTGTGATTGGAGCAGTCCTTCTGCAGGAGGGAAGGCCAATTGCATTTGAAAGCAAGAAGCTGGATTCAGCACAGCAGAATTACTCTGCTTACGAACGAGAGCTCTATGCAATAGTGTCTGCTTTAAAGACATGGCGACATTATTTGTATGGTGCACAGTTCGAGATTGTGTTTGACCATGAAAGCATCAAGTGGTTTACACAACAAAGTGATTTGAAGGGTCGCAAGGCCAGGTGGGCTGAGATTCTTCAGGAGTATGACGCCAAGCTATGCTATCGTAAAGGGCGGTACAATGTAGTGGCTGATGCTCTCAGCCGAATGCCAGAGATCAACTCTCTCCTTTCCACGGAATTGCGGAGTGAGTTTTTGGAATCTCTCAAAGGTAAGTGCGAGCATGATACTGCATACTCCAAGGTGTGGAGCTATGTTAGAAAGAGGGATCCTTCTCACTCCAATGTTGGTAGTGGTTTTGTTTCCTCCACACCCAGTTCTCCTCTTTCGAGTGATGAACTGCAGAGATGGAAGAATTTTTCCATAGATGATGGGTACCTACTCCACAAGGGGAGAGTGTGTGTACCGACGAACGCGGACATTCGGCGCCAAATTCTTTATGAATGTCACGATAGTCCAAGTGCAGGGCACCCGGGAATTAAGAAAACTTATGCACTCATAAGATGACAGTTTTACTGGCCAGGTTTGCATGGGTATGTTCAAAACTATGTCTTGCATTGCCAAAAATGTCAAGTTAATAAAGCAGAGCGCCTGAAAGCAGGAGGACTCTTACATCCTTTAGATATTCCCAATGGTAAATGGGAAAGTATCTCCATGGATTTTATTGTGGTTTTACCAACCACTATTCGAGGACATGACTCGGTATGGGTGGTCGTAGACCGGTTGACTAAACTTTGTCGGTTTATGCCAACCAAGTCAACCATTAAGACTCCAGAATTAGCTAAGTTATTTGTGGACAATCTTTACCGGTTGTATGGATTGCCAAGTAACATTGTGAGTGATCGTGATCCCAAGTTTAACAGTCATTTTTTTAGGGTTGTTTTTAAACGATTGGGTACACAACTTAATTTAAGTACGGCTGATCACCCTGAAACAGATGGTCAGACAGAACGAGTCAACCAAGTGCTAGAGGATATGCTATGAGCATATGTTAGCAAGAAGCAATCAGATTGGGAAGATTATCTTCCTATTCTTGAGTTTGCATATAATAGTGCTAAGCATGTTACAATTGGTTTTAGTCCATTCATGCTTATGTATGGTTTTCAACTTCGATCACCAGTGACGGTGGGGTTGGCAACTGAGAAGCTCCAACAGGTCAAGGAGTTTCTCCAAGATCGTATGGAAATGCTGAGACTTGCTCGTCAAAATGTTCGACAAGCACAGGATCGGTATAAGAAGTATGCTGATGAGAAACGTCGGCAAGTTACCTTCACGGAAGGTGAAGAGGTATTTTTGCGTGTGCCAGAGCATTCAGAAAGTCTGAAGACTGGACCTACATCCAAATTATCTCCACGTTATTGTGGGCCATTCAAGATACTCAAGCGAGTTGGTGATAGGGCCTACAAACTTGAGTTACCTACGCACTCGCGTGTCCATCCGGTATTCCATGTAAGTCGTTTACGTAAATGCTTGCATGGGGACGACAATGTTATCGGTCAACAGATATTGGTGGATTTCACTGAACCTCCCACTCAACCGCATGAACCTGAACGCATTTTAGATTTTCATGAACTCCGTACTCGTCATCATGTACGTAGTCAAGCTTTGGTCAAGTAGAAAGATCGCTCTGAAGAGGGTGCCACTTGGGAAAACATTAGTGTTCTTAAGAAGAAATTCCCCACTTTTGTTTTCGAGGACAAAAACGCTTCTCCAAGGGGGGAGTAATATCAAGCCAAGGGCCAAACCAAGGGGTCAAGGACTCGGCCAAGGGCCGGCTGCCAGTGGGAAGGGGTCCGAAAGGGGCTAGGTGCCTATTAAAGGGAGGTTGGGCGGATGGACTAGGCATGGCAGTCCCTTGGTGTTTACAACTTTGCTGAGACTTTGCCCCCTAAATTCAAGTCGCTTGGGGAAAAACTAGTACCCTTGTGAGCAACCTTAGAGCTCTTAGCAATGGTCACAATTGGTTGCATATTGTAAGAATACTTGTGGATGCCACTCCTAGTAAAGCGAACATTGCTACTGATTAATGATTATCTTGAATTGATCCTTATGCAAGCCAATCAATGAAATTGATGTTACCCAAGGTTGATTCCTAGACCTTACTGGCTAGTGATAAAAAAGGATGGGTTTTTAATTAGTGAAATGACCTTAAAGTGACGAATCCTAAACTAACTCAAATTCAAAAAGGAAGGAGAGAAGTGGCCCAAGGAGTATAATTTCAAAGTAAACCTAAGTTGGAAGTGTCTCATCAGCACTCATGCTAAAAGGAAAATATATAAACTTGCACTATTGAAAGTGAGCGTGGATATATCCCTGTATAGGTCATTGACCTTGGTTGAAGGCTTGAATAGTGCGTTGGTAACCTTCATCTGACTCATGGATGCAATAAGCTACAATTATGGAGATAACTTAGGGGCGACCCTCTAGAGTGGGAGCTGAGGTTGGACCGTTCAAATTTAGGATTAATGACAAAATCATAGCCCTAAGTCTTCTGCTACCAAACAATTACAAGAGGGCTTAATTTTTTGGTCTCAAAGGCTATAGAATATTGCACAAACAATTAGGCTCTAGAAATTTTGTCATTGGAGTGGGTTTTCCTGTTGATGGGCAATATTGTTAGGATGATAGTGATTGCAATCCCTATTAAACATTCCACATATTTGCTCAACTACACAACAAAACATGCTTGGGATATTCTAGCTAAGTTGTATGCAGATCATAATGAGGCAACAATAGCCTTTTACATAAACAACTAGAGTCAAAGTTTTTGTTTCTTGTGGAGTTTACAAAACTTGAGTAATTGATTGTTATTGGCGAGGTCACTCAAGACATTTCCCTTATGTTGAATACCTAATTTATTTATCTTTTTAAAAAAAAATCTTCCACCAAAAGCCATGTGATTGAGAGATACCTAATGTCCTAAATTCTAATGCACTAATCTCTAGGCTTTTACAAAATCATCATAAGCAATGTTTTGTTGATTGAACCTTTGTAGTTGCTCAAAGCAATCGTAAAAGCATCACTTAAGATGTTCATTTGATGGTAGTAGGCTATTATCGATATGTGAAAGTTGGCGAAAACGAAATCCAAAAGATGAAGTGAATTTATCACAAGGCAAATCAACTCACATCATCTAGAAATGTCCTTAGTTAAAGGAAAAATAAGCTGAAAAGCATCACTTAAGATGTTCATTTGATGGTAGTAGGCTGAAGTGAATTTATCACAAGGCAAATCAACTCACACCATCTAGAAATGTCCTTAGTCAAAGGAAAAATAAGCTGAAAAGAAATAGGCGAATGTGGTCATTGCATTGCTTCTTGTTATGTATATTCTACTATAAATATGCGAGATATGAAATGGGCATTGTTTTAAATTATTGCATATTCTTATCTATGGTACTTTGACAACCATGATGTAAAGCATCTTACCTCACATTTTCATATGATCACTTGTTGAGGCTTCTCCAATGGAGATATTAACAATTGTGCCAACAATGTGTCAATGTAGTGAAGAGAGATTGTAAGATTGTGCTTCTCCAATGGAAATATTAACAATTGTGCCAACAATGTGTCAACGTAGTAAAGAGAGATTGTAAAAGTGTGCTTACTGCTACAATCGGCAACTCTTTCCCCCTTGTGGATGCATTGCATATACTAGCAAAAACGTTATTGTCTATTCTTGCACTCGTGAGATTTGAACTTGTTGCACAATTTTTAGCTCCCAATGGCCATAAGTAATCTTGATTATCTGAACGTGTGTGATACAAATGTGGCACCTTGCACTTTGATTTGTGGGGTATATAAGCTCAATGCATATGAAACATGGGCAAGAGATTTGACATGTGCACTTTTTGGTACAAGAGTATTTTACATACAACACTTTGGTTTCCAAGTCATCTGAATTTTGTTAGTTTTTGTTGCATTTATGGAAATCTAATATGGTTGATTCATTGAAGCCCTCTAGATGCATCATTTGGACATGTATCTAGAGTCTGTTTTTGAAGGAAGATTCTATGTAGTCTACTCAATAGATTGCCGCTTGTTCCCAGTGATGTTTATGTTCTGGCACATACCTCATCTTTTGGACAAAGACTAGTGGATTTCGGGCAAGTCAAAAAGCCATTGCTACATCAACACATTGTAGTGTTGAGAGAGAAAATAGGTCACTTCTAGAGATAGCATGATGGATGGTCAAGACCCAAGCTTTGCATGAGGCTATCATGTGCTTTGACTTGAGTCTTTCTTGTGTCGTTTCGGCATACCTAATAGGTGCCCAGGTAACACTTTGCAATCTATCACTTGATTATGTCAAGCTCTTGACATGGCAAGAAGCCTTTGGTCCCAGTCACACTTGGTTACTTTGCTTATAATTAAGTGTTGAAGCAATTACACTAGAAATTGTGTATAACAAGGCCATCAAATACATTTTTGTCAACTACAATCACTACAAGAGGTTGTGTGCTCTTGTGACGCTGTTAGCGACGGAAATACACTGGGTTTTTATAACCCCCGGCGTCGCTAAAATCGTCGCTACGAGCGTCGCTATAGGCGTCGCTATGAGCGTCTCTATGGGCGTCGCTATATAGCGATGCATATAGCGACACTCATAGCGACGGTCATAGCGACGCATATAGCGACGGTTACACTAAAGACTATAGCGACGATCATAGCGACGCTACAGAGCCATAAATAGCGACGCCCGAGAGAAATTTTTTTTGGTGGCAGGACATTGAATGCCCTGCCACCCATCAACCATATTGTACTTGATTCACTTTTTAAAAAAAGTGCAAGGATAGATAATAGACCCAAAATAGTCACCCACAAGACGCATTGTTTGCAAAATTGACAATTGTACACATCATAGGCAAAATGAATTGATTGGCAAATGTAATAATGACAATTGTACAACATCATAGGCATAAAGAATTGATTGGCAAAAGGAACTGTGGTGACAAATGTAATAATATACATGGTTCAAAAAGACGTATAAAATCCGTCTCATGATACATAAGCTATGAGAAACCCTAAACTAATGTTATCTAGCTACGGCTAAACTGACGTCGTTTAGTCAGACGTCTCATCGCGTCCAAGCGGCGTATCTGTCGGATTCTGCAAAAAAAGACAATAAGACACCTTTCAGTAAGTATAAACATATAACGACATTTATAAAACAATACAAAAAATAAAAAAGAGTAAACCCTAATACTAACCATGCCGCCGCGAGAACTGAGAATGTCCATCAGGGCTTTTAAGCCCTTCCTGCCTGCGTACTCGCGCTCGTACGGTGTGGGATCACGTCCTGTCATCGACCACTGTCAAAACATACAAAGATTTCATTATGTTAGAATTAAAAAACTCAAAAACCCTAAACTATCGAACATAAAGAGCAATGCGAAAACACTTACAAAATCGGCCTCAAATGATGCCCATCCACCGCTCCCCAAGTGGTGCGAGCTCCCTGCCTCTACTCGCACTCTGGCTGCATCCTTTTGTTGCTTCCACTTGTCGGGATTCTCGCGCGCTGCTTTCTTCGCATTCTTCCAATCTTCTTTGGCCAGCCAATCTGGCCTATTCCACCCATTCTTGATTGCTTTTTGCACTTCGGAACGCTTGTGTTTGCAGTATTCGCACATTCGAATCTTCATCAGGTCTTCATTGAAGCGCTGATCCCGTGTTGGAACGGGAAACTCATCATGAAGTATGCTGATGACTCTGTTTTTTAAATCACTTGGTACTTCACTCCATTTGTTTAGTATGTAGTGTCTAAACAGCTAAGAGCAAAGACCACGCATGCGCGAGATCACCTTCTTGCCGTCATCATCCATGATGATGCCGCCGCTGATGTCGACGGAGTAAGGCAAGCCCTCTGGCCGATGACGCGTGAACCTGGGTGTCCCGGCAGGGGTCTCTAGCGGCGTGTCGATGGGGGTACGGACGTCAGGTGTCTCCACCAGCGTCTGGGCCCCGAAGCGAGGAGTGTCGAGTGGGGTGGCTCCTGGCGGAGTAGGTAGAGGTGTGTAGCTTCTAGGAACAGTCAGCCGTGCAAAACCTGGTGTAGATGGCGATGCTGTGGCTGGTGTGGGGGCGGGCAAAGAAGGGGAGGGTAAAGAGCCTCGTCGAACACGAGGCGGTGTGGAGGCATCGGTGGCGGAATCCCCACAACAACCGCCACCGCCACCACTAGAGCGCCGGTGTCTAGACGAGTGTGAAGCTCGTCTCGTCGCCGCCGAAGCTTCGGAGCGCGCCGAATGCTCCGAAAGAGAGGGAGATGCGGATGGAGTAGGAACGCGCGATGATGCGCCAGAGCGATGACGCTCCACGTACCACTGTCTCTGCTGCGGTGACAAAGAAGAAAGAAACTCCTCATCATCCATACCTGCATTAAACACACGAATATTTAAACTTAATATTGAATGAATAGAGTAGACAATGACGCAAAGACCATTAAATACAATGACGTAATGACGCATATAAATACAATGACGCAATGAATTGAGTGATAGAAGAGGCAAGTCGAAAACTCAGAATTTTCAATCAAAAGATGTGAGCGCGAGTAGAAAAGAGCGTTATACACCATGGAAGGTACTTAGAGAGCCAGAGCTTTTACAACACGGAGCAAAATTGTTCAAATACAATATTTGTGGCTTTAAGAGATCTCTCTCTCATCCTCGCATAACTCAGCATAACTTCCTATATCTATATAGAGCTCTCCGTTTAAACACATATCCTCTGTTTCATTTTGTAGCTCCTTTGCATACACCCCATATAGAGTAGTAGCATCTTGATGCTCGTCTGGCACCCCCGCAGCGGCTTCTGATTGAGCATCTTCTCTGATCTCCTCCATTGATGTCGTTGTGATTGGCACATGGTAGCCTTCATACGTCCTTGCACTACGAGGGGCTACCTCTATGACGTACCACCAGTTTGATGTAGACTTTGTAGGATGAAATATTACCTGCCAGAGCCACATAACTTACATGAGAGCTTTCAAGCACATAACTTGTAAAAGGGGGATGTTAACTATTTACATACTTACTTGTTCACAATGCTCGGGTAGTACGAAAGTGTCTCTTAGGTCAGTCCATTTCTTAGTAGAATCCACCTCAAGAAAACCAGACTCTCCTCTACGCACAGTAGCGTTGCGACCCTCCATGATTATCTTGAACCATTGCACGTCGAACAAGTCGACAAAAAATCCTCTGTAATCGATCCTCAAAATCTCTTGCAGCGTGCCGAAGTAAGTGAGTTCCGCCACCACAGGATCTGCATCAGAGGAACGTGGTCGATTAGACTGTTCAAATTTTGCCATGATTCCACAATCTTGAGTAAAACGCTTTTTGTCGAATTCGTTCCACCCTAAAATGTCGACCTTTACACCATGCTGCTGTGTATGACTTATACTACAACGAACAAAGATTATGAGTGGCCGTTCAAACGTTTATAAATAAAGTCACTTGCTAGTCGTACATTGCAAACTTACCTTGGTCGCGCAACCCCGAGAGTACTCCCACTCTTCTTCAGTCACTTCGTCACCGCATTGTTGTGCGCTTTTCAATTGGTTGTGCAACCATCTTAAGCTCATGAAGGTTGGTAGGCTCTCCAGAACCGCTGGATAGTGCATCGGTGGTCGTCTTCCCCGTCTCCACTCGATTCGTGCCCTTTGTCGCTCTTGCTTTGCATCCTCATATTGTGAAATCCACTTTTGCATCACTGGATTGTGAAGCATGCAAAATCGGTTGATTTTAGCCTCTAGATCTTCCGTCATCTTCTTCTCAACACCGAGATTGCACATGACAATCCCAGATATGCGCTCATCATCTATGGTTCGCCATAGCGTGTCCCGGGATTTATCAAATCCGTCTAGCCACTCTCCAATGTACACTAGGGACTCTGATACCAACCAACCTTCTGCCATGCTACCCTCCGGACGTGCCTTTTGACGCACATATCCCTTAAGCGTTTTCATGAAACTCTCTAAGAAGAACATCCATCTGGAATGAACTGTGCCAGCTATTTCCACCTCATCAACTATGTGAACAAGAAGATGCACCTGAATGGTTAGCATTGTAGTAGGAAAATGTTTCTCAAACATGCACACAAGCTCCGCAGCATTTAGTTTGGCGAAAGGTATGGAGTCTACGTTGATCTCCTTTTGTGAGATCCATTGCACCAGCTTTGCAAGTTTGTAGATTGTGTTACGGATGTCGAGAGACAAACATCCCTCAATGGCAACCGGTAAAATAAACTGTAAAGTATGTGCAGCAATGATATTAAAGTCCACATTTTATGCAATGATATTAAAGTCCACTATGAACGTACCTGACACATTTTATGTCAATCGTGTGACTTCAAACCGGTAAGCTTTCCTTCTTTAGTAAAACACGTTCGGAGCGAGTGCATTACGCCAGTGGGGGTCCGCAAAGATCGAATGGTCTCTTTTACTTTGCGTTCTTGGGCTTCTGTGAAAATCCATGGTGCTTTAGGGAGTTTTATCGATCCATCAGACGCTGTTTGCGACCAATATTGCTCCATACGATCCACATTTCTAAGGTCAACTCTGGCTCCCAAAGTATCTTTCTTGCCAGTCAGATGGTCCCATAGTAGATTACCCACATTCTTGAATATGTGCATTGGATCGAGCAAGTGATTGATCATGAGTCGGGGCCAGTATGGTAACTCGTACCATAGAGATAGTCTCTTCATCCCTGGAGGCAATCCGTCATCGCACATCTCCTTCTGCTCTAACCATGCTTGTGCAGACATCCTTGGTGGCTCTCTTCCCAAAAAGCCGTCGCGTAACACATGATTCTCTGGAAGATACGCTTGATGACCTTCGTAGATTTGCTTCTTCAGTGAGGGTGCCCTACGTGCATTCAATCTAGGTCCACATGTGACACATGCTCTGTATCCGTTTGTTTGAAGCCCTGCATGTATACACATGATAATAGATCAACTATGGGAAAAAACAAGATTTACAGTGTCTGAGTGAGGAGTGTCAATAGATCACCTGAGCATTCTGTTAGCCCGGGATAGTCATGCATGGTCCACATTAGAATGCCTCTGATCAAAGCATTTGTCGTCCTGTGTGTCGGCTCATATCCACCACCTCTATGCCAATCCACAATTGTTGTAGCTCTTCCAATAGTGGACGAAGATACACATCCATATTCCCCACTTTATATCGCCCTGGCACAATCAAGCTTAGCCATAGGTGCCCCTTCTTCGTAGTCAACCACGGGGGAATGTTGTAGTTGACGATGACAACGGGCCATACACTGTAAGATGTTGATCTTTGACCAAATGGATTTACGCCATCCATAGCCAGGCCTAAGCGCAAATTTCGAGCTTCCCTGGCAAAATCCGACCATGTTCCATCTATATGTTTCCACGCTACGCAATCTGCAGGAATTCGTAGCACACCATCCGAAGATTTATTCTCCTCATGCCATGATGCTAGGGCGGCCATGGACTTACATTCGAAGAAATGCTTGATGCGAGGAAGCAGAGGGAAATGTCGCAAAACCTTTTGTGGAATTTTTGTCCCGTGGAGATCTACTCGATATCTTTCGGAATCACATTTCGGACACTTCTCCATGTCTATGTATTCCCCTCTGAAAAGAATGCAGTCATTAGAACAAGCGTGGATAGAATTGTAATCCATCCCCAAGTTTCGCAAAATCTTTCTTGCTTCATCTCGGGAATCTGGCATCACATTGTCAGCTGGTAGTATGTGCTCTTTCAGCAATCTACACAACATAAAAAAATGATACAGTCGTGTAAAAATCTATCAGATCATTATACATTTAGAGTTTTATTAAAGTAAACTAATTGTAATAGATCACCTGGAAAGCGCTGTGACGCTAGTGTCACTCCATCCAAACTTTGCCTGCATGTTGAGAAGAACCAGGAGTGCTTTCAATCTAGACATACGTGCTCCATTATACAATGGCGTATCGGCTTCACTTTTCATATCATCATAGATAAGCCTTTCTGAATCCATGATCGTCTCGATCATTTCATCAATCTCGGGCTCAAACATTGCCTCGTTGGGAATGTGCTCTGCATGATCATCCCCCGAGCTGTCAGAGGCTACATCTTGTGGCCTCACATATGCTGCTTGACCAAAGCGCCTGCGAACACGTCTATTGGGTTGCAAGATTGCTGCTTGTTGGCCAGCGTCAGAGTCCGACGAGTTATAATTGGCAACAACTCGATCTATAATAGATGGATCGAACTCGCCAAATTCACGAACGTGCTGCAAAGAAACACGTCTTGTCCGTCGCACAGCATGCTTGCATTGATTACAAGGACATAAGACCCTCGTTGAGAGATAGGTGTTTCGGTTGGACGGTCCCACATCCTCGTCGCTACTCATAATGAGGATAAAAAACTTATAACCTGAACAACAAATTTAATATTCTATTGGCATTCTTCGTCTTATCTCTCTCTCTCTCTCTCTCTCTCTCTCTCTCTCTCTCTCTCTCTCTCTCTCTTTACCTCACATTCTCTAGTCATGTCCAATCCCCGCACACCTCGGTCTAGAGGTGCACGGAGATCAGAACCACCGGGTTATAATCTCGTCTTTATTGGTCAATACCTATATTTGTGGGTACAAGAAATCTACACACCCACGTCTACATGATACTGCATGTAGTGGACAAAACCCCTTTGCCTCTTCTCTAGCTGTAGCACTTCACAGCATCTTAACATCTTTTCACAGTAGATCTTTTCACTGTTCGTCTAACTCTAAACCCTAAACCGTAAGTAATTCTTGCGTGGACTCGATCTAACGTAAATAAGCGTAAATCTAAATAAACGTAAATCTAACTAAAAATAAACCTAAATCTAATTTAACGTAAGTCTACATCTAACCTAGTCTTTAACGTCTTTTGGGATAGTTTCCTACGGCGTTAAAACTCTCTTCTTCTTGTGTGTGTGTGTGTGTGTGGGTAAACCTAAATAAACCTAAGTCTAATTTAATATAACATAAATCTAAATCTAACGTAAATATATTATGTTATATTAAAAACAAAGAACTAAACTAACAGGGATTATAAGAACCTTAAAACTGATTTAACACATAATTTTTCACATAACTCGGCAAGAGTTGGCATTCTCATCACTAAAGATGTGAGAGTTAACTTCCGGTGGTGACGCTGCCTCATCTCCATCCACATCTGACGACAACAATTGGCCCTTTAGACCGTTCTTGCTCTTGTTACTAACTTTGAAGTTGCTGTTGAATGACTAGAGGTTGTCTAGATGGTCATTGTGTCGGGGATGTAGTGACTCTTGCCGCCCTGAAGATCCACCTTCTTCCCTATCTTCTGAAGACATTTCACCAGTACTTTTGGATCAACGGAGCCCACCATGAGTGAAGGCAGCAATACCCTATATTCCATTGAGGGCTTTCTTCATCCGCTTCATGCAGGCATCGCAGTCTATGGAGACCTAAATCTAATCTAATATAACGTAAATCTAAATCTAGCGTAAATAAACGTAAATCTAGTTTAAAAAAAACCTAAATCTAATTTAATGTAAGTCTACATATAACCTAATCTTTAACGTCTTTTAAGATAGTTTCCTACGACGTTATAACTCTCTTCTTCTTGTGTGTGTGTGCGCGTGTGTGGATGTGTGTGCCAATAAAAAGAGATAAATGGTATAACCTTTCTATCACCCATGCCAAGTATGATAGATTGATTATGCCATTTCCCTCTTGAATAATAGGTCTTTAGTTCAACTCCTCGTCGGCTAGATCTTTAGTTCTTTTAATTTTAATTAGTTTCCTACGACGTTAAATTAGTTTCTCTCTCTTTCTCTCTCAATGTGTGTGCGTTTTTTTGGATTGTATGCATGTTTTCTCTCTCTTTTCCTCTCTCAATGTGTGCGTTTTTTGTTTATGCATGTTCTCTCTCTCTTTTCCTCTCTCAATGCGTGCGTTTTTTGTTTATGCATGCTCTCTCTCTCTTTTTCTCTCTCAATGTGTGTGTGCATTCTTTGTTTATGTATGTGTGTGTGCGTTTTTGTTTTTGTTTGTACTCTCTCTCTCTCTCTCTCTCTCTCAAAAACACTATGTGTGTGTGTGTATGTGTGTGTGTGAGAGAGAGAAAGAGGGGAAGGGAACATGAGAATGAGGAGAGGGAAGGAGCATACCTGGCTCTCCTTCCTCTCCTCGTGTGTGTGTGTGTGTGTGGAGAAGAAAAAGAGAGAGAGAGAGAGAGGGAGAGAGAAAGAGGGGAAGGGAACATGAGAATGAGGAGAGGGAAGGAGCATACCTGGCTCTCCTTCCTCTCCTCGTGTGTGTGTGTGTGTGTGTGTGTGTGTGTGCAGAAGAAAAAGAGAGAGAGAGAGAGAGAGAGAGAGAGAGGGAGAGAGAAAGAGGGGAAGGGAACATGAGAATGAGGAGAGGGAAGGAGCATACCTGGCTCTCCTTCCTCTCTTCGTGTGTGTGTGTGTGTGTGGAGAAGAAAAAGAGAGAGAGAGAGAGAGAGAGAGAGAGAGAGCATTACCTGCTCTTTGCTTGAGGACGCCGAAAAACTCAGATCTGAGATCTGAGTTTTTGGGCGCGTTCGGTTATTTTTTTAGCCCTGCCGACGTCGCTATGAGCGTCGCAAATTGCGTCACAAATTCACAAAGAAATTAGCGACACTCATAACGACGTCGGGAATTTTTTTTTTGAGCATCGCTGTGTGAACGTCGCTAATATGAATAGCCTCTTGTAGTGAATCCAGAAAGCAAGGGTTGCATGTATCACATTGCAAATGATGGAATCTTTTATGGGATAATTTTGAAATGCTTGTTGTGCGATATAAGAGATTACATCAAACACTTTCCAAGTATCACGCTTAAATTAGGATCCTCATTAAAAGCAATAAAATGGACAAGGAGCATGCACACGTGTGCACACACAAAATCAAAACCGACAAAGGACTAGTGTACTATTGTCATGATCTTATTAGCACTAAAGAAGAATAAACACTTTTAATATTTGTTGACAAGTTCGAGGGATGCAATCCTTTAATGGCATTAGTCTCGACCTGCTCCAGATAATCTTCAAAATGATGTAGCCTTTGCTAAATTTATGAAAAGATGGGTGATATATGGCTGAAATAGTAATTCTTTCTTTACATAGATGAGAGAATGCACAGCTCGGAAAATAGTTTTATCAACTTTATTTGCTTTCTCAAAACAGCGAACTGACTCAACGACTAAGTTATAAAATTACTGTTTTTTATGGAAGCCCAAAATTTGACCTTGAAAAAAAGATCAAATTATATATTTAGAACCCGGGCTTCCATTTTCAGTTTAGAGAACCTGTAGTCAATGAGAGTCGGCTTCATGAGGCTTTCCAACGCAAGCCTTCGTCAACAAGCAAGCCAGCTACGCGGGGGTGGTGGAGGAAGGCAGGGCGCGGGCAAGAGCTGAGGGCGAGCATAGTGAAGAAGGTCGCGCGGCTACAACCCCCCTTGACTAACTCCAGCACCTCTTCGGCACCTTCCTTGCATGCAGCAAAGTGGCTAGACTGAAACAATTTCCTTGCAGTAACGGTTTCTATGGCTTTTTAAGCCTCTAGACGGCCTGAACTCCTCCATATACGCCCCCTCTCCCTTGTTACTTCTGCGTGCAGTGACACATCTCTCTCTCTCTCTCTCTCTCTCTCTCTCTCTCTCTCTCTCTCCGTCTAAATCTTTAAGGTCTCTTGGGATAGTTTCCTGCGACGTTAAAACAATCTTCTTCTTCTTCTTCTTCTCTCTCTCTCTCTCTCTCTCTCTCTCCCCGCCCCCCCCCCCCCCCGACGCACCATGCCTGACATTACTGTCGTCAATAATAGTGATGACACCCTCGAATTGAGATCCAACAGTCGCTCCGCTATGCAGGGCAGAAGCACGACAGTAGGCCCTCGGGAAAGGGTGAAGCTCTACGTCGCCCCTCACAATGCGCAGCCTAATGTGGTTATCATGAAAGGTGGTAGGCAGGTGGGTATAATCCCCAGCATCAGAATTGAGAAAAAAGGCCCGATTGATATCAACTCTGAATATAAACACGATTAGGGAGCATGAGCCAGCTTCTTCCCTCTTGGTAAATGAATCACTAATGCCATATATTACACTACTGCCCATGCCGGTACACACTATACGCATCTTCATTCATTCATCCATTTTGGCCAATCAAGCCCAGCAATATTGTACCTAGCAACCAATCTATACATCTTATATGATGGATGTGCGATTCCCTTAAATACATTTTTATGCTGATTGGTAAGAGCCAATGTTAAATCAAACAGATTTCAGCCATCTACCAGCACATTCGTCCCCTGATTTTGTGATATATTACTGACTCAATTCAAAGCTCACTAAGTTGTAATCGTGAACTTCAGGTGTTTCTCGTGTCTTTTCTAAGGGCAAGTTGTTTTGTGATCAAACTTTCTAACCAAAGCTAACTTTTCTAAGGGCAAGTTGTTTTGTGATCAAACTTTCTAACCAAAGCTAACTGGCTTGGATTTTGACAATTGTGGGTGATCAGACTTTCTAACCAGAGCTAACTGGCTTGGAATTTGATAACTGTGGGTGATCAAACTTTCTAACAAGAGCTATCTGTCTGCGTTTTTTTTAAATAGTGTGTGCCTCTTGTGTCAACCAAAGTGGCCGGAGCCACTTGTCATCAGTGTATTAAAGCTTTAGGTATTCAAAACAAGAAGCCCAAACTTAAGAGGCAAGCAATCTTAAGACTTAGAAACCATTGGAGCCGGAGAACAATGAGTATATCGAAAGGGGATGTTTTGTTGTAGAGATGTATTTTGGCCTACACCCTTCTTGTTAAAAATTCTTCGAGGTTTCAAAGTATTACACATCACTTTCTCCGACACCCTTGTTAAAGGAGGACTGTCTTGCACTTTTAAGGAGAGCATGGCACCCTTGAGAGAAGGAAACCCGCATCTCTAGAGTGTCAGCCGCAAGCTCCCACTCTAGGGGAGGGGTGCTGTGTACATAGTTGCCAAGAAACCCGTCTGTTCCAAAAAAAATCTCAATAAGGTTCAAACACAACTCTTCAATTGAAACCACCAAAACATTCAAAATCTGAAGCTTATCTGGACAAGATGGCAAGGAAAATGAAAATAGTGATTAAGACAACAACACAATTGTATCTCATTTCAATATCTTATGCTTAAGAGCTTTTCAGGAAGCTGATGGATACACTCAAGGGGCATTGGGCGAACAAAGGGGCCGGCCCTCTCACGGGTTTCGACAATCACCTAAGGGTTTATCTATCCCTTGACCTAGGCGGAAGCACAATGCTTTGCGCCCACGAGCATATAAAGCAGCCTCCTCCATGGACTAGAATGCATGAGGCTATATCATGCAATCTCAAGTTCTTGGAAGTATTGAAGCAAGAGAACATGAGTACATCAAATAATATGTACTAACAAGATAACGTAATCAACACATACAGTTGCTAGTCTGCTTTGAAGCAAGAGAACATTAGTACATCAAATAATATGTACTAACAGATAACGGGACTGCAGTAAAAGGGTACATCCTTGGCACGGCATTGGCTGCGAGAGGGCGACCTTGGGGCTATTTCCTAATGATGAAGGCACCCGATCTCTTAGATCTACCACCTTCTTCTTTTTCTTATGTTGAAAAAAGACCCCAAAATGGTCCTTTATATATCAACTGCTCATCCACTGCAAGTGACCTTGACCTTGATTACCGAAAACCTGCTCCAAAGTCTAAAACCTTATAATTTGAGTGCCAAGTCATCATTAGTTGACCTCCAAAGAGTACCAACAAGAACACACAGGGTTTACACATGCACATGCCCACACACATCATGCTCTAGGACTCAAGCAAATACGGGACCGCAACCAAGTAATCTACTAGTGCTAGGCCACATCTCAACTCCGTTGAATGCCAGTAAAATTGCTCAGTTCACCAACTGGCCTCATACAAATCATCCAGGCAAAGAGGGTGAGGCAAACGTTCCAACTACTATACTGGATCAGTCCGGACATACAGGTCCTGCACATCTCACAAAGGTTCCAGTACACGGTCACCTAGACTTTCCTAAGAACGGTAAGCTCTAGGCCGTAAAAGCATGCCTACGTGGCACATCTAGCCCATATGCACAGGACACAAAATTACCTAGAGCACCCTCCTCCCCCATGCGTGCGCTCCAACTCCATTTGCCTGACATCAATAAATTAACTACTGTACACCAATCTCCAGACCAGCCTGAATACTATCAATAGCAAATCTTGGGCTATGGATCTAACACCATTTTAGATAATTAGGGAAAATCTCATTTTCCAAATTCTAAATGTGTATGTTAGGATTGTGTTATTTAATGATTTCTAAGCTCTAGTTGTCTTTAATTTAGATAAATTATCATGATTGTATGAGTCTATTTTAATTTCTCTACTATAAAATTTAAGAATAAACCTCCAATATAGTTTTTGGAAAGAGGATTTGTATGACATCAGTGCTTTTCAAAATTCAACAAATGCTTCTAGAAGTAGCTTCTCAAAAAATGAGGTGTCAAAAAAACCAATTGATATGATTTTACAGCATCATATAGGTTGATTACAGCAATTAAAAAAGATAATATGTAAAGGCAAATACTATTAAACACTCTTGTCATAATTTGGTGACCTTAATCCATGTATAACAAAATACTTGGTAATGGTTTTGTATCAGGCTATCAAGTTTTAAATACACGATAATTTAAACAACATTCAAACTAATATTTCACACTTAAAAAGTCAAAACAATACTATATAGTATCCTATGGCTATAAGACCATGAGATACCATCTATTGCACCTATGGCCTTAAGGCCATATGGTGCTCTTTGTAGACATGTCTATGACTTTAATATGTCTCTTTATGACCTCAAGGCCATAGGGTTAGGATTGTTAGTTGGTCCCAACGTACAAAGAGGTCCAATCCTTCAAAGCCATATGGGACTTTATTTATGTGTCACCCTATGTCCCTAAGGATGTAAGTTGTCTTAGGGTCACAAGATGTTGTTTATGCCAATAAGAAACCCTTCTATGCTCTATGTTGGCACACTATGTCCCCAAGCGCACAAGGTGTGCCTCGTATGCTAGTTAGAAACCCTTTATTCTATATGTTGTCACCATATGGCCTTAGACCATAGGCTAGGGTGCCCTCTGTGCTAGTAATAAATCCTCTATACTCTGTGTTTGCACCCTATGGACCTAGGGCCACAAGGTACCCTCTATGCTAGTAAGAAATCCTCTACGCTCAATATTGAGACCATGTGGCCCCAAAGCCATAGGATATCCTCTATGGTAGTGAGAAAAACCATCTATGATCTATGTTCACAAACAATCAAAAAATATAAACAATACTATAGAGTATCCTATGGCCCTAAGACCATAGGATGTCATCTATTGCACCTATAATTCCATTTGGTATTTTATTTAACTATACAAAGTTAGATGAGACACTTACTTAGATAAACTATCATAATTCTAACTTTGAAATTATTTCTTAACATAAAACTACAATATAAAAACTCCTAATATAAGTTTGTGCCAAAGAATCAATGTTAAGATGAAGATTTTTTACATCAAGTATATGCTTTAAAACTTCACTCAAAGGTTTTAGAGATGGTGTCTCAAAAAAAGGAGGTGTTTAAAAACACCATTTGATGTGAATAATACGCATTGTATACATTGATTATGTCAAAATAGTATAAAGTATAAACATAAAGATTACCACCAACTTGACAGTTTCATAAAAATGATGGTCTTCATCGCATATACAATAAAAGACTAACTAGAAAGAGTATGATATCTCCAAGATTGAGGGTCTTCAAAAAACACCGTTTTGTAACACTACCAAATGTCAATAAATTTTGATTGTTTGGATCACTTAATAAAGACAATTAATAAGAAGAAAAAGTTAACAATACCATAGAAGCATCAAACAATGAAACCAAAGAACTTGAATGAGAGAAGTCTCCTGACAATAAGGTGCACTTCATTAAAAAAACAGCTTAAAGATGTTTCAAGATATCCCACAACATTCCATCAAGTTTAAATTTTGAAAAGTACACATTGCCAAATACTTGGTAGATGCTATTTAGAATACTTAACTAGTATACTTAAAATGGCCTCCTTCTCTTGAGATTTTGAGTCCTTTGAGACATATAACATTGCATTACATAGTGAGTCTCAGGATCAGGATGGAACATTACAAAGTTTCTTATGGTATAGTCTCTCTTGTCTTTAGCATACAACCATCCACATAACAATGGAACAATTTCATCTTTTAAAAAAATTTGAAGCAATTGAGTAGGTTGGTTCCAAAACTTTGGAAAAATCATATAAGTTCCTTGCATATTCCACATCACTCGATATGGACTATCATCAAATATTATAGTGTTGCCCCCATCTAAATAATCAAATAGCTTCCATATGGTCGAAAGATTTTTGTGATAGGCTCTTTTGTAACCGATCATGAAATTTGAATTTTGGCAGCACCGGTTATCCATAATCATCTTGAATTTGTGACTTTGTGTAGGAAAATAGGTCTTGATTATGTGTTGAGCTTTTTGTAAACGATGGCGGCTCCAAATCCAAACCTCAAAGAACTCAAAGCAAAATCTTAAGAAATACTCTGCATCTGGACGCACCGCATACACCTCATTGTTATCTTCTACAATGCACATGTACTTGGTCCAAGTTGGCCTTGATTGAAGCTCAAATGTTGCAAGAAGCACACCCTCTAAATCCAAGATAAGCGTTCTTTTGTCCTGTTTGAAAGATGTTGGTAGATAATGAAACCATTGCTCTTGGTTTGAATGTGATATTTGATGTAATATGAAAGGGAGCTCCTCTATTTTGTGATAATCTATTAGCAAAACATTTTTTCTTAGAATCCCTGAAATGATTTTAAAAAAAAGTTAATATAGAGATCTTAAGTGTGTTGAAGACCTTAGGGACATAGAGTGATAATTTGTGGTTACACTTAGTAAGTCCTATGCAAGAACACATGCCAAACTATGACCCTATGGCCTTAGATTCATAGGGTGTTGAGACCATAAAGTGAAATTCCCCCAAGGACATATAGGGTGAGATTTGACCTTATGAGCATGAAGATTGTCCTTGATGGCACAGTGAACTCAAATTTCAAAGCAAACAACTATAAAAGCTTTTTTAAAAAAAGAGCATTTGGCACATGAAACTCAGAAGTTACTTATAGTATTGAAAGACAATTTAAAAAACTATTAATCATTTACATCTTCATATATCTTGAAACCCTAATCACTCTAACAAAGTCTCTGAGTACATAAAGATCTTTGTAAATAACAAAATGTTACAAAACATTGCTCCATCATTTCTTGATATAGGGATATTTGAGATCATACTGAATTTTTAGATGCTTTATATAATTCCTAGCTTCATGTACTTTGATCATAGGCTCCTTGTATCCCAATTTTTGGGCAAGCATGATTGCTTTTGTACCTTTCAAGGCTGATAATGATTTGATATTCTTTAAGACCCTTACTTTTTCTCGATCACGTGCTGAAAGTTTCTTGTCTTGACTTCGAGTGGACATTCCACTAGTGCTAGATGTTGTAACTTTCTCATTGTGAAGAGGATGAGAAACTTCTGGTAGTCTTCCCGTGGAGTAGGTTTTTCCTAGAAAAATTAGATTTCTCTCCTCCCACTCTGCAACAACCTTGTGTATATGGTTATAAAGCTCATGACCTTGAGCAATGGGTGCTTGTCCATATAAATGAGACCCTGTAACTGTGCGAATGTCATTAACATGATTGAGAGCTTTGATATATGGTAGCAGCTCCCCAAGGAGGATATTATCCTCCTCCTCATCAACATTAAATGATGGTGGAAAAATACAATTCAATGCAGGATTCACACATCCCTTTAATACTAGGTTGGTAACCTAACAGGACATAAAAGTGTCCTTTCAGGGTTTTGAAAAAAACCTCCAAAACCATAGTAGATCCACTCATTTTGTAAAATCCTTTCATGAGGTTATAGTTCAAGGCCTACTAAACATGGAAAAAATAAGAACCTTGTAAAATTTCTCATCTTTTGGTCACACCAAGCCTCCAAAGTTGATCGACCAGTGAATTTTCATCAAAACAGTCATTTCTTACGTTTTGTTGCATAAAAATAAGATTACGGATTTTTGTAGGACTTGAGATAAATTCCCTAGTTAATTAACTTCAATGGGTTGGTGATCAAAACATATGATTGCTTCTCACTCACTATTTTCTGTTATGCGGCCAAAATAAATAGGTACAAAAAAGTTGAATTTTTACCATTCTGCAAACCTATCATCAAAGTTTCTATAGCCACACTCAATACAAATGATATATGCATGTTTTCTTAGTTCCCTATTGTCCTTTATGTTCATAAGGAGCCATGGAGCATGTCAAAATAATAATACATCTCTTACCAAGGGGAATTTTGGGGACAAAGATGAAGTGTTAGATACAGCAAACATGAAAAAACTGGGTTCAACATTATGAGTTGTAGAATCCCATAGAAAATATTCAATATCTAGCCAAATTTGATCCTTATGACTAGATATGGTTACTACCTACAAAATGCATGTAGTTGTCACAAGAAACTAACAATATTGAAAAAGCTATACTTGATGTACTAGAATGTTTCGTTTTCTTCTATAATTGAAAAAATCAACCATCGTTGTGTACTATGAAAAATAGGGTATTAGGTGCCCCAAAACTCAAGGAATGTTAGATTTATGTTACAATATGCGACATAGAAAATAAAAAATGCATTTAAATATCATGAAATCCACCAAAAAAATCATAGAAGAGCTAAAATTGGCTAAAAAACAGGATTTGACAATTTTTGTAATTTGGTCATAACTTACAACTTTAATATTTATTTCTCCCTAGAAGCATCAGGACATGTTGAGGACTACTAAACATAGCTCTCTAGCATTATAGACCTCACAACATGAATTCTAGAGTGGTATAGTTGCAAAAAGTTGAAAAAAGCCAAAAACAGGACCCGTTTTTTCACACAGTTTAGGTTGTGAAATGTTGTGCAACAACAATGTTAAATATGGAATTGATATTCCAAAAAAATGTCTAGTTTTTTTCAGGTCATGAGACAACTTTTTAGATAGATAGCACCTTGAAATCCATTTTGAAACTCTTGACATAATTCAAGGAAAATGGTCACTTAACAGAACATAAAAGTGTCCCATTACCAACCTAGTGTTAATGGTTCATCATCTACAAGAAGCAATCTTCTTGCATCAAGCCCAAATTTTGATGATGCAATAGCCAGCGGTTTGAAAAGTGCTTCTACTCCTGGATTATCTAAGCGAGTGATCCTTGATTCTACGCATGGTTGACATTGGCTTTGCCCCCAGATCATAAAGAATGGAAATTTTTCTTTAGCTTCCTTTTCTAAAATCTTGATGATGTCCACAACATGCATGTCATTAGCAGCTGACCATATCCCTACATTGAAATTGCTAAATAGAGCCTTTAAAAACTCAATGCATCCTAGACGAAGAACAATATGCTCATGTCCAAACTTTAAGCTCTTCATTTTCTTGGACGTTTGCCAGCATCTCCTCGGGAACAATCCACACAAGCTCACTATTATAGTCAGCATTGGTTTGTTGGTGGATGGAAGGTCTGACTCACCATGCACTTCGATTTCCAAATCTTGGGGTGCTAAAATATTTTTGTTGGATTCTCCTTCTGGCGTTGCACATGTTCTAGAACTTCCATTGCCTTCTACTTCCATTGTGGTGTCATGCAATCCAATTCCCAACTCTTGGGCTACTAGAATGTTTTCATTGGATTCTTCTTCTTCCCTTGCACATGTTCTAGAACTTTCACTGTCTTCTTCCATTGGATTACTCTTTAAATTTATCTCTAGTCATTGTAGCAATTGACCTTTAAAGACTTGTAGATTCTTGTCATCTTCGTCATAAACTCTTTGGTTGACATGGAGATTGATAGAATCTTTCTTAGTAGGGTCAATGGCATTAGCATCCTCTATATCAACAATCTCGAGTAAAACATTGTCAGCCGCCATATCTTGTTGAAGGACTGCAAGTTTAAAGAACACCTAAGTTTAGATTCCAAAGTATCTACATTTTGATAACTCTTTTTTGTCACACTCTTAGAAAAAACTAATCGCAAATAGCAAATTTACTAACTGACAACACATCTACAATGAATTTATTTTTATGCTCCTTATTGTCTAGAGATTCCTAATCTTTATCTAGCTACATTAGTTCTTTTTCCATGATGGTGGCGCCTAGAAGTATACTTGGAGAAACATTTATGCCTTTAAGCTCTAGAGCAGAAGTCTCATTTTCTATTGCCATGATCTTCTTGCATTGGATGATTTCCTTGACTAAGTTTCTTATGGCCTTCAGGCCATACGGTTCTCTTTATAGATATCTCTATGACTTTAAGATAATCCAAAATATGTCTGTTTATGGCCTCAAGGCCATAGGATTAGGATTGTTGGGAGGTCTCAACATATAAATAGATATATGGCTTCAAATCCATATGGTACTTTATTTATGTGTCACCCTATGGCCCTAAGGCCATGGGTTGTCATAGGGCCACAAGATGCCCTCTATGAGCACTAGTAAGAAACCATATATGCTTTATGTTGACACCCTATGACCCGAGGGCCACAAGGTCTGCCTTTTATGCTAGTAAGAAACCCTTTATGCTACATGTTATCACTCTATGGAGTTTGGGCCATAGGGTGCCCTATGTGCTAGTAACAAATCCTCTATGCTCTATGTTTGCACCCTATGGACCTAGGGCCACAAGGTACCCTCTATGATAGTAATAAATCCTCTATTATCTATGTTTGCACCCTATGGACCTAGGGCCACAAGGTAGCCTCTATGCTAGTAAGAAATCCTCTATGGTCAATATTGAAATCCTATGGCCCCAAGGCCATAGGATGTCCTCTTTATACTTATGGTGTGTTATTTATGCTATTCACATTGACTCACCATTACCATATTTTTTCTTACCATTTTGCATACTCTTTATTCCATATAAAAATAATTTCATGCAAGCTTCTCTTATTTTTGGTGTAACTCCATCCCAACAAAAATCCAAAAAAACTAGTTCTATTTATCTGTATATTTTTTCACTATTGTGATTTTTTCCTTCCTACATCTATTCTCTTTTACTCTCATAAATTAGAACACCAAAAATATTCATCTTTTTATGGTAGACTTATAATGAGAGAGATTTATTTTGACCCCTTTATATTTTTTCCACCTATATTATTTATATTTGACATGTACATATTTTTTTAGACCCCTCAATATTTGATTTTCTTAGTTGTACTATTCATTTATATCATGATCTCAACAATATCTTCAATTATAGACCTACCAAATAAGGTCAAGGGTATGTGGAATGCATGCATGCACCATGGGGAGCTCACTCTTGGAGGTATTCAAAAGAATCATCCAAAGAAGGACCTCACAAGAACCTTGTGCAGTGGAAAAAACATTCGATTTTGCTGAATTTTTAAAGATCACATGCGCCCTGAATTTGAAAAGGTGATACAAACAAAAGTTGTAGCTTGTGAGCTAAACTTTCACCTCAACGTTTTTTGTATTTTTTTGAGCTACGAGCTATGAGCTATGATTTTATTGGTGGACCCCAGTTTGCCCATGCTATGCAGCCACACTCCCTCTTCCACTTTATCATTTTCCTCTTTCACACACACTCCTCCCTCTCCTTCCCACTCCCAAACCTGCAACTCCCATGTCCTAATTCACCCTCTTCACCATTGCCACATCTCTCACACCTCCATAGCCTTCATCCTCCATTTCTACACCCTATGTGTCCCCCTTTCTCTCTACATATATGTCGATATTACCATACTCTATTCATCTTTGTAAAGAACTTCAAAAAGTCAGCAAAAATCCAAAGTTAACCTCTGCAAATGAAGGCTTTATCATGAATTTTCCAAGGATTGAAGATAACATAGCTTCATCGACACGCGCTACTTCGCCATGCTGATCGTTTCTTCTACCGGTGCTATAAAGATGTGAATGTCAACTTCTCCAAAGCTTCAACCTCTCTTTACAAGCTCATCCCTTCTCTAACTTTTCTCATCATATATCTCACCATTTGGTGAATGATTTTGTAAATATTTTTTAGTGATAATTACTAACTACTAACCACTAACCTTATTGTAAAATGCACCCTCTACTAGAGTAGGCACTCCCAAATTATTCACTCAATCCTCTCTCCTTTCATCCTCAATAATTCTCTTCCCTTGAGCCCACATCCATGTGACTCAAAGGACAAGAGAGACCCACCCTCATTAAAAATATATATATATATGCATAATCTTTTATTCCTTTAAATAAACTTGATTAGGCCTAATCCTAATCGGGGCTTCTAAAACCTATAAATAGAGTCCTTCTCTCCCTTGTAAATCATCACATGATCACACTACACCACACTATTCTCAACACATAACACACCACTCTTCAAGCCTAGTTGTGTAGAGTGGGTTCATTGTGAGTGCTCTATTCCATCACTACACATAGATGCATGGAGAAGCTTGAAGTTAGTTATGCCATCTAGAGGAATGGAGTGATACTATACTCTGCAATCACACTTGTAGCCTACTCTTGTCCATAAATAAGATTCATAGTTTTGGTTGCAATTGTATGCTGCAACTACGACTCTTCTCTTCAAATTGACTTGATAAGTTGGCTCATCAGGTGGTTTAAGGTATATTGTCCTTGAAGTTTGTTGTGCCATTTCATGCTTGGTGGTTTGAGGGCTTGTTGAATTGTTTGCCAAAACTTTCAATTGTAAGAGGGTGCTCGGTGAGAGGGCTCCCGTGACCCTAAGACAATTTGTGTATTGGCAACAAGGTCAAGTTTTGTGTTGTCTCTCTATTTCTCCTTAAGCTTTGTGTGCATCTAGTCTTTAAGGCTAAGACTGAGTTGCTCAAGTTGATTTGTGCGCTTTACCTCTCTCTGGCGTGGTGAATGTTTGTGTTTGGTGTGTGTGGCTATCTTGCATTCCCCTCTCTTTGTGCATTTGAGTACAAGGAGATATCACGTGCGTCCTAGTTCGCATCTACAACTAGGTGGTGCCCCTTTTCTTGTTTGGTTTCTGGCTGTGGGTTGTTGTTGTCTCTGATTGTGCTTGCCCCAGCCCTAATTGAGCATCACGGGAGCCTCGAAGGGTGTTTAGAGGCCGCTCTTCTTGTTGCCCGCCCCGGACCGCCTCACTAGTAGGATACATTATATGGTCTAGGTTTCCACTCTATAGTGTAGGACTAAAAAGTTTGCTCTATGAAGAAACCATGTATACTATATGTTGGCTGTGTATGGCCCTAGGGATAGAAGGAAACCCCAGAGCTATAGGGTGTCATCTATGCTACTATCATATGGTCCAAGGGCTAGATAGTGACCAAGGTATCATGTGTGTGAGAATTCTCTACTATATATACAAAAACCACTTTATGGCACTATGGCGTCCCAAGGGTAACAAGGTGCTATAAAAATCCCTCTATGCTCTATGTTGGCACCCTAGGTCCCAAGGCCATAGGGCGGTCTTTATGCTAGTAAAATTCCCTCTATGCACTGTGTTTACGTGTATATTTATAAAACACCATTTATGCACTATCAAAATGTGTAAGCTAAAAAATGCGATAAATATGCAACACGATATACAAAATTGAATCATTATCATACATCATACATTTGTTGCTTTACCACACAGTTGAAGGGGTCTTTGCCTTCAAATATCATCATAACATTAAAACATTTAAATCAAAATTTCAAGTACTTTAATTCACAAATGCATTGATCTGTTGGTGGATGGAAGGTCCGGCTCACCATGCACTTTGATTTACAAATCCCGAGGGGCAAAAGTATTTGTGTTGGATTCTCCTTATGGCATTGCACATGTTTTGGAACATGCATTGCCTTCTACTTCCAATTTACAAACATAAACAATGGTTATACATTATACAATCATTTCTTTGTAATAAACCTTGATACAATGTTCCGATTGCTACATTCCTGAGGGGCAAAAGTATTTGTGCTGGATTCTCCTTATGGCATTGCACATGTTTGGGAACTTGCATTGCCTTCTACTTCCAATTTACAAACTTAAACAATGGTTATACATTATACAATCATTTCTTTGCAATAAACCTGATACAATGTTCCGATTACTACATGACAAGCTAAAAAATTCTACTAGTCCTAGCTTCTCTCTATTGAAAAAAATTCAAGATATAATTCTCTGCATCATCTAGAAGGGAAACAAAATCATAGTTTGGAACAAAATACTCGCACTTTATATCTTTGAATAAAATCTTGTGACAATCAAAGAACTAGATCTTCACATAATCCAGAGGACAAATGCTTCAATAACCATTTATACTCGATGTTTACTATCTAAGCAAATAATTGGCATTTACAACAAATGTTGAATATATGTTTAATCTACTTAGTTGCAATGCAAATATAATTATTTCAAACGCTTACACCATCAATTCACAATAGAAGAACTTACACCCAACAAAAAATGATCATACATCAATTGTTCAAACTCTCATTTTGAAATTTTGAGGACTAAATACTTTTTAGTTTTTTCTAGCTTATTTCATTCTCAATAGAATATTAAACCTTAATCACAAGATAAGAAATATATGTCCCTAATGTATATGGACACAAGATATAAGGCCAACGAAAAATGTTCTTGAAACACTTAAAGAGTCTTTAGGTGACCTAGAATAACCAACCTATGGTCTAAAGGCCATAGGGTGTCATGTGATGTTTTATAAGATGTGTCCATAAGAGCTAGGTGATTTGCATCCATGGGGTGATTTAAGTGCCCCTGTGGAGATTCTATGTCACCACCCTATGGCCCTAAGGCCTTAGGATATCCCAAATGCTCTTGGATAACTTATGTTTCCTTCTAGAATAGCCCAAATACTCATGTTCCTGTTTAGAGACTTTATGTAATCTCTCTATATACATAAGATTGTAGGATAGATGTGTTGACACCCTATGGCCTTAAGGCTTTAGACTAGCCCAAATGCTTATGTGCCCTTTTAAAGACTCTATGTAATCACCCTATATCCGTAAGATTGTAGGGTAGCCAAATGCTTTTGGGGGATTCTATGTTGACACCCTATGGGCCTAAGGCTATAGAGTAACCCAGATGCTTATGTGCCCTTTTAGAGACTCGGTGTAATCACTCTGTAAGGTTTTTGGGTATCCCATTTTCTTTTGGGGTATTCTATGGCCCTAGGGCCATAGGGTGTCATGTCTACAAAGAACTCTATGATCCTCAAGTCATAGTGTATTCTTCCCAAACCTCATATGATCAATTAACTTTAAAGTATTACATAATATATATCTTATGACCATATATAAACGTAGAATTCTATTTACCAAAACATGTCCATATAATAGAATACACTTAAGTCTAATTCAATTATTGTGAAAAAACTCAAACTCACAAGTTCACATTTTTTCAAAGAAAATAAATTGAGAACAATAACAAGCCAAACATCAATGTTTTTGACATCATGGGCAGATTTGAGATGGGAAAAATAAAATAAAATGACAACAATAATAATCTAAATATCAATAATGTAATATCATGGGTGGCTAGCTTAACCTGTTTCCTGTAGACTTTCTAGAATGGCCTCAGCACTTGCATCCAATGGTTCTTCAATTTCTTCTTCCTTGAATCCTTGGCATTGACTTTCTCTGTGTTATCCACATCTGCCCACCTTCTAAGATCAAGGTCTTCTTCCACTATGGAATGGCAAAGAGATTCCAATTACGTCATTTGATCACTACTACATGCAACTGATATCACCTTTCTCTATTGTTGTAGTGCCTCTTTAGTCCCATAGCCTAATGAGAAGATGTCTATCACTTGATCATCTTCTTTGAGACAGATGCATTTGATTGCACGACGTACAAAAAAGGATTTGGCCGTAATCACAGCATCATACTCGTCGTCATTGATGCAGAGAGTATACATTGGCTCCAACAATGACTCTTTAACACTAGAGTAGTTGGTGTACTGCTCTCCTTGACTGAAAAATTCCCAAACCCCAAAAACTACTTCGCGAAGAGCACATGTTTAGATGTCTCTGATCCCATTAAGGAGCTCAAAGGTAGAACGTGCATTTCATACCATTTAGCTTTTTCAGAAATTGCCTTCTCTAGGGAAGCAGCATGCTGATACTTGACTAAGCCGGCAATTAAAAACTCTGATGGTTGATGTGCTACCCCACATACTCCATCAATTACTTTACCAAATTGGGCAGCACTCCAACCACTAGATGTAAGACTTTTGTGTGTTGTGTCTATGATGCAAACACCAACATGAATTTTAGAGCTATTCTCACTACAGAGAAACTCGATGCCTTCCAAATTCTTTCCAACACACTTGATTGTCCATGATAAAATGAATTGCAAACTAGAAGCGCCATTCTTTTGTGCAATGATCCACTGCACATATCCCCTATTGATCTCAGGAATTGGCTCTTTCTCCTTTCCTTTGTGTAGTAGGAGATTTAGCCATTGCGTACAACTCGTGAAGAGAGATTTGTAAATCTCATCTATAATGTTATAATGAGACTTACATTTATCCCATGAAGTAACTGCTATTGCTGATGGATCTATCTCTTTAAATGCCATCAACATTTGAGGCTCAAAAACCCTGGTCTTCTTTAAGACCGTTGCACGTTCAGTGAGGTCGAGCATGCCCGCTTGTTGACGTGGTTGCTTCACTAAGAAAATCTTCTTATCTGCCAGTTCTTGTTGTAGTAGCTTGACATCATTATCTTCTAAACCAGCTAGGCATCTAAAGGTTGTTATGCTTGGTTGTCGCCCACGAGAAGTTGATGTCTGATGCTTCTCCAAGATGTGTATCCACTGATCATAGATTTCATCATCGTACATGACCATGTGTGCTTCTTTGTTGGCAAATGATTTATGGTTGAACACGATGTTCGCCACATTTACAAAGGCCTTCAAAATAAAGAAAAGAAAATTAACTTTATTTCAAGACATATTTGTAACAAAAACAAGCATAGGGAAGTGGAACTTACATCCCAAACTGCTCGACTTGGATGACCGACAGGAACACCTGCCTTGGGTTTTGTTGGTTTAGAATATGCAATCCTTTGACTACGGCCATGCTTCAAGACCTCCACATAAGGCTGGTGTTTCATTGCTGTTATTCTCTCCATGTTCTCCATTCTGGAAATTCGAACAGCAACCTCTTCCGGAGCGTCTACCACTATCCTTGTAGTTCTAAACTTGTAGAACTCTTTTCTCAAAGCATACTTAGTGCTGTTGCGCAAAAAAGCTCTAGCCACTATGATGGAATGCTGACCAGCTAGAATCCAGTAGTGGTATGTTGATAGCTTGTCTCCATGCACTTCAGCTGTTTGTAAAGGAATTTTTGTAATTGGGTTATACGGCATCAAGTCTTCTGCACTGGAGACTGGCCTAGAGTGCCCTGCAAATTGCTTCAAGAGATATTTCACATATACATCTGACAATGGTCTACATCTATAGCCTTCTGGTGCAAGGTTGCATTGCTCAACTGGGATCAATTGGGTAAATTGTACACCAAATTTAAATTAGTGGTCAATTCCGACGTATCCATCTAGCCCACTCTTAGAAGTTTTGGCAACTTCTTTATCAAGATCTTTTTCTTTGGGCTGTATAATAGAGTCCAACACAGCTAAGGATGCTGAGTCCACAACCACTGCCACTGAGGGGGTTCCAACTGTTAGGGTTGCAAGTCCACTAGAATCTCCTGCTTCTTGAGTCTGTAAGGGTATAACTGAAAGATTTTCTTCGGCCACATTTCCACTATTTTCTCCAAGTGAGGGAGTCTGACTCTCCTTGAGCGTCGTAGATTGATTTGTTGTACCTGTGTCTTCATTCTTTCGCTTCTTATTCTTCTTTGTGCTGCTCAATTTACCTAAATATTGATTGACTTTCTTAAAGCCCTCAATATATAAGTCTATAAAGTTCTCACTTGGAGTGTCGTCTTGAAGCTCCACCCACCCTGCTTTTGTCATTGTCACTCCTTCATAATCAACCTTCACCAATTTTTGAGCAAAGGCCACAGGCTCCAACAAGTAGGAGTCACCATTGAGTAGTTTTACTCCAAGGCATGGAGACATTTCAAGATCTGAACAATCTTTCTTTATCTCCTTGACAATACCACAGTCCTTGAAGGGCAATTGCTCTTTATCTTGAAGGAACAAGTGGACTTTCTCATCACTTCCACCATTTGGTAAGTGAAAATCTAGATACGAAGAACTTGGTGTTGAGCCTATTGCATCAACTGAATTTGACTTTCTCTTCTGAGACATTTTCTGTAAAAAGAATGATATATATTTAGACAAGATGGATATTATTACATCCATATGGACCTAGGGCCATAGAGTCACCTCTATGTTAAACCATGTGGTCCTAGGTCCAAAGGGTGCCAACAAAATGGTTCTATAAGTGTACCTAGGCCACTCTATGGTAGTGTGATCACATGTTCCCTTATGAAATTAGAGGACCCTCAAAGAAGTATCCCTTGAATGGCCTAAATACCCCTTTAGATCCTCTACACCAACACCATATGGCAATTTGTGGCTTGAAGGCCATAGGGTCCCCTGCATGCTAGTAAGAACCTCTCTATGCTCTACATTGGCATCCTATGGCCCCAAGGCCACAAGGTGGCCACAATGTTTTAAAGAAACACTTCATGAGGGTTTTCTAGTAACCTATGACCCTAGGGCCATATGGTGCTCTCCATGCAAGTAAAAACCACTATTTGCTCTATATTGAGGAGACCTTCTGGGTTGAAGTCCATAGGGTCCCCTCTATGCTAGTAAGAACCTCTGTTTACTCTATAATGGCACCCTATGGCCTGAAGGTCATAGGGTTCCCTCTATGCTACTAAGAATCTCTTTGTGCTCTATGCTCTATGATCTATATTGACTTCCTATGGCCCCAAGACCACAAGGTGCCCTCATCGTTTCCAAAAACACCTCATTGTTTTGCTATGGCCCTAGGGCCATAGCTCTCTATGCCGATATAAAGCACCATGCTCTATATTAGCTCCCTAAGGCCTGAAGGCCATAGGGTTGGCCTCAAGGGCCCAAGGGTGCTCTGTATGCCAATGAAAAATACTATTCGCTCTATATTGAGAAGACCTTGTGGGCTGAAGGCCATAGGAACCCTTCTATGATGGATTTTTGACAACCAATCCCCCTAGGTCAGGATGTTCTTTATGCTAGTAAAAACACTATTTACTCTATATTGGCACCATGTGACTTGAAATCCATATGGTCCCCTATATTCTAGTAAGAGTCTCTCCATGCTCTATATTGGCACCCTTTGGCCTGAAGGCCATAGGGTCTGATCTTTGCTAGTAAGAACCGATCTATGCTCTATATTGGCACCCTATGGCCTGAAGGCCATAGGGTCCCCTATATGCTAGTAAGAACCTCTCTATGCTCTACACATCCGATGACCCCAAGGCCACAAGTTGCCCTCTATGTTTTGAAGAAACCCTTCAGGAGGGTTTTTTGTCAACCTATGGACCCAGGGCCATAGGGTGCTCTCTATGCCATTGAACAACCCTCATTGTTTTGGTACCCTATGGCCCCAGGTATAAAGCACTATTTGGTCTCTCTATGCTAGTAAGAACTGATCTTTGTTCTATATTGGCACCCTTTGGCCTGAAGACCATAGGGTCCGCTTTGTGCTAGTAAGAACCGATCTATTCTCTATATTCAGGCCATAGGGTCCCCTGTATGTTAGTAAGAACCTCTCTATGCTCTACACATACTATGACCCCAAGGGCACAAGGTGCCCTCTATGTTTTGAAGAAACCCTTCATGATGGTTTTTTGGCAACCTATGGACCCAGGACCATAGGGTGCTCTCTATGCTAGTAAAAACACTATTTGCTCTATATCCTAGAGACTTTGTGGGCTGAAGGCGATAGGTTCCCCTCTATGCTAGTGAGAAGCTATGGTTTCTCTACGTTGACACCCTGTGTCTTGAAGGCCATAGGATTCCTTGTATGCTAGTAAGAAGCTCTCTATGCTCTATGCTCTATGCTCTATATTGACGTCCTATGGCCCCATGTATAAAGCACTATTTGGTCTCTCTATGTTAGTAAGAACCGATCTATGCTCTATATTGGCACCCTATGGCCTGAAGGCCATAGGGTCCCCCCTATGCTAGTAAGTAACTCTCTATGTTATACACATCCTATATGTTTTGAAGAAACCCTTCATGAGGGTTTTTTGGCAACCCATGGACCCAGGGCCATAGGATTCTCTCTATGCCATTGAGGAGACCTTGTGGGCTGAAGGCCATAGGGTCCCCTCTATGCTAGTAAGAACCTCTGTTTTCTCTATGTTGACACCCTATAACCTGAAGGCCATAGGGTTCCCTCTATGATAGTAAGAAGCTCTCTATGCTCTATACTCTATATTGACATCCTATGGCGCCCCAAGGCCACAAGGTGCCCTCATAGTTTTGTAAAAACCCTCATTGTTTTGGCACATTATGCTCCCAATTATAAAGCAGTATTTGGTCTCTCTATGCTAGCAAGAACCGATCTATGCTCTATATTGGGACCCTATGGCGTTCAAGCCATAGGGTTCTATGTATGCTAGTAAGAACCTCTCTATGCTCTACACATCTTATGACCCTAAGGTCACAAGGTGCCTTATATGTTTTAAAGAGACCCTTCATGAGGGTTTTTTTGGCAACCTATGGACCCAGGGCCATAGGGTGCTCTATATGCCAGTAAAAAACACTATTGCTCTATATTGATGAGACCTTGTGGGCTGAAGGCCATAGGGTCCCCTCTATGCTAGAACCTCTGTTTTCTCTATATTGAGACCCTGTGGCTTGAAGGCCATAGGGTTGCCTCTATGGTAGTAAGAAGCTCTCTATGCTCTATGCTCTAAATTTACATCATATGGCCCCAATGCCACAAGGTGCCCTCATTGTTTTGACGCCTTAAGGCCCCATGTATAAAGCACTATTTGGTCTCTCTATGCTAGTAAGAACCGATCTATGCTCCATATTGGGAGCCTTTAGCCTTCAAGCCATAGAGTCCCCTGTATTCTTGTAAGAACCTCTCTATGCTCTACACATCTTAAAGAAACCATTCATGACAGTTTTTTGGCAACCTATGGACCCAGGTCCATAGGGTGCTCTCTATGCCAGTAAAAAACACTATTTTCTCTATATTGAGGAGACCTTGTGGGCTGAAGGCCATAGGGTCCCCTATATGCTAGTAAGAATCTCTGTTATCTCTATATTGACACTCTGTGGCTTGAAGGCCATAGGGTCCCCTCTATGCTAGTAAGAATCTATGTTATCTCTATATTGACACCTTGTGGCTTGAAGGCCATAGGGTTCCCTCTATGGTAGTAAGAAGCTCTCTATGCTCTTTGCTCTATGCTCTACATAGAGATCCTATGGCCCGAAGGCCACAAGGTGCCCTCATTGTTTCAGATGGAAAGTAAGGCACCTTGTGACCCCACCCTAGGGAACATAGGGAATCCTATGGCCCTTGAGATTGTAGATTGTCACCCTATGGCCCTTGGACCACAAGGTCTTTAGATGGGAAAGAGGGCATCCAAGGGCTCGAGGGTGGCCTACGTACATAGGGTACACCATGGTACATATTAACGGGCACCATGGCAGCCCCATTCACCTAGGGCTCTAGGGCCATAGGATCTCCAAAAGAAACATAAAGAATCATATGGCCCTTGAGATTGTACATTGCCACCCTATGGTACTTGGGCCATAGGGTCTTCAGATGGAACGTAGGGCACCTTGTGACCCTAGGGAACATAGGGAATCCTATGGCCCTTCAGATTGTAGGTTGTCACTCTATGGCCCTTGGGCCAAAAGGTCTCTAGATGGGATGTAGGGCACCCTGTGATCCTATGGATATAGGGCCATAGGATCTCCAAAAAAAACATATAGAACCCTATGGCCCTTGAGATTGTACAAATACACCCTATGGCCCTTGGGCCACAAGGTCTCAAGATGGAACATAGGGCACCTTCTGATCCTATGGCCATAGGTTCCTTATGTTCCTTTTGGAGATTTTATGGCGCTAGGGCCATAGGATCTTCAGAAGTAGCATAGAGGGAACCATATGGCCCTTGAGATTGTACATTGCCATCCTATGGCCCTTGGTCCACACTGTATCTTGATGGGACATAGGGCACCCTGTGATCCTATGTCCGTAGGGCCATATGTTCATTTTGGAGATCCTATGGCTCGAGGACCAGAGGATCTCCAAAAGGAACATAGGGAACCCTGTGATCCTATGTCCGTAGGGCCATATGTTCATTTTGGAGATCCTATGGCTCGAGGACCATAGGATCTCCAAAAGCAAAATAGGGAACCCTGTGGCCCTTGAGATTGTACATTCCCACACTATGGCCCTTGGGCCACAAGGTCTCCAATAGGTCACCCTTTGATCCTATGGTCCTAGGTTCTTTATGTTGCTTTTGGAGATGGCCCTAGTGCCACCCTATCTCCAAAAGGAACATTAGGAAAAATATGGACTCTCCTTGGGCCTTTTTGATTAGTGAAGACTTAAGGGAGAACCAATGAGAAGGCTCTTGGGATATCACCGAGAGGGGGAGGAATGGTAGGGGTGCAACCTAATTGTCTCCCTCTTCAATGCTTGGTTCTTAGAGAGAGGTGGGAGGTAGGCTGGGGGGGGGGTAAATAGGAGGAGAGAAGTGTCATAAAAGAGGGAGGGACCCCCCAAAAAAAAACGCGCATGCTTAAAAACCCAAAAAATTGAAAAAATTTTAAAAGTTCCAAAGTTGACCCATTTGCCTCCAAAACTGCCTCAAAACATAAACTAACTTTAAAAAGTCAATTTTTTCCCCCAAAATCCACTTTTCTCTCTCTCCCTTATTACTTTTCTCTCCCACACTCTCCCTCTTCTCCCTCCTCCCATTCTCTCTCTACAGTCAAGGCAGCCATAGCCAAAAGCTTTCCACCACTCTCTTCCTCTCTCTCCATAGCTCCCTCTTCTCTCACACCTCCATCAACCCTCTACAGTCCCACACTCCATAGCCCACAGCTCCTCTATCCTCTCTACCTCTCACTCCTCTCTTTCTCTATCTCCACTGTCAAAGCCACCATAGCCATCATAGGCAGCTCACCTCACCCTCCCCTCAGCTCCTCATTCTCTCTCCACAGTACTCAACTCTTTCAAATCCCTTCCTAAGCCCAACTTCCCAAGCATGTCCACGCATAGACGGCCCAAACCAGAGATAGAGGAGATTGTGTTGCACAACACAAAAGACTCAGAGGGGGTATGGATCCCACAAGTGTTCAAGAAGGGTGCATGGATCTACATGCAACCGTCACGTGGTGGACCTCATCACATACGGTGTCGAGGCGTATTGGAACGTCATTGGAAGGGCCGGCTATTGACATTCAAAGAAACAAAGTCCGGAATGGTGGCCATCGTGCAACACGTCTACAGTGCAGCTGAGCTCAACCTCAAGAGAGCTTCTACTCAATTTGCACCTCATTGTAAGTTTTCATGGTTTAGCTATCCCATGCATATATCATGTTTACGTTTATATGATCATTATGTTTAACTAAGGACATTTTTAAAGATGTTTTTCCATCCAGCTTAGTTGAGGAGCAGCAGCTTGAGTGCCTCTCAGGCACGTTCATGGTTGTGCATGCTCACATTGGGGAGCTTATGTTTCCTAATGTTTCATCGAAAAAACTTACCGAGCAGCGAATATTCATGTACTCCCACAAGTACGTGGTGCCGAAATCAAGCCAAAGCTATGGTAGGTTAGAAGCCGTGGAGACACCCTCATTGCAGAGTGCAGAATGGCCAACTCCAGACCATTGGGCTTTGCTTTCTTTCAAGCGCAAGGTGCTGCAAGATTTCCAAGGGTCCCTAAAGTTTGGTAAGGAAACCAGATCGGTGGATCTCAGTTGGCATTGTCCCATTCATTTGTTTGTGCATGCATTCCGCTCTCTACCAATTGTAGAAACACCAACAATGTTTGTTTGCAAAGAAGTTGACATAGATGCAATGGACACCATTCTAGGTGTCAATTGGGGCTATGTTGACGGTTTGCATGATGGTGACCGTTATAAGTACAATGTGTCTCCCACACAGCTTTGCCTTCGGTATTTGAAAGCAAGGTGCACCTTGTATGCACGGTTTAGCTATGAGAGGTGGATGCACAAACGTGGCAAATGGATACCCTTGCAGCTGACAGCCGAAGAGATTCAATCCTTTGAAATTCGTGTCCGCATGCCCAATAACGAGGTGGAGGTGGTTGCAGTGAATCCGCATTGGACTATTTCCAATTTTCGGGAACACTTTGTCATAATGGGATTCGAGGATGTCGGTAATGCAAGTTTCAAACTAGAACAACGCAAGCTCTGCTTTGTGCTTCCTTAGCTACCTTTTCTTATTTTCTGTGGGTTTTTGTATTTTGATTGCCCATTTTTGGTTGTATAGATTGGAAGGCGGATGGAGGCCACTATGCTTGTTTACAAAGATTGGGCTACAGACAAAATCATCTTGTCTAAGTGAATTGGCTTGTAACTTTAATCGTTTATATATTGGATATTTTATTAAAGATTTTGAAAAGTTTTAAGGTGTTGTACTTGATTTTGTACTTGAGTTTTAAGGTGGTGTAAATTTATTTTTTAAATCCATATTTTTTATTTTTTTCGAGATAGAATATGTCTATATAAAGAGGACCACCTCCTCATTTCACCATTTTCATCCCAGCATTGCAGAGAGACCTAGCATACCCAATCATGCAAAGAGAACACATGGCTGCTACTAGTGCTTTAGATGCATTCCTTACTGAGGTTGGGCATGCAAATCGCCTTGAGCTTCAAGAATTTTTCACAACCCAACCCGATTTGGAAACCACCTTGACCCTCCACTCTCAATCTCTTGAGCACATTACTTCATACATTTCCACGTGCATGGGGAGATTCATTGTTGAGTTACCAAACCGACCAGGGCAATGGGTCCCTGAAGGCCTTCTCCACCACATCTACCAAGGGGACAGGCCATTTCATCAGCGGCTTGCACGCTTTGCCACCATAGCACAACCCGCCAGACAATATGTGCGGCTTGAAGCTGATGATGTGCGAGCAATGCGTAAGGGAAGGATCGGAAACACTTTTTTCTCTGTTCAGGCCATAATGATCTTCCTCCTCCACGAGTGCCCAGCAGGCCCTGACGTAGTGCTACCTCACTTGCAGATCGGCGGGGTATTGGCTGATGTGAAGGACCCCAAGCCCGTGGCTATTGACTCATCCGCAAAGGAGAGGACGCTTGCCTTGACCTACCCTGTAGGGATTCAAGGCCTCTTGAAGGCCTCTCCATCAGTCGGTTCATCCTCGGGACCGCCAGAAGGAACCACCACTCGGGATGCCATCCCTGAGGTAGAGATTACCCGCTTCTCCTCCATTGTGGTGGGTGGGGAGGAGTTTGTGTTTATGCACGATCTGGAGAAATCCTTTGAGCTTCGCATGGATGAGTGTTTCTCCATTCTCGATGCCCATGGAAAGTTTAAGCTTGATACCACCACCTCCCATGACGATGATCTCCTACTGCCCATGGGGAATACTTTGGCGGACACAGTGGCGATCGCACAAGCCGAGGTGGCAGCGGCCGAGTAGGCCAAGGTCTCTGAGGAGGAGTTTGTGGCCGTGCAAGCCATGTGTTTGGCTAAACGCGCAAGAGTGGATTCACCACCGCCTGTTGCAACACCTCTTTTGCTTGATCCAAAGGGGAAGTCAAGCCATGTGTTTGGCTAAACGCGCAAGAGTGGATTCACCACCGCCTGTTGCAACACCTCTTTTGCTTGATCCAAAGGGGAAGTCAAGCGTGGATCTTTACTTGCACCCGGATGCCCATGAGGAGGATTGTAGACAAGAGGTATAGATGCTCACTTACATTTGATTGTTACAAATGATTTTGTTAATGTTATATCATAATTCTGTGCCATATCTCAGAAAACCTATGTTCTGCAGGATGTTCTGGAGGTTGACGCCTGGGCGCAACGGTCAGGGGGGAGGAGGACGCCGTTCGGACCTCAAGCGGCACTTGCTCACTACCTCGGCACACTTCCCACTGGTGTCGTGGTGTTTGTCCATGCCGACTACTCTCCCAATGGTCGCTACAACATTTTTGCTCTCCGTTCACTCTCCAAGGCATTGTGTTTAACAACACTTGCCCAAACGGCCAACCTTGTAGTGCTTGTAAAGAAAGATTTTGCAATATCCACTTTCGGTGTAAACTTTCGCGGGCGCCTTATTGCCCATGTCGGCATGAACCAAGTTGTAGGGGTTAATGACACCCAAGAAATCACAACCACTTTACTTAACAGGGAGCCACCCCAAAAGGCCAAGCGCCAGAAAATTGTAATTAGAAAGATCCTAAAGCAAAAGCCGGATATCATGTAAAGCATTGATTTCTTTAATGAAACTACTTTTTGCTGTCTATGACTCTCTTTCTTGCAAGGTTTTGAATTTCTTATATGTTGGGCTTCCATTGTGTATGAGAAGCACCATAATTTTTGCTATGACTACTAAAGGGTTTGGCAGGCATTAAAATTTAAAAAATGTATGCTTTGTTATTTCTAGGCTTCCAAAGTTATGTATGTGCCTAGTAAAGGGCTTGGAAGTCCCTAAACAATGTTGCCACAAAGGCGCGCATTAGGGCTTTCCATCAGCAGATGAAGTGTGCAAATGCGCGCCCTTGTGGCAGATGAAATTGGACACATCTAAGAGCATACCCAAGTACAAAACAGAGTTTCAAGGCATTAATACCCAGTTGCAAAAGAGAAACACATGGATACCCAGGTAACCTTAAGCCCATCTTGCCCCAGATACCTAAAGATGTATTAACAAACCACAAAACTGTGGCAATATCTAAACCCTTCTTGGAGAATAGGAGCATATCCAGTTACAAAACAGAGTGAGAAGACAATAATACCCAGCTGCAAAACAGGAAGACATGGATACCCAGGTAACCTTAAGCCCATATTGCCCCAGATACCTAAAGTTGTATTAACAAACCACAAGAGTAAACTTTGTGGCAATATCTAAGCCCTTTCTGGAGTTTAGGACTGACATGGACTAAGGGGGGATGAATTCCAGCAGCATCTATGCTAATTGAACCATTGAAGCAAACAAAACATACTTATTGCTTGTCAAAATTGTCTGGAAACCACTGGAGAGTGTCAGCAAAGCACTAAGAGAGGCTGCCACAAGGGCGCGCATTATGTCCATCCATAGGCCTCTGGAAGCCCCAAATGCGCGCCCTTGTGGCAGCCAACTTGGGGACATTCCAAGCCATTTTGAACACTTTGTAGATGTTTTTGCCATGCAATAGTGAGTCACATAGCATGGATACATCAGGAAGTTCATGCCCCACTTAGCCAAGGTGCTAAACGTAGTCAATTTTTCACAATAACAAGCTAATGGCTACATACATACAATAGAAGGTAGACAAAACTTGAACCACTGCTACATTGCATGGTGCAGAATTAAAACAATACAATGCGCATTGGGGTATACAATAAAAGCCGCTTATATTCAAATTCTTCCCAATACAATGCACAGAGTGGGATATAGAATCAAAAGACGCTTGTATTCAAATTCTTCCCAATCTTGGAGTTTCGTAAATACAAAAAGGTTGATGCCTAATTACAAGCTACTCCTCATGGTGCAAACGGCGAGCAAGTTGCATATCCTTGGGCATAATGGTTACACGCTTTGCATTGATGGCACAGAGGTTAGAATCCTCGAATATGCCAGTTAAATATTGCTCTGCTGCCTCTTAGACCGCCTCTATAGCCACGGCGCCCATCCGAAACTGAGTGTTGTACAATTGCAAAACCTCCCTGCATAGCCTTGCAAAAGGGGCCCTCCGAATCAAGAGCTCGGTGCTCTTTTGATAGTGTCGAATCTCCGCAAAAGCACGGCTACGCTTTCATACCTTCTGAGGTCGACATGGAGGTGCATTTTTGGCACGAGTCGGGGCAGCTTGCTTCCTCTTCTTGTAGACAATGCTCTTTCTCTTTTTTTTCTGCACAGGCACTTCCAACACCTTATAATCGGATTCCACCCACTCTCCATCTGATTCGTGCTCTTCACTATCGACCGGATGTGATGGTGTAGGTCCACTCCCTTTAGGAAGTGTCTTACCCCCAATAGACATGTGAGCCTGATAAGTTTGTATTTGGACACCAACCCATGGAGCATCTTCATCCGTTTGTGTCTCTTCGGAGCCTTCTGACGGCTGCTTTTGGCTGTTTGTTTCTTTGCCCTGGTCGCTCTCATCCTCCCCGTTGCCATCAGAATCGTTGGAGTCCGATGAATAGACAACAAGACGATGCTTCCGTCTCTCTTTTGCTGCTGTAGAGGACTGGACATGCTGATTTGAAGCTCCAGCTTCTTCTCTGTGGACTTCACCTTGAGCTTGTGAAGTTCCAGCTTCTGTTGCTGTACCTTTGAGTCATTGGCCATCCAGCCCCTCTGAATATGCAATCCTAGCCGTTTTTTTGTTTGTGCCATGGTTGCACCTAGTAGGAAAGATGACAAAATGAGCCCCTTCAACCTTTAAATAGGTTTTTTTGAGATTTGGGCCCTTTCACACTATGCGGCGAATTGAGTGGAACTCAAATAAAGCAATTGAATTGAACAACTAAACCAAGATCATGCGGACGGCTGATGCGATGCCCAAACGCTGCCTTTTCGATATTTAGTTGCACGCCAAGCTTCGTGGCCGAGGGACGCTCGCGAGCGTTTCCACTTCTCGGATGCTGCAGTACGGGAAGCGTTGCGTAACTGCTTTGCTAACATCGATTCTCTTGCTTTCTCAATAGTACGAGTTCTCCCAAAGGTGTGCCTAAAAAACCAATTAAACATCTCTTGGAGGTAGTTATAGTGTGAACTACCACCACCATGCCGAGTATTCTTGAAGTAGACTCCTTTTGCTCGATAGTGGGACTTCTCCATGCCTTGTGTACTCCATATATCAAGCGAACCATAGCGGTCCATGAAGTATGCACCATGCGCATAGAGAATGTGCTAAAACAACCAAAAAGGAGATAAGCGAATAGAAAAGTTACATTTTCAAACATTGCATATGTATTAAGTCCGTTAATGAGGTTACTGTTTGATAGCATTCCTTGATTAGGCAGTGTATGCTCTCGTGATAAGTTGGAAATGATTTTGGTAACCCAGGATTTGCTATTGATAGTATTCAGGCTGGTCTGGAGATTGGTGTACAGTAGTTAATTTATTGATGTCAGGCAAATGGAGTTGGAGCGCACGCATGGGGGAGGAGGGTGCTCTAGGAAATTTTGTGTCCTGTGCATATGGACTAGATGTGCCACATAGACATGCTTTTATGGCCTAGAGCTAACCGTTCTTTGGAAAGTCTAGGTGACCGTGTAGTGGAACCTTTGTGAGATGTGCATGACCTATATGTCCGAGCTGATCCAGTAGAGTAGTTGAACGTGTGCCTCACCCTCTTTGCATGGATGGTTTGTATGAGGCCAGTTGGTTAACTGAGCAATTTTTCCGGCATTCAACAGAGTTGAGATGTGGCCTAGCACTAGTAGAATACTTGGTTGCGGTCCCGTATTTGTTGGAATCGTAGAGCATGATGTGTGTGGGCATGTGCATGTGTAAACCCTGTGTGTTCTTGTTGGTACTCTTTGGAGGTCAACTAATGATGACTTGGGGAGAGTAGTAGGCATTCCACATAGAAACACACAAGGACGTGATTTCTTTGCGGTCATCCTCATCTCCCACAAGATCGTTGAGCTTCTGAATCATCAGATAACACCATTTTAGATGAAATTGGAAAATCTCACAACTTTGGGATTAATTTCAACGCCTATGGATTCCTATTTCCCATTAAATTTGAAAAATTTTCATTTAATTTGGGAATGTGACAAAGAGATAGATTCTCAAGAAAATGGTGGTGTTGAGAAACACCTTTTAAAATTTTTATTTTTATGTGGGTGTTTCAAAACACTTCATAAAAGAGATAGATTCTCAAGAAAATGGTGGTGTTGAGAAACACCTTTTAAAATTTTTATTTTTATGTGGGTGTTTCAAAACACTTAATAAAAGAGATAGATTCCCAAGAAAATGGTGGTGTTGAGAAACAACTTTTAGAATTTTTATTTTTATGTGGGTGTTTAAAAATACTTCATAAAATCATACATAAGTTGGGGAAATAAAACAATGAGCAAGATATGAAATGCTATTCAATTTCTCCTATTAAGCTAGCCTGTGCTTTCTCCATGACATTTGATGGGATCTTGATTGTTTCCGCAATTCTTCCACCCCTTGGAGTCCATGACCATACAATTGTATCAACACACTCCCAACGCTTTGGGTCAGCAAGATTGTAGCACCAACTCTTTTTCCAACAATCCTCATATTGTTCTTGGATTGTGGGATTTCGTTTTTGATGTTTTGATGCCCAATACTGAATCAGAACTTTCTTGTAGTTAGGAGATGATTTGTCTACATCAACGTTTGACTCTGCCACTCCTAGCCATATCGGATATTCAAGATCTGCGGGTTTCACAAGAACAAGATCCCCTTTTCTTACATCAATTTGAGGCCTAAAGGCCTCTTGTGCCCTTGCACTTTGAGGACCAACATAGTGATCATTCAATTCTTCATATCCTTGAAACTCATCTCTGTCTTCCTCTATCTCTTGCATTCTATGACTCCCTACAGTCTTTGGCCAAAATGTTGTATATTCACCAATGTGTTTATTGGTTGGTTGTTCAAGCTCATTGATTATGTTTTGCCAATAAGTGATAACAGGCTCCATGTATTTTGTGGAGTCATGGTCCTTTCCCTTTAATAGAGAACATCTTTTCCAAAATTCAAGATATGACTTAATCCCTTGAATAACAAGCGGACTATCTCTCACATAGTCTGCTATAGGTACCACATCTGGACAGCCTGTTGGTAATTTTGGTTTTCCCTAGTCATATTTTTTCCATAACTCAATTCCCGACTCCTTTGGCATCTAATCGGGTGATTTGGGATGAATTTCGTACTGCATTACTGGGACTTCACCTTGCATATAGAAACGAAATTGAAGTGGCTTAGAGTGTCCGACTAGAGCATCTTGTCCGTCACACATGTACCCTTGCACAAAGGATTTAAAGTCGGGAACTTGTGTCATCAAAAATGGTGCTGGAGCTGAGCTTTCACATTTTTGAAAATGTTCCATTAGATGTGGAAAAGTGAATGTCATTCCTGTTCGCAATCTTTCTGAGAACCTACTAAACATTGTATCTATGTCCTCATGTGTATGACCCACCATTAAGAATCCCAAATGCACGGTTTTGAAAACTCCTTTTGCTACTAACAAGGATAAGTATGCAAACAAATATCGATTTTTATTCTCTCCTGCACAATTATCTAGCTGTAGCAAAAGATTCTCAGGCAATTTTTGAAGTAAGGAGTGGATATGGTATCCACAACACATTGAGAGGAAGTTGATTGTATGTGTACAATCTCTTCATTACATCCCTGGATGGCCAACGGTGGTGTCATTGTTGATGCATTCCTCTCACGCTCTTGTTTCATTTTGTTTTGGAGGTCTAGAGCTCTCCTTGAGTTCAATGCATTGAATAACGTCACATTGCTACGTGGCATACCGTCATGGCATAAATCTCCTTGTCCATGGTTTTCTGTTCTTTCCAGATTCTGTAAGCATAATGCAAGGGAACCAATTGTAGCATTGGGATCTGAAGGCCATAGACCATTAAGTGAGAAGTGACCATACATTCCATGACCATGTCCATGTGTTATCATACCTGCTAATGATACTTGCAATTGATATGCGTTCGCATAATCTTTTGAGTTCACACGCAACCTAGGTATTGCTGTCTTTTTTTGATCCATTTTATCATGTATAATGCATAAATACTTATTCTTTTGCAACTGGGAGAACTAACGCCAGGTGTAGTACACATTCCTACAACTTTATTGTTGCAACATGTGAATTCGACGTTCATCCTTCAAACGTGCAATCATCTCGTGATCCTTTGTTGACTCTAGTTGAGACTTTATCCGACTACACACAACACATTTGGAGAACTCACTTGTTTTTGACAATGTCACATTAGCAAACTCTGTATTCCAAATCCTATTGAATGTTGTGCTAGACATTGGCTTGAGACTCATACTTTCAAGTGTTTTATTGACATCATGTAAAATGCCTACTTGCTTGTACGTGTTTGGTATTGCAAGCAAAGTTTCCCTAGTACCATCTTCCATGGTTCTACTCTTATGTGGCATTCTCTCTGAGTTTTCATCAACAAAAGAGTGCATCAATGCCCTTCCCATTTCTGTATGGTCTCTTCCTTTTCTCATGACACCATCATTACCATGCACTGAGCGTCTAACCCCATTCTCAAAATGTTCACGGTAACGATAAAATGAAGTTTTTGGAATGCCATGAATTTCGTACCAAGCTCTACTGCAAACCTCACTGCCATTAAAAGAAAACACATAGCATGTCTTTGTAGTTGTTTTGTTCTCACACCATGTAGTCAACATTGTATCATACACATAGTTTGTTCTATTTTGCAAACTCTGTCCCCAAAATTCATTGTGCATAGCCATGACCTTATCTCGATTGGCATATTGACAACACCTTTTGGAACAACAATCTATGGTTGAAACAAGCTGGACAGATGCTAGAGATGCTTGATTGGATCTCTTAGAAGCTTTCACTGACATTTTTGGCTTCCTATTTACAAAGCAATATTTCCGCTTTTTTGAAATAGGCTCTACCAAATAAGCTGATTCAATGCATATGTCTTGTGACGCATGCATAGCATGTAGATCCTCATAGCATAACAATTCTTTTCCATCCATAGTTGTCACTCTCTTGATAGGCCAACAAACTAGATTAATGCTGCATACACTAGCTTCTGCAGAAATAGTAGCCTCATCTGCATAGGATGTTTCGATACCAATACCAATGTTATCTTCACCTAGCTCACCAAAGTTTACAGAGTCAAACGGACACACGTACATGACAACCCCTTCGGCTATTATATGTGTTTTGCTTTCATCCCAAAGTTGAACCCTCTTATCCTTCCAAACCTCTCTGTAGCTCATTCCATTACATTGTGCATCCAATGCTCCTTCTGCTTTGTCAGCCTCATGCATAGAAGCCCCTTTGTACTGCATCTCATTTATATGCTGCAACAACCCACTACTCCATTTCACAATACTATGAAAAGCATCTCCCACTGTCAATGCATCCATTGTTGGAAAAGGGATGAGTGCTTTCTTTTCAAAACACAAATCAACTGACACCAATACATTGCCTTCCCCAATAAGCATTCCAGAACAATATGCACTTGGATTTATTTCAAATACAGTCCCAATGGCAACCTTTTGTGTCGCTACAAACATGCACACTCTATCACCATGATTGAAATTAGCCATACCTGCAAGAAGATTGCAAGAATAATTTTTAAACAAACCACTTGCAGAGTATATTGATTTACGTAGCATAAAGCATAACAAGTATGTATGTGAGTGTTTCATGAGAAGCACCCTGTGGCCTGAAGGTCATAGGGTTCCCTCTATGCTACTAAGAATCTCTTTGTGCTCTATGATCTATCGTATATACTCTGTGATCTATATTGACTTCCTATGGCCCCTAGATCACAAGGCGCCCTCATTGTTTTGCTATGGCCCCAGGGCCATAGCTCTCTATGCCGGTATAAAGCATATTTGCTCTATATTAGCTCCCTAAGGCCTGAAGGCCATAGGGTTGTCCTCAAGATCACCTCACGGAGTTTCATGTCAAGTATATATACATCCTATGGCCTTAGGGCCATAGGGAGTTTCATGTCAAATATATATACATCCTATGGCACCCCATGACCCTAGGGCCATAAGATCTCCAAATGAAACATACGACAATGTATGGCCCTTGAGCTTATACATTGCAACCCCATGACCCTAGGGCCATAGGATTGGCATATGAAACATACGACAATGTATGGCCCTTGAGCTTATACATTGCAACCCCATGACCCTAGGGCTATAGGATTTCCAAATGGAACATAGGGCAATGTATGGCCCTTGAGCTTATACATTGACACCCTATGGCCCTAGGGCCACAAGACTTAAAAACATACAAAAAGACAACCTATGGCCCTAAGCCCAAGGGTGTGAGTATTGACACCCTATGGATCTAGGGCCACAAGACTTCAAAACATACAAAAAGACAACCTATGGCCCTAAGCCCAATGGTGTGAGCATTGACACCCTATGGCCCTAGGGCCACAAGACTTCAAAACATACAAAAAGAAAACCTATGGCCACGATGTCAAAGGTGGCCAAGATATCAATGCAGCCCCATGGCACTAGGGCCATAGGATCTCTATATGGAACATGTGTCACCCTATGGCCCTCGAGCTTATACATTGCCACCCCATGACCCTAGGGCCATAGGATTTCCAAATGGAACATAGGCAATGTATGGCCCTTGAGCTTATACATTGCCACCCTATGGCCCTAGAGCCACAAGATCTCACAACATACAATAAGAGAACCTAAGGCCCCTAAGCTCAAGGGTGTGGGTTCAAGGGTGGCCAAGATATCAATGCAGCCCCATGGCCCTAGGGCCATAGGATCTCTATATGGGACATGTGGCACCCCATGACCCTAGGGCCATAGGATTTCCAAATGGAACATAGACAATGTATGGCCCTTGAGCTTATACACTGCCACCCTATGGCCGTAGGGCCACAAGATCTCACAACATACAATAAGAGAACCTAAGGCCCCTAAGCTCAAGGGTGTGGGTTTAAGGGTGGCCAAGATATCAATGCAGCCCCATGGCCCTAGGGCCATAGGATCTCTATATGGGACATGTGGCACCCCATGACCCTAGGGCCATAGGATTTCCAAATGGAACATAGGCAATGTATGGCCCTTGAGCTTATACATTGCCACCCCATTACCCTAGGGCCATAGGATTTCCGAATGGAACATAGGCAATGTATGGCCATTGAGCTTATACATTGCCACCCCATGGCCCTAGGGCAGTAGAATCTCCATATGGGACATGTGGCACCCTATGGCCCTTGAGCTTACATATTGTCACCCCATGACCCTAGGGCCATAGGATCTCCAACTACAAAGTAGGGCAACGTATGGCTCTTGAGCTTATACATTGGGGTGGACCTAGGGCCATAGGATCTCCAACTGGAACATAGGGCTACGTATTGGAGCTTATCTATTGTCGCCCCTAAACCCTAGGGCCATAGGATTTCCAAATGGAATATAGGGCAACTTATGGCTCTTGAGCTTATACATTGCCACCCTATGGCCCTAGGTCCACAAGCTCACATTGCCACCGTAGGGCCACAAGGATCTCACAAGATAGAAGAAGAAAACCCTAGGACATAGGATTTTCAAATGGAACTGAGTGCACGCTTTGATCCTTGACCTCCAACATTGCCGTCCTATGGTGTGAGCCCAGGGGTTGCTAAGGTGTCTTCATAACAATTTCGGCCATTCAAGGGATATCCACAAGTGGCATAAATTTAAAAAATAATTAAAAAATATATATATATTTTTTAACGCTACTACAAATTTTGTCATAATGGGTTTTCAAATATACTTATTGATATCGTACAAAAAAATAGCGCATAATTTTTGGGATAATTTTTTTAAAATTTAGATGTTTTTAGTGTATTTTTTACCATGCAGATTATGATTCTGAAGTCAAATTTTTCTTCATGGGTGTCGTTCCACTCGTACTACAAAGATATGGACATTGACAAAGCCTTGCATCAACTTTTTTTTTCCATACTCTTTTTTTTTATAAAGCTCTTTCAAGTTCGGAGCCGACGAGCTATGTCTCATTTTCGCACAAAGCTTAGAAACTCTAGTAATCTCGACTGCAAACCCGTGAGAACAACCCCTACATTCAAAATTCAAATTTTGAATTTCTAACCTAACCTAACTAACCTTATCTCTCTCTTTCTCTCTCTACCACAATTTTTTCCGCGCTATCGCTCTCTTTCTCTCTCTCGTTTCTTGCTCGAAACCTACACAGAACCCTGCACACACAAAGCTTGTCTTTCTCTGTCTCTCTCTCCCTCTCTCCCTACGCATACAGTTCTACGCCATCATTGCGATGCGCACACAGATCTACGCGATGCCATCGCCACAACCTTCAACAGAAGGACTGCTGTCTCGACCTCCCAAACACAGATCTGTTACCATCATCGTCGCGGCCTCAACACACCTAAGTTACTGCTTGCTACTGCTACAGCCGGTTTTCATCAAACACAGATTTACTCAGAGGTAACCTGTAGAAACTCTAATCTTTTTTCTTAATTCGGTTTTAACTGTTCTTAATCTAATTACGTTTTAGCTAAGTTGTGAATCACCTCTCTCTAGAACAATAAACAAAAATCATTAATTACATCTCTAAAACTGTAAAATTGTAGACTGTAGAACTATAAAACAAAAAAATCTCTAATTAGAGATCTAAAACTGTAATATAAAATACTCTAATTAGAGACCTAAAAATATAAAACAGAAGACACTAATTAGGGACCTAAATTTGTAAAACCAAAAACTCTTATTAGGGACCTAAATCTGTAAAACAGAAAACTCCTCATAAGTGACCTAATGCTGTAAAATTGTAAAACTCTAATTGCAAACATCTCTAATTACAACAAAAAATTATAAACGTGCAAATGCAAAAGACAACAAGTACTACAGAAAATGGTGAAACTATGGATACCTGTAATTGGGTTGTGGGGAGTTGGGTACACGTTGTAAGAGGACGAGTAGAGCACGCTGCTGTATGGGGATGGATTAGGGTTCAGTTTTGCAGGAGGATGGGGAAAAAAAAAAGGCAAGAAGGTGGGAAAGAAAGTGTACACTATATGTGCTTGTAAGATATGGTGTAATATAGTTTCTTTAAATTCATTTGTAGTCACTAAAATAAAACTAGACATTGAATCTTTAGAAGGGCAGACAGGGTGTGGCTACATAGGGTTTCACCTCATACTAAAGAGTAACATATGGCCCTAAGGCACCCTATGACCATAAGGTCATAGGGTGGTCTCACATCGTACTATAGGGTGACCAATGTCCCATCTGGCCATAGGGTGCCAATGTACAATCTCAAGGGTCATAGGGTTCCCTATGTTCCTATTGAAGATCCTCTGGCCATAGGGCCATAGGATCTCCAAAACATATATATGGAACTATGGCCATAGGATCACATGGTGCTCTATGTCCGATCTAGAGACCTTGTGGCCCAAGGGCCTTAGGGTGGCAATGTACAATCTCAAGGGCCATAGGGTTCCCTATGTCATTAGGAAAAAAATGGACTCTCCATGGGCCTTGTAAGAATCCCTAATTTAAAGGAAGCCTGCCAAGATTAAGGGGGACAAAGGCTTTGAATAGGGGCTATTTTGGTAGGGTCTCCTCCACCTTTGACCCCTAAAAAGGTAGGGGGGGGGGGGGGGGGGGGGGGGTAACCATTTAAAAAGTAGGGAAGGGGGGGGGGTAAACCATTTGAAAAGTAGGGGGGTAGGGGGTCTTCTCTCTCTACCTTTTTGGCCAACTTGTAAGTGGCCTTTTAACTCTCCTATGCCACCTAAGCAAATCCGTGGGTCAAAGAGGTCAAAAAAATGACTTTTTTCAAAAACTTTCAAAAAAACTCTATTCCCCCCTAAAAAGTACCCCCAAAATATACACATAATAAAAAAAAGTTTTTTAAGTTAAATTACTCAAAATTCAACATTTTTTTGACTCCCTCCAAACTTTTAGAAAATTCCCCCCAAAATTGAAAACTCTCTCTCCTAATCTAAGCTCCTCTCCTACACCCATCCCCCTTGCACCTGCACCTGCTGCTGCACCTACGCACCCATCTCTCCATCCTTCAAGCTCCATCTCTCCATCCTACAAGCTCTATCTCTCCATCCTTCAAGCTCCATCTCTCCATCCTACAATGCCTCTTGACGACGTGACCAATGTCCCAGCAAGCTTCATGCGGTAGGTCTCCAGGGCTTTTCCTACGTCTACCTCAAGAGTATGTTCCGACAAAGAAAACTTGCTTGGGTACATTACCTTCAGCCAACGAACGCCGCGCTCAAGGGGAGAAGAATGTGGATCTCTGGACAGACGGATGCTTGTATCCAAAGGATCCTTCTCTCAATGTTCATCCGTCTTTTACAAACATTCCATCACTGTTGCAATACGTTGGAAATGGAGAGCAAGGTTTGTTGGGCTACTGCAAGAGACTCAACAAACACGAGATTGCGCGGTCCGAGATCTACTTGCGTCATTGGCAGTTGCTCAATGGGAGTTTCCACAATCTTCAAGCTAAGCTGCAAACAGCTACTAGTGCACTTGAGGAGGCAAAGAGCACCATCACAACCAAGGAAAATGTAATTAAAAAGCTTGAGGATACTCTTTCACACATGAAGAGTACTGCCATGGGAGGTAGGGTGAGGAAACGAGAGTTGTTCGAAATTCAGACTCTTGCACCACGTGGAGGTGCAAGAAAACGAAGGGTGACAGCTATGAGGTAACATGTTCTATCCCTCATGTTGTTTAAGTTTAATACGGCTCATCATTGTTGTTTTGGGCAATAGGAACTTCGTCCAAGAAACGTGCGGCGACGAGAATGCGTCGGCTAGGGCTACTTTACTTCGTTCTTGTTTCAACAAAGAGGATTTTATTGGGATGCTTGATGCTCCAGAGGCAAAACACTTGAAAGACGCAATCACTAAGAGAGTTCTTAGAGATTTTTCTAATATTGTCACTGATCTAGATGTTCAGGATATTTGTGATGCTGTTGGGATTAGTACCAAGGGCTATCAAGCAATACATCAAGTGTTAAAAGATGCATTAAGAAGTCGAGGAGTCACGGAAAACCTATTCCCACTTCCTCACAGAGTGCAGATTGCCAAGAAGGTGTCAAATGAAGATGTTGTTCACCGATTAGGGGACTACTTGTATATTGAAGACACTATGCCTCTTCAGCCGCTCCGTAGCAAATCACAAAGAAGGAAGGGCCGCGGGAAGGGAAGCGGTGCTGTTTCTAACAGTGTGTTGCGGACCGAAGGGTTTGTTTACACCAAATTCAACAATATCTTTGTGGACTTGATACGATTGCAGCAGTCCATGGCTGTTTTCTACAATTTGAGTGATGTAGGTTAGTTTAGAGTTGCCTACATGCTCTATGATGTGTCATAACATGCATTCTGAGGTTTATGTTGTTGGCAGTTCTTGAAGGCAAGCTTGTGTTCGTGCTGAAGTTGGATGAGTGTGTAATTGTTAAAGGGAGAAAGTTGGAGAGAATGAGCATCACGCTTATGAATGAAGCCCTAGCTTATGCCAAGCAATCTTGCAGTTCAAGTGAAGCGACAAAGCCCTCTTTTAGTGTGCAATCAGAGAAGGATATATGGTGGCTTGGTGCAATTGAAGTTCCGAAAGAGACACATGAAGTCCTTGCATGGATTTTCAGTAGAATCCCATGGGTCACATAGGTCATTAAAGCTCAAATAAACGGTGAGAAGCTCATGGTTCCAGGACGTGGGGAGTTTGATGTTGAATGGCATTTAGGTGGTGATCTAAAGACCATAAAGTGCATGCTTGGATGCAAACAAGGTGCAAATTCTTTACTTCCCTGTCCATTCTGTACAAAAGAGCACAAGACAAGTGGAGCAACTCAAGTGGAAGGTCAGGACGATGATAATGATGACCGTATAAATAGGGAGTGGCAAAGTTCGGTTCTTTCATGTGATATGCTGCAGGTGCCCAATAGGGATAGCAAAGATCTTGAGTGGAACCCCATAATTCCCTTCTCCCTCAACAATGTTCACTTTTGCACATTGCATGCGTTTATGCGAATATTTGATAGGATCTTAAAGCATCACATCGATTATGCTTTCACAATGAAGCCCCTTCAACGGTCAAAAGAATCCTTGCAGGGGGTGGAGACGCTCCTTAATGAGATTGGATGTCACCGATCAAGGGTGAACATTGTAGCAGAGACTTGTAGGGAGAAGACATATGAGGTGGCACAGAAGGTTTCCATGAATGGAGCCAAAGCACGTCGATTTTTCAAGAAGATGTCAAAGTCTCCAATGCAGGTATCCAAGGCAAGTGTCGATCTAGCAAGTGAGAAGTGGTGGGAGTTGTGGAAAGATTTGTGTTCATGCACGACGGACAAAGATCCCAATGTGGAGGTTGCTAACCAACGCAAGCTAGTATGGTCATCCTTTCAAAAGGTTGTGCAATTGATGAATCTTTCAAGCACCACCGTTGAGCAGCGAGAGGAGTTCAAGAAGGTTATTTATGAATTCACAAAGGCCGCTAAGGACGGATGGTCTGAAAGCAAGATTACACACTACATGGTTCTTTGGCTTGAACCTAACAAACTCCGCTTTAAAGCTGTAGCTTGACAAAAAAGTAACAGGGCTCACCCTTGTTGCAGGCCAGCTCCTACAAGCAGCTTCCAATATGCCATAAGGTGATACTCATCCACTACCATTGGTTGTAATTTTGTGAATTTGTATCCTCATGCCAATAGAGGGCAAAAATCTGTCAGCATTCTTCTCCAACCGAAAATGATCTCAACTCAAAGCTGTAAATCTCCTTGTGGTTCATTAAGGCAAATCAAGCTGGCTCTGAGTTAAATTACTGCTAAAACCTGTAATTAGTGGCGAATCAAGCATCCCAAGGAGATCCTCAAAACCTAATCATCTGCTACCAGTGTTTCATCCAAATATTTACAGGAGCACACGTGTAACATTGGACAGTTCCTTTGTGTATCGTGATTCCATTTGTTTGTGTCACACACAGAAGTCAAGATTGCAGAGCTCTTGGACTTCTGATCTCCCAAGAATTTTATTCATCCTTGAATGCCATGAAATCCTGCATGTGGAAGACCATTAAATTTCACACCTCACATGGATGAGTTAAGGTTCCAGAATATTCAGAGAGATACTTATGCCAAATGCATCCAAAAGGGCATTACTACAGAAGATGCCATCCCGAGGACAAGTAAAGAGTTTCCTTGTCTTTCCAAAAAATACAGGTTTAGACACTTCCCTCATTGAAAGATGCTGAAAATAAGAGTTTGGTGTCACTCATCTCTGTTGTCGGGTCTACTTCTCTCTTCTTGCACGATATTGAGGGCATTGTATATGGGAGGCTGGCAATGCTAGCTTACTACCTATGTACACACATTAAAGGAAGGCTTCTTGTAGAACCAACTTACTCATAGTAACAAGGGGACGGGGACGGCATGCTAGGGCCGGGGAACGGGCGGGGTCAGTGTCGGACGGACAAGCACACCCTTTTGCCGCCAGATAACAGGCCAGGACCATTTGGAATGCCATTCCAAAACGGCATCCGGACTCTCTACCTACTATCTCTGCCTACTATCTATTCTAGTGTCTTGAGTCTCTATCTGCATCAATGGCGTCCTCTCAACCCATCACCTCTAGAAGATGCCCCGCCGTGCAAACACGGACATGGTGTGATGAGGCGAAGTGAAAGTAACGTTAGTTTTGGCTTACCTAGTATATACATACCTAGACCGATAGACTAAATTCTCTCATATCCAAACAAAGTGTGCGTTCAATATTTGCATGAAGAAGTCCACGAGGTGAGGTTTTGTGACAGCACCCCCAAAAAAAGAGCGGACCTTCTTCTTGAGAAGCTCAAGGCATTTGAGGCCGCCGAGGCGGCGAAAAGAGTCCGACATGTTGCCATTCATCCTCCACCATGACAAGACCGAGAGCGCAACCAGCAACGATGATGGAGATGGAAGGTGGCTTGCTTCTTCTAAAAGGACCACATTGCCTTTCATACGGCTCAGTGAGTAAAATTTATAGTTTTATGCAACATGGCAATTTGCAAAGCCTCTTTGATTGCATACTAATTGGATAAGGATACAAAAATATAGGAGTAAGAGCCCTCTCATGTGCCCCCATCATCAGAGACACTCCGCACAACTTTGCTTGATAGGGAGAAGCAGAATGTAGGGCAAGCCGCACAAACAACAAAAGAAAAATAGGCTACCAATGGGGTCTCCCTCATTGTCTATGGATGGAGCGACACCCGCAAGAGGTCCGTTTATGGAGTGGTGGCCTATTCTCAACGGGATGTACTTCATCGACTCTCATGATGCATCCGGGTAGTGGAAAGGCTGTTGACGTGCTTGCGGCAGAATGGGTGAGCCCTTCTTTCTTGGGTTTCTTGTCACTCTTCAAAAACACGATTAGGAATCGACATGCCCAAGAGAACTTGGGTTACGTGTGAATTTAACAAGCAAAGAAAATTCTTGTGGTTCTTTCCTTGAGTGATACAGAACACTGCCAAAGCTTTGATACCAATGTAAGGTGCAGCGGAATGAATGTTGAACTTTGCTCAAGATGAGTGCTCCAAACTGTGCTTAAGGTTCCTTTTACTTAGGGAAGGAAGAGCCTTCAGTTCTTTAATGAGAGAGTGCAAGTGATCAAAAACAAAGTGGATGAACACTGTGAATGAAGGTGCTGAGACTGAGAGATAGAGAGAGAAGAGAATACAACACCGAAAAGTTGTAAAACCCTCCTCCAAGGGCCCCTCTCTCGATGGCGAGAGAGGTCTACGCTATTGATTACACAAATCTGGTACAAGTGTAGATGCGAAGCTAAGTGATGCTAATGCGGGAAACTGAATGCTTCGAAGGCGACGGTGACGACGACGACGACCTCTATCTGCTGTTGTGGCCTTGAATGCTAAAAACACCTAACTCCTTGCTATTTCCAAAAACGCTGATTTGCTATTCAAAAGACGTTGATTGGCTGTTGACAAAAACGCTGAGTTGCTGAATGTATTTGCTTGAGAAAAATGTCGTTCCTGCTGCTGTTTTATTCGCTGAATTTCTGCTGGAAATGCTGGCCTGATGGGGTGAAACGCTGCTGCAAAACGCTGATCTATGGCTGCTGAAATCGCCAAGTTGTAGGGGGCTGAGATTGTTGTCTTGAAGGCTTTCAAAATGCTGAAGTGGATGCTTGGAATGATGATACACACTGTCCCAAAAACGCTTCCTATGGCCCTATGCCGGTGAAAGGGTTGCTGAAAACGTTGGGTTAATCTTGTGGAAAAACGCCAGCCTAATGGGGGGTCTTGCTTGAGAGAGAGAGAGAGAGGGAGGAACCTGCTGCAACCTGTGCCTGTGTTCTCCTTGCTCTTCTGCCAGAAATGCTAGCGCTAGGGATTGCTTATATATTAGCTTAGTCAAATTGCCCTACCCAGTTCTCAACAAAAGTCACTTAAAAATAATAAGTGAAAAATGTCAAAAATAGGGAAAATAGGTTCTGTGTACTGGAAAATTCTCTTGATGGATTCTGATGGTAATGTTGATGATCATGCTGTGTGCAACCAGAGGATATGCATCTACTCTAAGTGTCTGGACATGCACGGTCTACAAACAGACTCACAAAAGTGCCAGATCACTTCCTATTCTAGACAGACTTGACTGAACTGAACCCTGATCATGCTGGAGCTTGTCCATGGACACATAGGGCTGGATGTGTCACGTGACAGGAACATCGTTCCGAAACGGCATCCGGACTCTCTACCTGCTCTCTCTATCTACTATCTATTCTAGTCTCTTGAGTCTCTCTATCTGCATCAATGGCATCCTCTCAACCCATCACCTCTCGAAGACGCCCCGCCGTGCAAACACGGACATGGTGTGATGAGGCGAGTTCCAATGGTCGAGGCCAAGGTGGTGGTGCAAGAGCTTGGACTTGCAAGCTTTTGCAACTACAAGAGGACCGTCGGCACCAAACAAAAGTGTGCATTCACTATTTGCATGAACAAGGCCACGAGATGAGGTTTTGTGACATCACCCCCCAAAAAAGAGCTGACCTTCTTCTTGAGAAGCTCAAGGCATTTGAGGCCGCCAAGGCGGCGAAGAGAGTCCAACCTGTTGCCATTCATCCTCCACCATGACAAGACCGAGAGCGCAACCAGTAGCGCTGATGGAGATGGAAGGTGGCTTGCTTCTTCTACCATGACCACATTGCCTTTCATACGGCTCAGTGAGTAAAATTTATAGTTTCATGCAACATGGCAGTTTGCAAAGCCTCTTTGATTGCATACTAATTGGATAAGGTTACAAAAATATAGGAGTATGAGCCCTCTCATGTGCCCCCATCATTAGAGACACTCCGCACAACGTTGCTTGATAGTAGGGAGAAGCAGAGTGTAGAGCAAGCCGCACAAACAACGAAAGAAAATTGGGCTACCAATGGGATCTCCCTCATTGTCCATGGATGGAGTGACACCCGCAAAAGGTCCGTCCATGGAGTGGTGGCCTATTCTCAATGGGATGTACTTCATCGATTCTCATGATGCATCCGGTAGTGGAAAGGCCGTTGGCGTGCTTGCGGCCGAATGGGCGACGATCATTGGGCCCCAGAATGTGGTGGGCATGGTTTCGGATGGAGAGGCATCAAATGGGACGGCCGAGACTATCATTGAGCGCATGTACCCACAACTCACCTCCTCGTTTTGCATGGTGCATTGCCTCAACAACCTTCTCAAGGACATAGGGGCATTGTCATGGGTTGCGCCTACCATTGAAGAGGTCAACCATTTGGTCACCTTTGTCCGGTGAGGCATGAGTTCTCAAACCGGAGCTCTCTCTCCCTCTTGAAGTATTTAGAAACCTGCTTTGCCTACAACTTCCTCATGCTTGCCCGCTTGTCAACTTGTGGTGGAGTTTCTTGGAGAAACTTTGGAGTGTGTACAGCCACATTGCCTCTAGGAAGAGAATCCGTCTTGGGGTCCAAAGAGCATAGGAAGAGGAGCCGTCTTGGGGTCCAAAGGGCCAATAATTTAGAGTTTATGACAGCTAACTTGCGCATGCTTTGCAAGGAACAAACAAAGAAGGCAAATCCCTTCACTGAGTGGGAGATGACTCAGGATGAGGCCACTTCGGCCAATGAGTATTGAGAGGACGAGAGGACAGAGACCCAGGCAGAGGCGGCTCTTGATCTCATCCTTGATGACTTCGACTTCCATGACGTGGAGATTCATATTTTGCCTTCTCATGAGGCAAGCATTGATGTGCCATTGTGGGCTCAAGCCTCATCCCCTCTCTAGTTAGGCTTTAGCCTTTTTTTGCCTCTTTATCACTTACCATTTTGAGCCCTTGAGGCATGTACTTGTCTATTTGTATTCACCATCATGCCACCAATGTTTTTTATTGGCATATTTTGCTACTATAAGATGTTTCTTGTCTTTTTTGGTGCAATTCAATTAGCACTATGATACACACTTGCAGCTGGAAAAAAATCGTGCCATTCCGAGCCCCGAGCCCGTTGTCATGACGCTGTGCATCCATAGGAGGGAACTCAGAGAAGATACCTAGGTGATATCAACTTCAGACAAATTGTGGGAAGTTGTTATTGGACTATTGCAGTTGCTATGTATGCCAAACACGGGGCTTTGGAATGCCTTGATTGATATGCATAACAAATAATGTATTTGGCAATGCATTAACCGAGATATGCAATATGCTTAGCTAATGTGAGGATCAGCAATGCTTTAGCCGATAAGTATGTCTAATATGATACTTTAGCATGGACTTGGTCAGTGAATGTGCCTAATGGGTGTACTTCAAAAAGCCAAAGAGAGCTTGAGGATGTTCTTTTACTGAATGTGTCACAAACGGGAGCGCATAGCAATATAAAATATACTCGGATAAATAAAATTTTTCACTTAATATTGAAGCCAGAGGATATAGAGAGAAATAGATAGAGAGTGAGAAGATCGACACAGTACTGGGGACTAGAAGATGGGCTGGTCCCCCCCCTTAAAGAGAATCCTTTATTAGGGAGAATCTTTTTACAAGCACAAGAACCGGAGAAAACCCCTCCGTTCTAAATCTCTGACTCATTGGTCATTCCTTCCCGTAAGGGAAATCCGAGAGACGAGCTCTCAATCCTTTTTCCGTCTGTACTCGGAGTCGAGACTCCGCAAACAATTTCTGAATTCCGTTTCCGGAATTCCGAAGCGTAGGCCGAAGCCTTCTCGCTTCTCCTTCACGATGAAGTACCTGCAAACACACACGCAAACATACGACAACAATTCGTATGGAGAATCCACAATAGATACCTGTCGCTCTTGCGCGGGAAAAGGGACTTCCGTGCTTCTTAGTCTCGCGATCTCTCGCGTCTTCTGGCGGCAAAGTCTTCTCTTGCTACCATTGGTAACTCCTTTTCAGTGAGGGCATGTGGTGCTTTTATAGCTCCTTCACCACGGCACGAATAGCTGCTCACGTAGAGATCGCGGCCGTTTTTTTTTTTCTTTTTTTATGTTCTACCCGAAATAGGGAGAGAGAATTCGCTAGCTAGTTTTGTTGCTTTATTTTCTAAGTGACTGTCCACTTATTAAGTGGATTTCCTCTCGACTATGGATATCCCCTTTACGATGCACCTGTCACCCACCTTGTGACGCATCAGGAATACCCATCACCTAGTCCTTTCCTACCGAACTTACGATACAATCCCCTTCACGATGCTCTATGTCACCCATCCTATGACGCATCAGAGATATCTGTTCCCGGATGGTCGGATACTTCTTACTGATGCTCCTTGTCACCCATCCGTTGTGATGCATCAGAAGTACCCTTTCCTGTTGTCCTTACAGATATTCCCTTTCACAGTGCTCCTGACATTATTTTGAATGACGTACTAGGGATACTCTATACTCGGATGTCTCCAGTGAGAAAAACCCTCTCACTTAAAATTCCAATAATTCATTTCGAATTATTTTCTTGGTGTTCCAAGCGAGAAAACCCTCACTTATAAATCCAATAATTCATTCAGAATTATTTTTCTGTAAGATAAAGCCAATTTAGCAACAGAATGTTTACTCTTACAATGCACTGATAGTGGAATAAACCAAATGTAGAGGGTAGTGGCCGCCCAAAAAGCATAGCAAAGTCTGAAGGTCGCCACAAAATGTCCGCCCAATGGGGGGGGTTAGTAAGTGTGAATAAGGAGGGAAAATAAGAAAGGGCGAGGTCAAACAGGGCAACAGCAAACCCATCCTCACGATCTGAATCCTTCTTGCGGTCCCGCCGTCGTTTATAACATTTTGCTGCATAATGACCTTTCTTTCCACAATAGGTATAGATAATGTCAGGGCAAGAAGGTGTTCTACCAGGTCCAGACTATCCGGGAGCACTACCACCCCTACTGGATGTAGAAACCAATGCAGTAGCACCCACAGAGGCATCTGAGGTGGCTCTGTCTTGAATGCGCGAAGCTATCTGCTGCACAGCGGGTAAGAGCTCCTCCCAAGTGATAGAAGTAGGGCACGTGGAGGTAGTAAGTGACTGGAACAAGGAATCATAAGTTTCGGGAAGTTTGAGCAACAACCGAGTTTCCATGCCCTTAGAAGAGATCTGGTGACCACAAGCTGCTAGCTCATCACGGAGCAGAAGCATGCGGGATATAAAGTCCAGGATAGTCGAAAATGATGAGAATTGTAAGTCCATGAAAGTCTTTTCTAGAGCGAGGATCCTTCCAAGTGTCTTCGCCTCGTACATGTTGCAAAGGAAACCCATACCTCATGTCCAATGGTATGAGAGCGTAAAGACGTCAACACGCTATCCCCGCACAGTTGATCAGTAAGCAAGAGTAAACTCTGCGATGATTCAGATTCCACTAATCCACCATAGCGTGTGTAACCATAGTACCTGATCTGCCAGAAGCAGTACCATAAGAAGAAGTAGATGAGGAGCCAGCACGCGTAACTACAGAAGAAGTGGTAGCTAATGATGTCGATATAGGAGCACCAGATGCAGGAGCAAGGCCAAGACACATGGCATTGGCAGGATCGGTAAGCCAATCCCAAAGGTCAAACTGCATAAGCATTACCATGATCTTCATCTTCCAAACAACAAAGTTGGAGTCGTCAAGCTTTTCGCCCGGAGGAAAGATGGGCATGGCTGGGAGTGTTGTCATAGATACAGACAATAAATAACCAGAGAAGTCTCTTGTGTGAAATCAGAAGCAAAGGTGAGAACAGGATCGGAAAACCACGCCGGATATTACATCAAAAGACCGCAAAGTAGAGGGTAAGTGACGGGAGAGGCAAGGGAAACCCGAAGAGATGCCGATGAAGCAAAGTCGAGGTGTTGTCCAAACCTGAAATCGCAGCAAAAGGGAGCTCGAAACACCGCGAGAATGCACGGGTTTGAGCAAAAACGCTAGGTGATGAACATCGGATGCCGAGAAGGTAAGGTGAGGGTTGTAAATGCACCAAAAAAAGCTGAAAATCTGCACATAAATGATCAGGAAATCGCCGGCAATAGTCACGACTATTCAGCTTCCAAGCGGGAGACCAAGGGACAAGGAGCGGGGCTCCGACTGTTTAAGATCGTCAAGAAGAAAATGTTGAAGTGAAGGTTAAAATACGTTGGTCCAATGGTGTCCTGATTGCCACAAAAAATGCCAGGAATGCTGGCTGCTGTCCTGCCCAAAAACGCTAGGGATTAGGGCTGAAAAACGCAGATCAGTGGGCTGCCGTCCTGCAAAATACAATAGGCCAAGGATGGGAAAAAACGCAAGGCAAAGGAGAAGGCAGGTGGTGGTGATGAGGCAAAGGGAGGGAGGGCGAGAGCAGAGGCTTGCACAAGAAGATGGTTGTCCACAAAACGCTGGTGTTGTAGGCAAAACCGCAGGTCCGAAGGTGAAAATGCTGCTACCTAGAAAACACTGGTGGAGAGGGAAATCCTTCGCGATGAAAAGCTCTGCATGTTAGGTGCAGCGCAATGAATGTTGTTCTTTCTCAAGATGAGTGATCCATATTTGCTCAAGGTTCCTTTTAGTTCTTATGGAAGGGAGAGCCTTTCGTTCTTAATGGAGAGTGTTGTGATTACGAACAAAGTGAGTGGACACAGTGCGTGCAAGTGTATGAGACTGAGAGATAGAGAGAAGAGAGGTACGAAACCAGAGACGTTGTAAAACCCTCCTCCGAAGGCCCCACTCTCGTCGGCGAGAGTGGTCTACTTATGATTGCACAAATGGGTACAATGATGATGCATGTACTGATGCAACTCGACACTATGTCGGTGATGACTACGGGAATGGCGACACTCACCTAAGGGCTGAAATCTGCAAGCTTCTGACTGCTATCCAAAAACGCCAAGGCTAAAATCTGTTGCGAGTTGAAACGTTGATTTCGAGGCTGTTTTTATGTTGCTGAAAAACGCTGCTGTGCCTGATGGAAAACCCTGATGTCTATAGAAATTTAGGGCTGAAAACGCAGGTTTTACCTGCTGCTGAAAACGCTAATTTATCTGTTGTCGTTAGTGCTGAAAACGTTGGTGATTGGCAACCCTCTGATGGTGATGAAAACGCTAGATGCAAGGGAGGCTAAGCGGTTCGGATAGGGCTGAAAACGCCAAAGCAAAGAGCTGTTGGCGATGCTACAAACGCTAGGGCTGAAGCTGTTGGAAAAACGCCAATGGCTATGAGAGGGAAAATCGCCGAGGCTAGGGGGTTCTTGATGGTTCTTGTTGAGAAGGTGTCTGTTGAGCATGGAGCTCCTGCTGCCTCTTCTTCCATTTAGTGTTAACTTTGGTTTGCTTATATATTTTCTTACCCAAATTGCCCTACCTACTTTTGTTGGAAAGTCACTTAAATTAATAAGTGAAAAATGCCAAAAATAGGTAAAATAGGCTAAATGCACTGGAAAATTCCCCTGATGGAATCTGATGGATTCTGATGGGAATACCGATGATCATGATGTGTGTAACCAGAGGATATGCATCTACACTAAGTGACTGGGCATGCACAGTCTACGAATAGACTCACAAAAGTGTCAGATCACCTCTAAATCTAGACTGACTTGACTGAACTGAACCTTGATCATGCTGTAGCTTGTCCACGGACACATAGGGTTGGATGTGTCACGTGACATCCCCTCCTTTTCAAAGTGAGGTATTGGTACCGAACTGTATGGCGTCGAGGGAGATCGCCAATAGCATCCGGAATCCTGGAAGGGACTCTTCGCCGGCCCACTCTGATGTGTGGGTCGTGCGGTACTTGAACTTCATAAGGGTCTACAACGCTTGCTTCTTTGGGCCGCGCCGAAAGCGACACAAAGTCTTATGTGGCTCTTTCGATGCTTCAACTTCGTCTAGAGTCATGCTTCTTTCTTCTTCAAGAATCTCCATGGCTGAAAATTCCTAAAACCACTTCCAACACAAAACCATGAACATACCCATTCCATGTAAAGTGAATGGAAAAAATCTTGTCTTCTCTAAAGACTGTGTATGCAATGTAGATGAACATAGAGACGGAGTGACAAACCGTTCATCAAACACATGCAAACAATGAGATCGAATCTTTCTCTTTTGATCTAGAGCAACCAACTGAGGCAATTCACAACGGAAATGCCCATGCTTGGTGCTCATACTTTTATGTGCTCTTTCTACAACTGTGTCATGCCAACGAAGAGACATGGAATGTGACTTCCTTACATACATACTTTTCAGCTTTTCATGTGAAATCCGCATACATTCGTGCTCATCCATGAGTGAAACGTGCTCAGCGTACAATATGTCATGCCTACTAAAAGGGATCACATAAAGACGCTGACTAAAATACAGGAAACGATCACGAATGAAACACTCGAACAATGCGTGCGTATCAATCATGCGAACACATAATACTTCCTGTGAGGGTTCTTTGGACCTAGGCTCGAGAGCCAAGATCGATCCTTCGTGATTGATCGAATCTGCAACGAGGTTAGCTTCGCTAGAAAAAGCATCAACTAACACATCATCCTTGTGAACAATCACATCTTCTTAATGCAACTCATCATGCTCGTGAGAAATCACACCTTGATCATGCAAATCATCATGCTTATCTTTATCATAAAAATCATCATGCTGATCATTGTCAATCAAATCATCATGCTTGTCACAATCATGCAAATCCTGTGTGTCATGCTTTGTAGAAAAAGAGACTGAGAGAGTTTCCTTCTCATGAATCCGTTCAATCTTGTCCTGCATATTAGCAATGAGAGATGGAGAATGAACAATGTCCTCTCCATGAATGACAATGGGAGAATCACTTTTGGCATTGAGAGTGAAAATGTTAGCCTTCCAATCAATAAGAGGGTTAGCATCACGAAACCATCGAATGCCCAAAATCATATCACATCCCAAGAGAGGAGAGACAACAAATCTTCTAGTGAAGGCAGCTTTTTGAATTGCAAACAACACATCAAGGCACTCCTCCGTGATGAGAGCGTCCATACCAAGAACAAAGCCAGAGACCTCGATACGAGATCTTTGACTAACTTCTAGGCGGGCTCTCGCAACAAGAGAGGGACTGATCACATCATGCATACTACCTGGGTCAAACAATATGACAAAACGCTGCCCCGTTATATGACCATAACATTTAATGAGAGAATCATCAATGGGAGGGTCATGAGAAACTTGGGGCACACTCGTGTTATCATTAATTACATGGACAGAGGAAGTGGGTTCTGTGAATTCTTTAGATTCATTTGATTCAAGCTTAGGACATGTTCTTTTTATGTGACCCTTAATGTGACAATGAAAACAACGACCTTCCTTAGAATAAGTGCTTTGCTCTTCCGACGTGATGTATCCTCCTACAATTCCTTGTGCTACCTTTTCATAATGGTAAGCTCAGGTTTAGCAATTGTGTTAGCCTTACCCTTAGATTCATTGGAAGAATTCTTTTCTGAGAGACTGTTGGAAAATTGGTTAGAAGAGTTACCATTCTTACCGTTCTGAGGGTTCTAAGAAGTCTGCAAGGTTCCTTGAGAAGTCTTGTTTTCCTTAGGCTTTCCCTTGTTGTGCTTCATCTCGTGTACGAGAGCAATCGCTACCGCCTTGTTGAGATCGATTGGATCAAGTACCTCGACATCATGCTTGATATACTCGTCCAATCCGTAAAGAAATGCCTCCTTGCGCTCCGAATCCGATTTGCGTAATTGAGTGCCGAGCTGCCAAACACGATTAGAGAAAGACATAACCGACATACCATTTTACTTGAGAGCGCGCCAATCATCCTTCAATCGTGCGCGGTATTGAGGTGGCATAAACCGCGCCTTGAGCTTGTCTTGGAAATCAGCCCAACTGAAGGACAGGGGCGTGAGTTCGTCGGCTTCCTCTAGGTGCGCAGCTAGCTATGCCTCTTCCCATGTGTGGTACCAATTGATGGCATCACCGGCAAGGTCCATAGCTGCCGTCAAAACCTTGCTATTTCCTGTCTTCTTAGTTGTCGCAAAATAAGCATTGAATTGATGCAACCAAGAATGAATAACCGTAGCATCCATCTTACCATCATACTTACTGAAAGTCAAATTCTCTGTGACTGGGTTATTAGAATCCACATCGCGGCTTGCGCCACTTGAGGAACTCCCACGATCTTTGGCTGGTTCGGATTTCGAGGCAAGTACTTCTCGAATCAACTCTTGATTGCGTAGTTCCCTTTGAGCCTCGCGCTCGGCCTCCAAGGCCACTCTTTGAGCTACACGCTCGGCCTCCAAGGCTGTGCTTCGTGTTGCCGCTTCCTCTTTTCTTTGTTCTTTTCTTTCTTTTCGTTCATCGCGCTCGCGTTCTAAAGCAAGGCGATTTGCTTCTTGTTGTGCCAACGCATTTCGATTAGCTTCTTGTTGTTAGGCCATCATATTCATGCGACTCTCTTCTTGTTTGGCCATCATGTCCATCTTCTGCTTGACCATTGCCTCCATAGAGTTTGGTACACTTGGTAGCGTAGATGGCGAAGCGGGAGGGTCGAAAAAATCTCCTGGTGGGGAAAATCCTTCGTCACCTCTCTCATGCTCATCACCTGTATGCGAAGTATCCATTCCGCTTCAGGTGATGACCATGCACTATGATCTTTGGTTCTCAAGTCCACGAGGAACTTGGGTTCTTGAGGGTCTTGAGGTTCTTGAGGGTCTTGAGGTTTTCTTTCGCTTGCAAACCATGTTTGAGAAGGATCTTCTCTTCACCTGAGTTCCACTCCTTTCTGTGGGCGCACCCCTTGGCGGCCTTGCGCTCACACCAAGGCTGCTTTTTCCCACCTCAGGTCGATTGGTAGGCCGCTAAGTACACAGTCCGCTCTCAATGAGTGAAAAGAGACACAAGGGGAGGCTGGACGAGCCCTTCTTTCCTGGGATTCCTGTCACTCTTCAAAAACACGATTAGGAATTGACACACCCAAGCGAACTTGGGTTCGTGCGACCGCAACAAGCAAAAAAAGATTCTTGTGGTTCTTGTGGTTCTTTCCTTGAGTGATACAGAATACTGCCAAAGCTCTGATACCAATGTTAGGTGCAACGGAATAAATGATGTTCTTTCTCAAGATGAGTGATCCATATTTTCTCAAGTTTCCTTTTAGTTCTTATGGAAGGGAGAGCCTTCCATTCTTAATAGAGAGTGTTGTGATTACGAACAAAGTGAGTGGACACTGTGCGTGCGAGTGTATGAGACTGAGAGATAGAGAGAAGAGAGGTACGAAACCAGAGACGTTGTAAAACCCTCCTCCGAAGGCCCCACTCTCGTCGGCAAGAGTGGTCTACTTATGATTGCACAAATGGGTACAATGATGATGCATGTACTGATGCAACTCGAGGCTATGTCGGTGACGACAACGGGAATGGTGACACTGAACTAAGGGCTGAAATCTACAACCTTCTGACCGCTGTCCAAAAATGCCAAGGCTGAAATCTGTTGCGAGTTGAAACGTTGGTTTCGAGGCTGTTTTTAAGTTGCTGAAAAACTATGATGTGCCTCATGGAAAATGCTGATGTCTGCAGAGATTTAGGGCTGAAAACGTAGGTTTTACCTGCTGCTGAAAACGCTAATTTGTTTGTTGTCGTTAGGGCTGAAAACGCTCGTGATTGGCAGCCCTCTGATGGTGATGGAAACGCTTGGTGCAAGGGAGGCTAAGCGGTTCGGATCGGGCTGAAAACACAAAGGCAAGAGCTGCTGGCGATGCTACAAACGCTAGGGCTGAAGCTGTTGGAAAAACGCCAATGGCTGTGAGAGGGAAAATTGCCGAGGCTAGGGAGTTCTTGATGGTTCTTGCTGAGAGGGTGCCTGTTGAGCGTGGAGCTCTTGCTGCCTCTTTTGCCATTTAGTGCCAACTTTGGTTTGCTAATATATTTTCTTACCCAAATTGCCCTACCTACTTTTGTTGGAAAGTCACTTAAATTAATAAGTGAAAAATGCCAAAAATAGGTAAAATAGGCTAAATGCATTGGAAAATTCCCCTGATGGAATCTGATGGATTTTGATGGGAATATTGATGATCATGCTGTGTGCAACCAGAGGATATGCATCTACATTAAGTGACTGGGCATGCACGGTCTACGAATAGACTCACAAAAGTGCCAGATCACTTCTAAATCTAGACTGACTTGACTGAACTGAACCCTGACCATGTTGTAGCTTGTCCACGGACACATAGCGTTGGATGTGTCACGTGACAGTGCAGAGTCCTCCCAGGTGTAGGTGAGTGTTGTTCCTCACGCCTAGAGCTCTAATACCATGTCAGAGTGAGCAGAGAGAGAGAGAGAGAGACAGAGAGAGAGAGAGAGAGAGACAATGGTGATGGACACACAAGAGACAGATGGAAAAGGCTGGCAAGCCCCAATAACTCCATATGGTAAAAACTGATGTGTACAAGATGGCAAGATGAATGGGAGAGTGCATCGCCCCCTCCTATATATAGGAGAATAGGGAGTAGGTAGGGCAGACCAGAAGCCCCAACGACCTATGCACAAAAAAAAGCCATAAATGAGGAAAAAATGAAAAAGGACCAGAATAGGTCTGACGGGACAAAGTGTTGAGCAAAACCCTAAATGTGCCTCAAGATCCCTATCTAACAGGTGTACGGGTGGCCAACCCACAACCAAGGGCCAGTGCACATGATGTGTGTGAAGCGTGTAGGCAGGGTGCAAAGCATCTGGAGATGAAGAATCTAACAATTATCACCTTTATCGTGCATAGCAATAACTATGACATCCCTACTCACGTCGTCAATGTCCAAGAGTAGGTGCAAGTTTATACAGAGGGCATTCATGCTTTGAACGTACTCTACAAAACCAACGAACTGAGTTTTTATCACCCTCTAGAGGTGATGGGCATACTCAACCATGATAAAGGCTAGCATTTGTCAAGCTAGAGTAAAAATGTAAGGTGCAGCGGAAGTGAATGTTGAACTTTGCTCAAGATGAGTGCTCCAAACTGTGCTCAAGGGTTCCTTTTACTTACGGAAGGGAGAATATTCCGTTCCTTTAGTGAGAGAGCGCAAATGATCACAAACAAAGTGGAAAAACACTGTGAATGAAGGTGCTGAGACTGAGAAATAGAGAGAGAAGAATACGACACCAGAACGTTGTCAAACCCTCCTCCAAGGGCCTCACTCTCTATGGTGAGAGAGGTCTATGCTATTGATTGCACAAAACTCTACAATGGCCTAAATGCAATGGTCTTGCCGACGATGTCGATGATGACAAGACGGCTAAAAACTGAAAACGATAGGGGCTGAATTCTGCAAATCTGCAATCTGCTGAATTCTAACTCTATGTCGATGATGATGACGATGATGACGACGCGACGATGATGCGCTGAAAATGCAAGCTAAAATCTGCGAATAGCAGGCTGAATCTGCAAACACTGGCTGATCTGACCATGCGGCGAGGATCTGTTGGCAGGTGAGATCTACGAGGTTTGGGGACGGCGGTACGGATCCTAACTGCTGAAAATGCAGAACGCTGATGCAGAAAGTGGTTCTGTCGCCAAGGAACTGCAAAACGCTAGGCTGATTTGCTATTCCAAAAACACTAGGACTGATGTTGATTGTAAAGTGTGAGTTTTGTCCTAAAGTGTGAGTCAAGGAGAGAAGAGTGGAGTTATCCCAGATGCTGTGGAGCAAGGTTGTAGAGCTACTTAAAGCTAGATCGTGCTTATGAGTCCAAGCTAATTCTATCTTGGAACCTAATTCACTTGAGTGATAATCTTGCTTACACACACACTCACACACTTGCACCATGTTTCTCTTTCATCCACCCTAGCTAGCATGATCCCATTCCTAACAAATGGTATTAGAGCTTGGGTATGCTAGCTAGGTTTGCTATTACATATTTGCATGTTATTAGCTAGATCCGTTAGGTTTGCTCTTTTAATGCATAATGCATGTCTAATTAGTATTCCATTGGCTAGCATGAGCATGTTCTTGAGCTAAAGACTCTTGGGCCACTATTCACTGGATAATAGGAAGCTTAATTAGCGTCAGAGTTCATTAATTTTCATTGAACTTGCATTTTGCATTCAAAATCTACCCCTTATTTTAGCAAAATTGTCATTTACCATTAGTGTGTGCGTAGCCTGTCCTGAGAGCTCTCATTTGAGCCTATGCATGCCCACGCATGCCCGGCCTACCCCCGCCTACCCGGACACCTTGCCCACGCTTGCCCGATCTACCCGGATTGGCTGCCCGCTTCCCGACCTTGTAAGAGCCCCTTTCCACGGACTCATCTTCTAAGGCTTTGAAGCCTCCCAAACCACATAAGGGGCCAGTCCCACAAAAGAACCTTGAGCACTTAGCCAAGGCCTCAAACCCCAGAAAATTTCAAAGCCTCAACACGGGATTTCAAAGGGGGCCATCAATCTAGCACTGAGCACTCAAAAGGGGATCACTCCACATCGGCTTGGCTAGATATCAAAGCAATCAAAGAAGACATTTCTTGTGAAGAGTGACTTCACTCTGTGAAGAGGAGCTTCACAAAATTACAGCTCTCTCTCTCTCTCTCTCTCTCTCTCTCTCTCTCTCTCTCTCTCTCTCTCTCTCTCTCTACAATTAAACTCTAAAATCATTGCAATCAATCACGACAACTTGCCAATAAAATTTTTCAAGGGCTATTTGTGGTCGTGTAAAGAGGTAGACACTGGCTAGGAGAGTCTCCTAAGCTAGGACCCCTCAATTAGCACAAATGGGGGACAAGGGAATAGAAAAATTCAACGGGGAAGGGTTTCATACTTAGCAAACGAAGTTAAGAGGATACCTCATGAAAAAATATTTGTGCTCTGTCATCAGCACTGCCTTAGAGCAACAAACCGAACCCGATGGAGTGCACACTAGGGCAACTACACTCATAGCAAGTGCACAGAATTTGGCCAAAGACGAACTACCGTTAGGAATCATCAGCACCTCCTTGCATGACAACTACGTGCATTTCATAGACGAATGTAAGCATGCACATGATGCCTGGCATGTCCTACAAAGTAATTTTGGAAACAGGGCCAAAAGAAGTAAAGTTAGTCTCAAAAGACAGCTTTACCAAATCATTATGACTAAAGGGGAGGACATTGCTAGCCTAGTGAATAGGCTTAAGAGCATTGTCACGGAGCTCACTTACATCCAAGTCGAAGTACCAAAATCGACAAAGTGGCCATACTATTAAGTGCAATTCCACCTTCTTATGACCACTTAGCCACAATTCTTGAATAAAACGAATCGGCTCCACCTTTCCAAGATGTCATCAACTGAATCCAAGGAGAAGAAAGAAAGCAAAAAGGATCATTAACCTCATCAGGAGGGGGTTTTATCACAACATCCTCAAGGGGAAGATATTCGCCATCGATATCATCAACCGGAAGAAAGTGTTATGAATGTGGAAGAATGGGACACGTAGCGAAAGACTGCTACACAAACAAAGCTTGCAACAAATGTGGTAAGAAGGGACACCCTCCTTCTCGATGCTACTCAAATGGAGGCAGTAGCAGTAGAGAAAGCAGCAGCGTAGAAGCAGAAGCAGAAGCCACAAGGAGAAGAGACATATCATCAACCGGAAGAAAGTGTAATGAATGTGGAAGAATGGGACACGTAGCGAAAGACTGCTACACAAGCAAAGCTTGCAATAAATGCGGTAAGAAGAGACACCCTCCTTCTCGATGCTACTCAAATGGAGGCAGTAGCAGTAGAGAAAGCAGTAGCGTAGAAGCAGAAGCAGAAGCCACGAAGAGAAGAGACCTATCAAAGGGACAGCTCACATGGTAGAGGACAAAAAAGATGAAGGCGAGAACAACCTTGTTTTTTATGAAGACTCATTTTGAAGATGCAGCCTCTCTAGGGGAGGAATTTTATTTTCCTGTGTGGATTTTGTCATCCTATGTGGATATTACCATCATGTGTGGATACCATATACCTGGATGAATCCAGGATAATCCTGTGTGGATACCAACCTATCATCCTGTGTGGATATTGCATCTTCAGTACTTTGTCATAGTCCAAACCTCAAGGGGAGGATTGTAAAGTGTGAGCTTTGTCCTAAAGTGTGAGTCAAGGAGAGAAGAGTGGAGTTATCCCACATGCTGTGGAGCAAGGCTGTAGAGCTACTTAAAGCTCATTAATGAATAAACACAACTCTATTGCACTACATGCTTGTCAATGTTGAGCTTGTGCTAAGCTAAGTCAATACTCAAGATTGTGTTTATGAGTCCAAGCTACTTCTATCTTGGAACCTAATTTACTTGAGTGATAATCTTGCTATACACACACTCACACACTTGCACCATGTTTCTCTTTCATCCACCCTAGCTAGCATGATCCCATTCCTAGCAATATCTGCTGCAAAACGCTAGGAAATCTGTTGTCGCAAGGCTGATCTACAACTTGCAAAACGTTGGGGCTGATCTATAAATGTTGAAAACGCTAGGCTGTTCTTGATGGCTGAAAATGCTAGGTTGTTCCACGGGGGGTCTTCCTGAGAAGGTGCACTGCCAAACACTTGGTCCCTGTTGCCTCTTCTGCCAATCAAAAATGCCCTACCCAGTTTTACAACAAAGTCACTTATTAATAATAAGTAAAAAATTGCTAAATAGGAAAAATAGGTTCTATGCACTGTAAAATGCTCCTGATGGTTACTGACTGTAATCTAATAATCGTGCTCTATGCAACCAAAGGAAATGCAACTACTCTTAAGTGTCTGGACATGCACGGTCTGCGAACAGACTCACAAAGGTGCCAGAACACTTCCTAAGCTAATTGAACCTCTATCATGAAATAGCTTGTCCACATGCACATAGGGTTAGATGTGCACGTAACATCCCATCCTTTTTAAAGTGAGGTACTGGTACCAACCTGTATGGAGTCGAGGGAGATCGCTAACAGAGTCTGGAATCCTGGGAATAACTCTTCGTTGGCCGACTCTGATGCGTGGGTCGTGCGATACTTGAATTCATAAAGGTCTGCAACGCTTGCTTCTCTGGGCCGTGCCGAAAGCGACACAAAAACATCTGAGGTTGCTTCAATGGTCCAACTGTGTCTATGGACGTAGGTCCACCTTCATCAAGAATCTTCGAGGAGGAAAATTCCAAAAACGACTTCCAACACAAAAACATGAACATACCCATTCCATATAGAGTGACTTAAAAAAGACTATTCTTTCGAAAAAACTGTGCATGCAATGCAGATGAACAAAGTGACAGAGTGCCAAACCGTTCATCAAACACACACAAACAGTGAGATCGAATCTTGACTTTCTGATCTAAATCTATCAATTGTGGAAAATCACAATGGAAACGCCGATGCTTCATGCTCAATCCTTTGTGTGCTCTTTCGGATACTGTGTCATGCCAAAAAAGAGACATGGAATGTTAATTCATTGAATGCAAACATTTCATCTTTTCATGAGTAATCCGCATACATCCGTGCTCATTCATGAGTAAATCGTGTTCATCGTACAATATGGCATGCCTATGAAAAGGGAACACATAAAGACGGTGACTGAAATACAGGAAACCGTCACGAATGAAACACTCAAACAATGCGTACTGACTATTCATGCGTATACACAATACTTCCTGTGGGGGTTCTTTGGACCTCGACTTGAGAGCCAAGATCGGTTCTTCATGATTGATCGAATCTGCAATAAGGTTAGCTTTACTAAAAAAAGTATCAACTAAACCATCATCCTTGTGAACAATCACATCTTTATCCTGCAAATCATCATGCTTGTGAATAATCACATCTATATCATGCAAATCATGTGTGTCGTGCTTTGGAGAAGACAAAACTGAGAGAGTCTCCTTCTCCTGATTCTTTTCAATCTTCGCCTGCACATAAGAAATGAGAGATGAAGAATGAACAACTTCCTCCCCATGAATGGCGATGGGAGAGTCGCTTTTGGCATTGAAAGTAAAAGTATTGGCTGCCCGATCAATGAGAGGGTTATGCTCACAAAACCATTGACTGCCTAAAAGCATATCATATTTTCAAAGAGGAGACACTACAAATTTCCTACGGAAGGACGCTTATTTAATAGTGAACAACACATCAAGGCACTCTCGTGTAATGAGAGAGTCCATACCGGGAGCGAAGCCCGACACCTCGAAAGAAGATGTCTTGCTAATCTCCAAGCGGGCTCTTTCGACAAGAGAGTCACTTATCACATCATGCATACTGCCTGGATCAAACAACATGACAAAACGTTGACCTTCACATGACCATAACACTTAATGAGAGACTCATCAATGGGAGGATCATGATAAACTTGGGTCACAATCGTGTTCTCATTTATGACATTAACAGAGGATGTTGGTTCTGTAGGTTCTTTAGATTCGCTAGATTCAATCTTAGGATATGTTCTTTTTATGTGACCCTTGATGTGACAATGACAACATTGACCTTCCTTAGAATAAATGACTTGTTCTTCTGGCGTGATGTATCCTCCTAAAATTCCTTGTGTTTCTTTTTCATATGGGGTGAGCTTAGGTTTAGCAATTGTGTTAGCTTTACCCTTAGATTCATTGTGAGTGTTCTTTTCTGAGAGACTAGAGGAAGATTGATTAGAAGAGTTACCATTCTTACCGTTCTGAGAGTCAAGATTGCTCTCGCCTTGTTGAGATCAATTGGATCGAGTACCTTGACATCATACTTGATATACTCATCCAATCCATAAAGGAATGCCTCCTTGCACTCATCATCCGATTTGCGTAATTGGGTGCCAAGGTGCAAAACACGATTAGAGAAAGACATAGCTGGCATACCATTTTGCTTGAGACTGCACCTATCGTCTTTCAACCGTGATAGGTACTGTGGTGGAAAAAACCGTGCCTTAAGGTTGTCTTGGAAGTCGGCCCAATTGAAGGAAAGAGGCGCGCCTTCGTCGGCTTCCTCTAGGTGCACGGTCAACGCCTTTTGCCATGCGTGATACCAATTAATGGCATCACCGCCAAGGTACATGGCTGCCATTAAAACCTTGCTATTCCCTGTCTTCTTAGTTGTCGCAAAATAAGCATTAAATTGATGCAACCAACAATGAATAGCACTAGCATCCATCTTACCGTCATATTTACTGAACGTGATCTTCTCCATGGCGAGGTTGTTGGAGTTCGAGTCTCTGCTACTTAATGAACTACCAACATCTTTGACCGGCTCGGGTTTCGAGATAAGTACCTGTAAGACCAACTCTCCCATGCGTTGGTCTCTCTGCGCCTCACTCTCTAACTCCAAGGACTCTTGTCTGTCATTGGCCGCGACCCGTTGGGCTTTGCGTGTTTACTCACGCTCAAGCTCAATAGTTGCCTTTCTTTCTTCGTCCGCCAAGAGCGCTTATTCACGCTTCCGCTCCAAGGCTATTAGGTTTGGGCACGTTGTTGGCAATACCAATGAGCCACTACCCTTCTTAATTCATTGATTGGTGATTCATGACGCTTAATAATTGTGTGTGTGTGTGTGTGTGTGTGTGTGAGAGAGAGAGAGAGAGAGAGAGAGAGAGAGAGAGAGAGAAACTTTTCAATTAGTGTGGCATTATTTCCATGCTAGATTGATTGGGGAATCTCTCTCCTTACCAATTAATCGATTAATCATCTTCATTCCATTCAACCTTTTCACTTAACTCAGATTTTGCATGCTTTTAATCCTTTAATTACTCCTTGGTGAAGCCCTCATTTAAAGTGTGACCTGTGTGTGGAGATAGCCTATAGCAACACATTTCCTTAACCTTTGCATTTGGAAGAGCCTAGCATCATTAACTAATTTACAAAGCTTGTCATTTTGCTCTCTGAAATTAGTCTAGAACTGCAACATGTCATTTTGCTCTTTGCAATTAGTGCATAACTACAACTCAACATTGTGTGTGTGTGTGTGTGTGTGTGTGTGTGTGTGTGTGTGAGGGGGGGGGGGGGGGGGGGCATTATTGCTTAACCCCTTAAAAAGGCTTTTTTTTTTTTGTTGAGCACATGGGACAAGACCCCATTTTGGGGGTCAAAGAGAGGTAGCCACACCCATGAAGGACGCCCATCTCCCACCGCCCACGCTAGCACACCTAGCCCATAGTTACCAGGAACGGGAAACAGGAACGGGAACGCGGAACGGCAACTGCCACAAAATGCCATTCCCTGTTACGGGTACTCACGTTTGAAACACGGAACGGGGATTCGGAACGGGAACTTGGAATGGGAACGGGGAACGGAGACCTGAAAATGGCCATTCCCTGTTACTATGACCTAGCCCCCATCCAACAACCCTCTGCCTACGCACAAGTAGTGACCGGCTGCACATAGAAATCTTTCCGAACGCCCGACGCCACTGCCCGGTCAGTTGCCCAGCTTGTCCGCTCTACCTACTGCCTAGGGCCTCTTTCCCACAGGGTAGCACCACCAAGGATTACATCAAGCCCTTATTATGGGACCTATCCCACAGCCCTTGCCTCATACCTTGGGCTCTCCTTTGCCACAGTCTAAAACCCATAAGGGGTGATTCCCATGCACATAAGCTCAAGTACACAATTTGCAATGAATTTTCTATTCAATATCAATATCATACTTCCACAACCATAGGTTCTAAACATTGTCCAGAGAAGTTCTCTACAATAAGACCGCCCATCATCATCAGCACACACAAGAGCATTGTGAGTGAAATGTATGTGTGCTATACACCATCGGCCATGAAGGCCTCATCCTCTACAAATCGGATCATCGATACCTATGAAGATCAAGTAATTCATCATCAAATGAAGATGAAGATAATGACCATCAATGAAGAACAAAAACGTCAACATGAAGATGACAGCATCAACAATGGCACATGACAACAAAAAAGGCATGAAGACAATTTTGAAGAGGACACACATGGCGACCTCTTCACACATGAATGAATGAACGAATCAAATCTGTACTACTTAAGACTACTAGTGAACCTCCTAAGTCTCGCTTGTGAACCATAGCAATGAATCCAACTAAGAACCACTATGATGTATCATGGGACATTGAACCATGGTGATGAGTCAAGTTGAACCGCCATGATATATCACGTAGAAGAATCATGTTAGCCTAAGGGTACACCATGATGTGAGTACATGAACCAAAAATCTTTGTAAAATCCAAAGTTTGACTTAAGAGGACAATTGTTAAGGTAAGCCCAACTTGCTGCTCATATGGGAAAGCCCTCTAGCCACCCAAGAAAGAGTAGATGATGAGATCACAAGAAGATTTAGACATTTTCTCATGTAGGAAAATGGAGTCTTTCTCAGTGTTTTTCATACAATGCATAACATCATGAGCTTCTGCTCGCTAGGCACAACATACCTAGCTAGGTACGATTGGGGGCAGGGGACCCCCGGCCCCCCCATCGGGCCGGCGGTCCCCTGCCCCCAATCGTACCTAGCTAGGTATGCGGCGCCTCCCTCACAGAAGCTCATGATGTTGAGGTAAGTCACAATGTGAAAAATATTGTGAGAATTTGTCCAAAACTTATTGTGGGGATGGACCAATAGCAAGAGGATACAACCTCTCCAACCAATGATTGTAAAGCACTAAGCCTAACCCTAATCTAACCCTAACACTAATACCATGGTTAAGTTAAGGCTCTATCCTTCGTAGCCCAACTCACATCATGCACGCTTAGGTTAAACACACCGCATTCCAACAGTAGAAGTATACATTTCTTTTACAATGTTCACCACCTATGTGCACCTATTTCTTTGTGGGTATATAGTTAGCTTTGCTAAGGAAGATAGGAAGAACATATAAAATGTTATGGCATTCTGAACCTAACAAAATTCATTATTTGCGCAGAAGAATTGTTTGCGGAAATTTTGCATACCTTCTTTGTCACCGATGTGTGACACTTTCGCATTTGGACAACCACAACAGAGACCCCAACATCGCTTCTGTGCTGGCCGATCTGGCCATAATTCCAGCCTGTAAGGCACTTGCTAGCTAGCATTTGAAAAGGCTCTATCTCCTCCCATCACAGGCTAAGCGTTTCCTACTTGGCCACAGGTGATTTGCAGCAGAGGAATGCGGAGCAATTTTAACGGGCATTCACTTTTATTCATTGAAAAATGATGAGAGCAACCACCATGTTTTCAAATTTCGCTCATACAGGTAAACAGCACGCAGAGCTTAGTTGAGCAGAGCGGGGCTAGAGCCCATGGTTAGTGGAGTTTGATTGGATCGGTGGCCTACTCCTTTGAAGAGTCTTTCGAGTCTTTTCACTCCAACTAGGCTAGCCTACTGAATTATTGTTGAGCCAAAAGCCAACTCACACGTGACGTAGTTGCGTTCCCTCATGACATCATGACAGGGGGTTAAGGGGATCAAGCCTCAAGGGCTTCACGCACAAAGGCCAAGGAAATCGCAGCCCTGAATGTCAACTCAAAAATTAAACTTAGCCACGAATTAAACCCGTACAAATAAAGGGTTGTAAAACTGCACATGGGTACAACACGCATGCACGGGTGAGATGGCTAGTCCATGTGTCACAAAACTTGGGCTGCGAGGTCCTTGAGGCTGGGTCCAAACCAAGTGGCGAGAGACGCGATTTTTTGTATGTCCGGGTTTCGTTCTGCCCGATTTTCGTGCTGCCAAGGTTTCGCCCACCTCTGGATTCCGCCTTGGACTTCTGGGCCGTCAATCCCCTTAACCCCCCCCCCCCCCCCCCCCCCCCCCCCCCTCCCCGCGTCCTAAAAAGACTCACTTTTTAGTGGGCAACCTATTCTTCTACTACCTACACGCTTTCAATACTACACAAATTATGAAGAAGCAGAATCTACCTTCTTCCATCGTGCAGTACACTCATGTAGTCAGCCACTTGAGCTTGAGTATGCAGGCTTCCATCAGCAACCACCTGTAGTCCTTCCTATTGCTGCTTTGAATCTCCTATCCTCAATTCAGGGCGCCCTCTTCAACAAAAACTGTCCTCCCATGCTGTGATGTTGTAATTAGCTTCTCCCCTCCATTGTTGTGATGTTTCTAAGCCCGACATTGGTGTCCTCTCTTTCCCAACAGGAAACTACTTCTCAAACAAATATGAGGGAGTCAATCTATCAACAATTGGCTCTCTTGGTTGTGATGGCCAAGTCCATGTGCAACGATAACACATTGTAGATATCGACAACATGGAGGTGGAATGTGAAGAGGCAGAGCCCATTGCAGTCCTTAGAAAATAATAATAATCAGTTGCTTTGTGGATGCGGCAATCTCCTTCTATTGGATAGGATCTCTAGGGGTGCACTTTAAAAAATATTACGTATCATGTGCGATCAAGGATTGATTGAAAAACCTCTCTATACGTTTTTCAATTTTGAATAAAACCACCCACTTTATTTAAATCTACAACCTTTTTTGAAAATTGCATTAAAACCCCCCTCTTATAAGAATAAATCCATAGATTTAGTGGGAATAATGTACCCTCCTATTGATAAGCACACATGATACACCTACATACCTATAGGGTGAACACCCCGAAGACATGATCAATAAAAGTCTCCATTGAATTGCACAAAGGGTTTTCAAAGAGTGATCCATTAGCCACCTAATTCACTTCTATGTTAAGACTCGGGCAATCGATTGTGTGGAACTTTAATGTGATGGCTGCGTAAGGGGATAATCAATGCTTCAAACATTTATTTTAATTGCCAGTTTCCCTTCTATAAGAACTTAGCTTGTTCCTCTACGAGCACACTCACAAACATGGTATCCCATAGTCATTGAGGACAATAAGTGGGAGGGTGGTCTCAGTGGAGAAGATGGTAGAAATTTCCATATTGCGCTTAACAAGGGGAGGTAGATTGATTGAGGTAGGCAAACACTTGGGGGCATGTAAGTCAATTGTCTCCAAGATTTTCTTTCAGTTTGTTGATGGCTTACTCCTGTAGAGAATGATTTGTGGATGGGAACTATTCCTTCCACACGTATACTGTGGGGATGAAGGGTATCAACCTAACCCAAACACCAATCACAAAGAAGGACTTCGGCTTCAAGTTGTACTCCACAAGAATAGTGGTGGAGTGTCCATTTGGACGCCTCAAAACAATGCTAGCGATGGTACCATATACATGTGGTAGTGATGTGTGTGAAGGACTTCAGCTTCAAGTTGTACTCCACAAAAATTGTGGTGGAGTGTCCAATTGGACGCCTCAAAACAATGCTAGCAATGGTACCATATACATGTGGTAGTGATGTGTGTGAACACTTAGGACCGACGGGGCATTTTTTCCCTCACTAGGAGGTTTTTTCCCCCGTGCATTGTATATATGCCCATCATTCTAGGGCTATCTATCTTTCTTTCCATTGCACACTAAGTAATACACTCTCTGTTGCCTGCCTTAACCTTCTTTCGTCTTCTCCAAGCCTGCCTTGAGCTTCCTTGGTCTTCTCCAAGCTCAAGGCAGGCACTAAGTAATACACTCTCTGTTGCATGCCTTGAGCTTCCTTCGTCTTCTCCAAGCTGTGTATGTTTCCCTGCAACCCTAGTTCCAACAATTGGTATCAGAGTAGGTTGCATCCTCTCGGGCTTAGTCGCCAACAGCTCCAGCACACGCCTTCTCACTTTCTTCGATTTCAGTGAGCTTTGGCAAGCATTCGTAGGTCGACAATAATTTCGATTAAGCTCATAGAGCTTAGTTTGCTCAGATTTTTGATTTGAGCTCATTTCGTCCTCCATTTCCACTACAGGCAGTACTGCATAGGCTATTTCGTCATTTTGTGGAGAATTTCTATCAGTGTTGTTTTTTGCATAGCAGGTCCCTTAAATTCTTCTACGGTTTGTGCTATGTAGCACGTATTGTTCTCGCTTCATTTCTCCTCTTTTCTGGAAGTTTTCACATCAGGTGCAACATTTACCATGGTTGACAACAACACAGATGTGTTCAAGATGTTTGCTGCTAAGGACAGATTGGATGGGGATAATTACCCTATGTGGGCTTACATGATGCAACATGTTCTTGTGTCAAAGGGCATCTAGAATATTGTGCAAGGCATTGATGTATGTCCTGGTTCTGAGGATGTAGGCGATGTTGAGGATGTAGGTCTTGCTGCAAGGACTACTGCTGTTTAAATTGTTTTGCCTACAGTAGAACAAGCAGACAACAAGCTCGTTGGGATGTAAAGGATGCGCAGGCTTATGCGTTGATTGTGTTGTCTGTGAAGCGCACCAGTACTCCTCACATTCATTTAGTAAAATTTGCAAAACAGGCTTGGGATATTCTAGCTGGTCTTTATGTGAGCTGCAATGAGACAAAAATTGCATTGCTGCGTAAAGAGCTGGAGTCAAAGATTATGCACGAGGAAGATGTTTTTGACACTTTTCTTGCTAGTGTCAAGGATATCAATGAGCAACTTATTTCTACAGGTGAAGTCATTTTAGACACTTCCCTTGTGCATACTCTTCTTGATGGCTTGTCAGACTCTTACCAGACTTTTGCTAGTACTTCGAGACTTATGACCCAAGGAAATCCTGAAGTTGTCAAGTTTGATGCATTGTGCACATTGCTATTGGAAGAGTCACTTTCTAGAAAAAGCAAGATTAGACAGCGTGCAGTTGAATAGGATTTTATTGTTTCTTAAAGAAAGGGTGCTAATAGCAATGTTTTGCGAGTGGAAAATCACATGTTCCTAATGCTTATGATGGCAACAATTCGTCTAGAAATTTTGGTGATAATGGCAAAAAGAAGATCCGTTGCCATTATTGTAAAGCTAATGATCACTTGATCAAGCAATGTCCTAAGTTGAAGGCCAAAGAGGCTATGAAGAAAGAGGGTGGTCCCATTGCAAATGCTAGTTTCACTACAAATGCAGCTATTGTTGAGTCTTCTGTGAAAGGAGACTGTGATGCTCATGTTGATGCAGAATCGGCTTTTAGTGTAGAGTGTACCTATAATCCTGTTGTCCATGATGCATGCATGTCAATTGCTGCAAATTCACATGGTATTTTGACAGTGGTGCTACAAAGCACATCACCTCACATCGTGATTTGTTCACCTCTCTTGAGTCTATCCCTCATGGGAATTCGGTTACTTCTGCCAACAATGCCTCTTATCCGGTTCAAGGAGTTGGAAAGATTGTGCTTACTGTTGCAAATGGCAGTTCTTTCACACTTGTTGATGCACTTTATATGTTTGGCATCAAGAAGAATCTTTTGTCTGTATTTGCACTTGCTAGACTTGGTCTTGTAGTAAAATTTGTGGATGACAGATGTACAGTACATGATCTTAGTATCGATGATGAAATTGTTGCATCTGGCATTTTATGCCGTGGGTTGTATAAGCTCACTTTGTATGACAAGTGTGGGTAGGATTTTGCAAATGCAGTTGTGGATTCAAAGGCTATTTCGGATGCAAAACTTTGGCATGCACGTTTTGGTCATCTGAATTTTGTCAGTTTGTTGTGTTTGTGAAAATATGATATGGTTGCTTCTTTGCCGCCTCTTGAAGCTCCTGTCAAACATGTTTGTGAAGGCTGTATTTTGGGTAAGATGCAGCGTTCTAAACCCATTCTAAGTTTCCAAAGGATGGTTCAGTTAGGACCACATGCAAGTTGCAGCTTTTGCATAGTGATGTTTGTGGGTCCATGCAAACTCCGTCCTTGGGAAATTACCTTTACTTTGTGGCTTTCATTGATGATTACTCCAGGCATGCATGGGTATTTCTACTTAAAGCAAAGTCTGAAGTATTTATGTGCTTCAAACAATTTCTGGCTATGGCTCAAAATGTCTCAAAATGTACTATGGGCACCCTCCATTCCGATCGAGTGGGGGAGTATATGTCTCATGAATTTAATGCATTTCTGGCTAGTCGTGAGATAAAACACCAATGTACAGTGCCTTATACGCCTCAAAAAAATGGTGTTGCTGAGAGGAAAAACATGTCACTTACAAAAATGGCACGATATATGGTCAAAAGTCAAGCTTTGCCGCATTCTTTTTGGCTTGAGGCCATCATGTGTGCCACTTATGTACTAAACATGTGTCCTATGAAAGCTTTGCAGTCTACTACTCCATATGAAGCATGGCATGATAGAAAGCCTTCTATTGAGCACATGCGTGTTTTTGGTTGCTTGGCATATGCTTTGGTGCTGAAAGCAAAGGTTACAGGTTGTATCATCCTCAAACAAAGCGTATTCTGGTTTCACGGGCTGTTGTGTTTGTGGAAGATTCTGTTCAGTCCTCAAAACTTTTTTCAGTGGTGGAAGTACGAATGTAAATTCCAATGAGGCAAATGTACAACCTCTGGGGGTTTTTGAAAATGTTACAGATCAGCCTATTACTGATGTAGATGTATATGATATACTTGATGAGGAAAGGGTTGAAAATGATCATGATAGAGGTATGCCAAAATGGCTAGTGCATACATTGCATGATAGTAAATTGGATGCACCTTTGTCTAGTGGTACTCGTTCAGGCTCTCGCCATGCATCTTATGCATCAGATTGTTATGCTTTAGTTGTGTCTAGCTTACATGATGTTGAGGAACCTCTCTCTTTTGATGAAGCATAACAATTGGACTTTATGTGATTTGCCTCCTGGAAAAAAGGCCATTGGTACGACGAGGGTTTACAAGTTGAAACGCAAGCCGGATGGTGAGATGGATCGCTATAAGGCTTGACTTGGTGCAAAGGGTTATGCACAGCAAAAAGGCATAGATTATGAAGAGACTTTTTCTCCCACTTGTCGTATGACTACTGTGCGTTTTCTATGTGCATTGGGAGATCATTTTGGTTGGGATGTACATCAATCAAACATTGTTACTGCTTTCTTGAATGGTGACATTTTTTGAGGAAGTCTATGTAATGCAGCCTCATGATTTTGTCAAGAAAGGACAAGATGACAAAGTGTGCAGATGTAAGAAGGCTGTGTATGGGTTGAAGCAATCACCTCGTGCTTGGTATGAGAAATCTGACACTCATTTGGTCAAACGAGGCTTTCGTAACAATCCAACAGAAAGCACATTGTATGTCAAGCGTGAGGGCGATGTACTTCTCATTGTTGTTCTTTATGTGGATGATTTGTTGATCACTGGTCCGAACGAGGACATATTGCTGAATTTATGGCTGATTTAACTGCTACTTTCAAGATAAAAGATTTGGGGCTATTGCGTCATTACTTGGGCATACAGTTTAAGCAGTATCATGGTGGTATTGCCTTGTGTCAAAAACTTTACATAGAGACATATGTAAGTTTGGACTTGAGCATTGCAAACCTATTTCCACTCCCATGGAAACATGTTTGAAATTGAGTCTTCATGACGCTAGTGATCCTATAGATGTCACTCTTTACCAAACTGTCATTGGATGCCTCATTTATGTATGCAACATGAGGCCGAATATTGAGTTTGCAGTCTCACAAGTCATCAAATTTATGCATAGCCCAGGGTCTAAACATTGGCAGGCTATCAAGGCGATTTTTCACTACTTGAGTGGCACTTTACATCTTGGCTTGTTTTATCCCAAAAGGGGGGATCATTGACGCTAGACTTACATGCTTTTTTGGACTCAGATTGGGTTGGTTCTTTTGACATGTGAGTGTCCACAAGTGGTTTTTGTTTCATGCTTGGTAGTTCATGTATATCATGGTTGAGCAATAAGCAACCTACTGTGGCCACTTCTAGTTGTGAGGCTGAGTATAGGACAGTCTTCACAGCTATGGTTGAGTGTGTATGGATCAGATGCCTTATGGATTATTTAGGTGTTGGTCAGGACATTGCCAACACTATCTACACTGACACTCAAAGTGCATTGGCAATTGCAAGGAACCAAGTTTCTCATGCTCACACAGAGCACATCGAGGTGCATTACCAGTATGTCACAAGGAGAGGCTCTCAACCGAAGAGATCAACTTGTCTTATGTGCCAACACAAGACAACCTTGCAGATCTTTTCACAAAGGCATTGTCTCATGAGAAGTTTGAAGCTTTCCGCAAATCTTTGGGCATACTCCCCTTTTTTGTGGACTGATCATGTCCTCAAGGCATGGCACTTCCCTTTACTCATGTGCTAGCTCTCGTTCACCGCATTACTACAGGGGGGATTTGTTACCATAGACATGTGGTAGTGATGTGTGTGAACACACTTAGGACCACCAAAGCATTTTTTCCCTAACTAGGAGGTTTTTTCCTCCATGCATTGTATATACGCCCATCATTCTAGGGCTATCTATCTTTCTTTCCATTGCACACTAAGCAATACACTATTTGTTGTGTGCCTTGAGCTTCCTTTGGCTTCCCCAAGATGTGTGTGTTTACCTGTAACCCTAATTCCAACAAGTGATACTTGAATGGGAAAATTTTCCACCCCGTGCCAAGATATGTGGCAAAATGTGTAGTTGCCTAATGTGTCTTGCACAACATAGCTCTGAGTACACTCAGTGCAAGAGAGCTAGGTTGACTCCTTAGTTGGAGAGGAAGCTTACCCTCCATGGCCTACAAGGTACATGTAACCAAAAAGATTACTCATACCATGTTACATAGGAGTCCCTTTCACCAATTCCCTCTCTCTCTCTTACTCCCTTGATCTCACCCCCTTAACCTTCACCCACAACATATCTCTCCTTCCCTTTAGTCTATTCCCTTAAGCAACACATTCCCAAGTTTAAGAAAAAGGGAAATGGACCATGTATCATTGAAGATGTATCTCCAAGTGGTGCGGTTAAGTTGTCCACCCTAGATGGTGAACCAATGGCTAATTAGATTAGCGGATGTCGTTTAAAAAAATACAATTTGCCGCTAACCAATGAATTGCTAGAAAGAATGCATGCAGCCAAGCAAAGGAGGATAAAACGACAACAGGTTATTGATGAAGCCCAAGAAAAAGCTTGGTTTTGGGTACTCAAAAGGAAAGCTGCTCTCAAGAATCAAAAATACATATTCCCATAAACACGATGGAAATAGATGACCGACGATGGGAATTGCAGAAAGATGCGGTGTCAGCAGATGATGAATGGCTAGATGGAATGGACCTTCGAATCAAAATACAACTCAACAATCATAGCACAAATGCTTTGGTTGATACAGGAGCTAGAGTAAATGTTGTCAGTTATTCCACGTACAAGAAAGCAATAACTCAGTCATTGACAACAGGAATAGCGACTATCAAGGGATGCAACAAGAACCCAACACCAACATTGGGAGTAGTCAACTTGAACGTGATAGTACATGGATGTTCATGTCCTCAACAGTTTGTATGCTTACCAGATCAACACATGAATGAGACGATGATCCTTGGAATTCCCTAGATGCGGACATACAAATCAGTACCAGATTGGGATACAAATCAGCTCAAGGTATCACCTAAAGGCGGGCAACTCATTGTTCCAATTGCACCAAGCAAGGAGGAATGGAAAGGCAATTATCAGCAAAGCAAATCACGAAGTAATCAATCTTTCCATACTCTCAACAAGCAAATGCTACAAGTAGCATGCAAGGAGTCATGCAAATTTGGGTACAGAAAGCACAAATTAAGGACAAATCAATTCAAATCTGGGTGCCCAAAACATCATCAACAAAACCAAAGAAGGCTCCGAGAGGTCAAAACACAGAGACGCACTTCTCCGAGAAGGGAACTTAACACAAAATGGGTTTGGAAGAAAAAGGAGCACTTATCTTTCTCCGCAAACCACAAAACCAATCAAGCAATGGAGAGTTAAACCTCAGAAACCTCAACCACACCATTCTGACCAAGACAAACCTAGATATCAATGGCGAGTAAAAGCTCGACAATAGTCATTATTAGTACCAAAAGCTCAGGAAATGAGTGTTCTAAAGCATCCTGATGGTACAATCAAGCAAAGAGCACACAAGCTACAAGATTTGCTCTTTGAAAGACAACAACAACAAGCCGCAATATCAGAAATCCTTGAGTTAATTACTCAAGACCCACCTCTTGCACAGCATAATGGTTTGAACTGCTTTGATCTTCAAAGCATGGTAGAGTCAGCCACGGCTATGCATAGACACGATTGTTCAACCCATGCACACAATCATCCCGGAGTACGCCATCTATAAGGGGTGGAAGAGTACTAAGTAATTAAGGGCAATGTTTGAAGAGTGAGGAAAAAAGTTTGATGTTAACACGTAATTTTTTGCAAAACTACCTAATAATTCCCTTATATATCATCAATAGGGAAAATTCAACTGGTAATATCTCCCCGATGAGTGTAAATAGTGTATATACTATCAAAAAATCATCAAACAATAGTCTTTTTTGGTTATTTTTCATCATTTTTCTTGATATTGAGACTTAAAAATGGAGAAATCCAACAAAAAAAAATAAAGCCGTGTTTTTCAATGGATTTTCTTAATTATTGGATTTTCACTTTGCTTTTTTAGCACGTTTTGTTATTTACTTTGATTTTTCTAATAAACCGGTCAAAAATCAATAATAAATAGCAACGGAGCTCAGGTGGGAAAATTGAAGACACGGTGGTGATAAAAAACACAAGGCGGACAAGCACAAAAAATTTCAATCAAATCGGCAGATGGAAGCGGGAAGCCTAAATTAGGCGGCCAGACCTACTTTTGCATAATTCTTGCAGAATGAGCTACAGGAATCCGATTGGGGATATTTTTGAGTCTAACGTAGATTTCACGACCTAGTAGGACTAACATTGGAATCTGTGGAAAAATTGGTTTAGGAAGTCCGAGTATAGATACCCAAGGTAGGCTAAAATCACCTCATTTCCACATGTTGCCTTTGGAGAGAGAGCATTTCGACTTCTTCGCGCGTACTTTTCGGAGTCTATAGTTGTCCTTTTTCAGCGTCGTCTCACACAAGACATAAGGGGTAAGTTCTTTACTCATCAATGATTCATTTTGTACGGCCGGTAGCTAGTCTAAGCCCCTAGAAAAAACCCTAGAATCCGAGTAGTGCATGAAGACCTACGACCAAAAATCGACCATAGCGATTAGTCAGCTCAACCAAATCGGATGAGATTTGAACTGAATGCCCCAATATACTAGAACACTTCTATATACAACAGTTGACCATTCGGCAAAGGTCGAAAGGGTCCCAAGTAGAAAAGCTTTTTGGAAGATGCCAGAATTGGGTTCTGAATCCACAGACAGCTTACCTACGAAGTCTATACAAATGTATATGATTGGTTTCATGAAATCAATCAAGCAAACCCATCGAAAAGCAAAAAACGGCTCGAAGGCTACAAAGCGTCAAATGCGACGTACGAGGTCAAACTGACTCCACATGGACCAAAATTGGATGAGTTGTTTCAACGACTATGTTGCGGACAAGTCCATAGCCTTAAAAGTGACTAACCAACTCAACAGGCAGTGTAGTCACAAAAATAAGAGATTTCAGAGTTGACAAAGCACAAAGTGATGCCGGCAAGACCAAACTTTACTAAATTCAATTTAGGACTTGTTTTAGGTGTATAGAATGTGTTTAGGTCAAATTTTTTAAGTTTTACAAGAAAAATGTGACTGCTGTAAATAATCGCGATTATTTACTTTTGCACTTTTTTGGCTTGAAAGCTGCATCATCACCTCACCTATCACTTGTACACACCTATTACATGCCAAAATTCAAGTATGAGCCAAAATGATCACATATAACTTGAAAAATTGCCAAAAAAACGCAAAGAAGTCCTTGCAAGCCAAATTCTAAGTTATGAGCCATATTTTTTGATCCAAATCACCTCATATCACATATACAAGGTCTAAACAAAGCCTAGAACCAAGTTGTACCAAAAAATATTCATTTTGGTAGAAAAGTTAATAATCGCAATTATCTACTTTTTGGCCAAAATGGGAGAAATTTGCAATTTTGCCATCATACGTCCAAAGTACATGATGTCCTAAGCCCACTAGTCAAGTTTGAACAAATTTGGAGCTCAGAATCTCAAAATCTCTTTATATCTACTGTTTCAAAGACCTAAAGCCTAAATCTGGCACCATTTTCATCCTATGCATCCAAATGAGCCATATTTCACTCAGAGTATCTATTTGGTATATACTTCAAGCCTGTAATGCCAAATTTGTCAAAAGTTGAAAAAATTACTCAGCTGTAAATAACCGCGATTATTTACTTTTGTTGCAATTTTTTGTTTGCACTTTATAATTTTGTTCCTTACATGTTTTTATGCATCTATGCATGTTCAAAAATTGATTTGAAGCAAATTGGACCAAATCTCACAGCATTTCAGACTAAAGGACATTTCAAAGAGAATATGCCAAATTTGCTAACTTTGACACTCTACACACTGGACATGAGCCATGCAAGCAACAAAGAAGGCCAAGAAGAAGCTCAATCAAAAAGAAAAGTTGCAAGAGCTACCAACATACCAACTGGACCCCGATTCAGTCAAAATCGCCAAAGCAACCTATCTGTCAAGAGAAAAGGGACACTAGGTAGAGCTGCAACTTCTACCAAAAGAAGTATATGATGTCGCCGCAAAGCCCCATACCAAAAGCCAACAGGAGGCTTGGTCTTAGGGAATTTTGTGAACAAATGCCGTGTGTAGTGGACTTCCAAAAAGCTTATGAGCTTTTTTCCACAATCAAAGAAAATGAAACCGTTCAAATCTCTGACCCACGAGGGAATAAAGTTGAAGTGGTGATTACCAAGGAGATAGTGGCAGAGGCACTCAAACTGCCAACAAAGGGAATGACAATGAGGGTAAGAGATAGAAAGACGACAGGTACTTTCACCAAGGAAACCGCCGCTGCGACATTTGCCAACCTCATCCACAAACAGGTGGAAGAGAACGCAACGTTGTACCATCAGCATTTCCACTTTCTTGCCAAAAGACCGCCAAGGTATACAATACCAAATCATGCGGTTGCCACGACCTTTACGCAAGTCCTCAAATCAACCACCAGGCAACCAATTGACCATGCATAGGATGTTTTGTCAACATTGAAAGGGACAAAGAAAGAAGGGAAAATCACATATCTGGGTGCACCAAAGGTTCTGACCAGGATTGCTTACCATGCCATTAGCATGGCCGACAACTTGCCGCATGCACCAAATCAGAACACTTGGATAGTGTCAGCACAACCTTCTCTTCGAGCTACAAGATCTGCCAAGAGATCATGCAAATCTGATGAAAAGTCTGCTGAGAGCTCGCCACAACAACACAGCACTAAAAGCTCAAATAACGAGGAAAGGAGAGCTCGAATTGAAGAAATAAAGAGAAAAGCCGTGGCATCACACCAGGAGGAGCATGTACAAAAACATGCCCGATTTGAAAGAGAGAAGCAATCTTACGAACACAGCCGCCAAGCACAAGGCAAGGACCCAACAAGTGGGTACCCATTGAGCTTAAAGGACCAAGAACTAAGTATCATACCAGGAAATAGGTTGAAGATCCCACGGAATCACTGAAAAAGATGTATCAAGAAGCAGAGGCTTTGAAGATAAGAGAAGCCCAAGAAGCGGCAAGGAAAGTGAGAGAGGGGGCAGAACAGCAAAAGCAAGCAAAGGAAGAAAATAAACAAGGAGCAGCACAACATGATCAGGGTGATGTGTCTCCCTGTCCTTCTTCACCTGTTTCTGAACAGCATGATCACCCCATGCCGAGCCCACCACCTTCACCAGTAGATAAAGCCAAAGAACCTGAACTCAGAACGAAGACAGAGCCTCAACAAAGAGAAGCAACTGATTATGCACAACACGCAGCTGAATCTACAGAAGAGCAACAAAAAGTGCACGACAAAGAGCAAGAAAGGACAGCAAGTCCTGCACCAGCAGAGGACAACACAAAGTTTGAGCAGCCAAGAGAATAGGAGGCCGAGGAAACACCCTCTACCTCAACACAGCAAGAGAAGGCCGAGGCATCCACAAAGCCTCAGGATGACAAAGCGGAAGAGGATCAGCCACAGCCACAAGGGCAACAGCAACCAGCCGCCATGACGCCGCCAAAGGATACACAAGAATCTGCGGAAACATCAAGTCAGTTGGCACGAAACGAGGATTGGCATCAAACGATGAAGTGATCCTGCAAGGTAATGAGTATGCCAAGCAAATGCAGGACATGACTAAACGACTTCGCTCAGCAGCAATTAGTCGTAGCACAAGGTCCAAAGAATTAGAGATGGTGATTGACGCACTCCAAGGGGAGTTAGACGGCCGACTAAACGTCATCATTGATCTACAAAGGCAAGTGCAAGAGTTGAAGCGAAAGCTGAACAACATCAGCTCGCAAGAGATAAACAATAGAAAGAGATGGAGAAGCTTGGTGATTTTCTTACAAAATTGTCAGATGCATGCAAAGCAAAAGATGAACAACTGACAGAAGTTACAAACGAACTTCTAACTACAACACTATCAGTTCAAAAGATTCAGGTTCAGTTAGATGTAGCAAATGCCTCCCTACAGTACTAAGAACAAAGAATAGATGATCAGGCATTTTTCTTGTGGCAAATCAGAGAAAAGCTCGTAGTGGCCTCGATCAAAGGAACATACGAGGTCTACAAAGCATTAGAGAAAAATAATAAAGACCTCAAGTTGGAGCTTAAATCATTGCAGAGACCTGGATTTAATGCGGGTCCAAAGAGAAGACGAGTTGCTGAAAGAAATAGCTGAATTTAAAAGAGTCAACCAGCTATTGAGAGAGGGACAGCCAAAAACACAAGAAGAGGCAGGCACTTCAGAGCATCCACAAATAGAAATCCCCTCAGTTTCATTCGCTAAGATGGAGACACAGCCAGCAGTAGAGCTAAGTGGAGAAGAGGAGTTTCAAGTACACATAATCAAAATGGACACAGTGCCAATGGTCTAGCTCTCAAAGGCTGAGGAAGCTGCACTAAAGGAAAAAATTACACAAGACGTAGATGAGCAATGGAAGGCAACAATGGATTGGGAGCTGAGAGTTCTTCACTCCGTCAATGTTACACAACTCACTCCCAATCAAATCAATGCGCAATGGCACCAACAATCCCTGCCCTATCCTCTGATTAAAGTGGAGTTGCTACAAGTCAAAGAAAGGCTTTACACCGATATGCAAGTCGAGGACGCAGACCAAGACCACCCGAAGTGGAGGCTGAGCTGGTTGAACAAGAATCCAAGGTATTTGATTCCGACGATATCTTATTAAGTTTAAGAATTATTCTTTTAAAGATGCTAGATGGATGCAAAGAGCCTAGCTTAAGGATAATATGAACCTTGTCAATGCTTACAATGATGCCTTAAAATAAGCATATGAAAATGCATTTTAAATGAACAATGTTTTTGTCTTATAAGACTAGTTCTCTTTTTATTGTGCACAAATTTATGAAGTATGCATGCTTAGAATCATGTTTATGGTGACGACGTCTCCCAAACACCAAGTAGAACTTGTCACTCTACTTTGGAAGTATGATATGGACCAAAGAGCAGACATGCTTGCGGCATCTACGTCTCCCAAGAACCAAATGGATTAGTCATCCATTTCGAAATGATGTCGCATAGGTAAAAAGGGATCCTCTACCCGCTAAGAAACATGGAGTAATGACTAGGCTTTATCTTCTCTACCTCATAGTCGAGGACGACTATGATTTCAAGAGAGAGGTAATGTCATAAAATCTAATATTTAGCTTACCCAGATCATTTTTTCTCTTATTAAACTGATCATTTAATGTGAGAAAATAAACGAGAACAAGAGTTAGAATAGAGACATGTGCTTCTAAACCTATCTTAGCACGGGACCAAAAGGAGAGATGGTTGCATCTCAATACGGGTCTACCAAAGAGCAATGTGCATCTAACGGAGCTTAAAAGACCTTAGGGTTAGCTTCATTAAAGACCTCCAATGGTTAGTGTTAAAAGTCCTTTGACCTTAGGCAAGCTAGGGATGAGCTTGAGGTGGAAGCCCACCCGACCTAAGCTTGAGGTGCTTGTCGTGCTTGCTGACTAAGGTGCTTGAGGTGCTTGTCGTGCTTGATGGCTAAGGTGCTTGAGGTCCTTTCCGTGCTTGATGAGGACTAAGGTGCTTGAGGTGCTTGTCATGCTTAATGAGGAAGGTGCTTGAGAAGCTTCCTATGCATAGGGGGTAAGGTGCTTGAGTCAAAAAGAGACCCTACAAAGGAGGGGGAAAGCCCCAAAGTTAGTGGAATCTTTGACTTAACCTCCCACTCACCCAAAGGGCACCCCTTTTCTAAAGGGGCACATGGGACACATGTCACACTTTCCCTATGCTTAGCCACATGGTGTGCTTGAATGCTATTGGTTGGGTTAAAGAGGGGTCCAATGAACTTCTAGTTCCATCCAACAAATATCTAGATATTTTCAAGCTCTCTCTCTCTCTAAGGGGTACGGAGGACACTTGTCCAAAGACTACCCACGTACTTGAAATGCATGTTGCATGTGATTGGCTAGGGGGAGAGGGGTCCAATGAGCTTGAGATATGAAAAAAGGGTAGAACTCACCCCAAGCAAGCAAGGGGTGTGTTGGGGGGTATACACCACACACACACACACACACACACACTCATTTTGTGGATTCATTCTCGTCATTCTCACTTGGTGAAAGTCAAGGAACTCCACCTCCTTCTCCAAGCTTGTGAGAAGTGAGAGCCTACACCAACACTCTTGGCTATGAAATGCAAATCCAACCAAGATCCATGCTTCAATGCTTAAGCTTGCCATCTTCATTACTATGCTATTATGAATGCTAGCAAGAAGAGTGATGATAAGTGAGGAACCATTTCTTCCTCCTATGGAATGTTTCTTCTTCCTCTTCCCCATCCTCATTCCCCCCTAGCTCTCTCCACATTCGAAGGTGTTTGAGGCCTTGGGACTGAGGCTTGGGATAGTCAATGCTTTCCACAAAGTTTATGTTATGCTTGTGATGCATGAAGCTTTCCATCTTCATTGCATCACCTAGGTCACAAGGAGCACAAAGATTGTATTGTACCAAGTCTCTCTTGATGGGAGAAACTATAATACAAATGCCTATTGGAGGGGGGATCAGCTTCATATGAATCCGATCCTCAACTATTGTCATGTTCTCTAAAGTCTCTCTCTTGCAAAAGTATTGTTCATGCCAAGTTAACTAAGTACCATGTTTATGTTGCTCAAGTTCACCCGCTATGCTCACAAAGTAATCTCACAAAAGTGCTTCATCTAATTTCCTAATTCCGCTACTCTCAAAGTTCATAGGTCATTTCCATTACACACACTGTCGTATGCTTATAATAGGATAAGCTATGATTCAGACCATGTCTGCACAGAAGCTTTCATAAGGTGCATACAACACATTAGACTAAGGGGTCTCCCTCAACCCAGCATTCTCTCTCTCTCTCTCTCTCTCTCTCTCTCTCTCTCTCTCTCTCTCTCTCTCTCTCTCTCCACCTTTTATGGGAGAAAGGGGAAACTAGGCATGCTTTTATGTCAATATGGTAACAAGAAGGGCTAAGAGCCGTCTATTACCACCTATTTTGGAATGGCTAAGAGCCACAAATTTTGACGGAAGTTCCCTACGAGTGGCTATATGAAAGCGATAGTGCGTGAAGTGTGCAAATAGCTAGAGGCATGGAATTTTCACTTTGATGTCGTCGTCGCGCCGTCACTTGTGCGGTTTGACGGTAGTCCGGGCTTTGATGACCATTTTTGTAATAATAATTAAACTCTGTGAGTGAAATAAAAAACTAGTAGCAGAGCACCTCTCACCGTTTGACGGTGAGCCACTCTCTCCCCTTTAATTTTTATGCAACTTCGCTCTCTCTCACTCATGCTTTGGCACTTTAACACTCTCTCTCAACTTCTCTCTCTTCCTCCCGGACTCAACACTGAGAGAACCTCTCTCTCTTTCCCCTCGTTCGTTTGTGCTCGGGGCAAACCCCTCTCTCTCTCCTCCAATCTCTCTTTTTCTCTCTTTGGCCCGCACAGAGACTCTCTCTCTTTTTTTGTTTTCTGTGGGGACCCTCCCTTGGAGGGGGGTTAATCAATCTAAAGGATTAATAACTTTTAAGGCACAGAACTGTCTCTCTCCCTCTCATCGATTTTACTGCAGCCCACAAACTCGCTCTTGTCCTTGCTCGCTGCCTGCAGGCAGCCCACGAGGGCTCTCTTTCTCTCTCCCCTTTGATTTGCTACAGAGAGCGCCTTCTCTCTCTCTCTCTCTCTCTCTCTCTCTCTCTCTCTCTCTCTCTCTCTCTCTCTCTCTCTCTCTCTCTCTCTCTCTCTCTCTCTCTCTCTCTCTCTCTCTCTCTCTCTCTCTCTCTCCCCCCCCCCCCCCCAAACGCTGCAGAGCACAAAGGTTCCCAATCTCTCTCTTGGCTATGGCCTCTCACACAGAGGGTTGCCCGTTTTCTCTCCTCGACTCTCGGCACCCCCTCGTTTTCTCTCTCTGTGTCTGTTTGCAGGCCCACAAGGCTCACCTGGTCTCTTCCCTTCGATTGGCCTGCAGCCCCCAAAGAGGCTCCACTCTCCCTCCTTGTACAACCCGGCTCCAAGCCCTTCTGTCTCTTCTCTCTCTTCAAACACAATCACTCAGAGAGACTTCCCCTCTTTCAATCTCTCTCTCTCTTCGAATACAATCACTCAGAGAGAAAATCTAGTCTCTCTCTCTTTGATTCACTTAGAGAGACAATCTCTCTCTGGCTCGATTTGCAACAGGGTATTACCCACACTCTTTCTAGGTCTCTCTCTCTCTCTCTCTCTCTCTCTCTCTCTCTCTCTCTCTCTCTCTCTCTCTCTCTCTCTCTCTCTCTATGAAGCGCACACACACACACGTGCGCGCACGCAAACACGGTGTATGCTCTCAAATGGAAATGCTCATAGCTTGCTTCACTAGCAACCGACCCTTGCAAATGGAAGCCCCGACCCCTCTTCTCCCTTGCTAGTAGAAACGAGGCCCCAAAGGCATCTCTTCATTTTTTTTGTTTAATCATGCTTCTCTTTAAAAGAAATTGAACCTTAGACCTTTGAATTTTAGCAACTATAAAAAACTAGCATGAGTAAATTTCAAGCACGCTTTTGCTGCAAAAAGAATGCATGACGTCTGCGGGGTAATCAGTTTGTTCTCATGACGTTCGGCTGCATTGTCGACTTCAAATTTCTCCGATGCTTCAAGGACTGCAAAATAACCCAAGCTTTCTCGCCCAAGGGTTAGTGTGCACGACAATCAAATGGATACAAAGGTAAATGTCACACGGAAATTGCAATACATTTACAAACAAAATGCATGCAGCGATATACGAATTCATAAACAGATGGTAGCGAAAAAAATGCAACATCCATCAGTGATTTCTTTCAAGCTCAAACAATTCTATTCGACGGAGTACCCATCGATTATAATGGATAGGAAAGCGTCCTACCATTAGCAATTTTTTGTGCATGATTGTAGCAGTACACGCCTTAAGTGTGAGGATCAAGTGGAGTTTTTGAATGCCTTAAACTCGTAAGGGCTTATCTCTACCAAGCTGTATAGATGCAGTCATCATTTCAGACAGCACGCCTGCTCACAAAAACCCAAGATTATTGCTTTTTAGGTTTAGAAAAGACCTAGTTGTGAATACGATTCCACCTTCAGTAGATCTCCTATTTCATCTATAGCACTAAGAGTGTCTATATGTGTACAGTTTGGGAGTAAGACCCAGCTCGTGATTACTAAAACACTTATTAAGCGTGATGGTCAATTCTTGGAATCTTCCAACTTACACTTTCAAGGAAAGAAGTCCATAAAGCTACCAAGGGCTAGTGGATAATTTCAACTTCCAAAGTTGAATTCAGATACTATTGGATGCTAGTTGAGTAGTTCCATACAAAAGTCTAACCAAGGGGTTTGGCACTGTCAATTTTAACCAAGGGGTTTGGATTGCAACAGCAACACCCATGGTTACATATGTGATACTACTTGCATTCAGATTAGTGTTCCTAGGCCTTTATAGACGGGAAATTTGGGTAGGTGCCTTTCACTAACGACGAAAAAGTGAACACTATGTTCAACCTCCAGGTATGCATTTGATTTGGTTTTGTTTCTATGTTTTTATTTCCTTTTCCAAGTAGGATGTATAAACTTTTATGTTTTCATCCATTTTTGCTCTTCAACGAGATGACAAGGTCATGTAAGAGCCAAGAACTTTGGGCTATAGTGTCCAAAATAAGTTTTCGCATTACGCAATTATAGATCCACTTGTAGGGTTTGATTTGGCACATGTTGTCACATGGGATACAACATGGTCTAGGAACTCAAGGAGTTCGGTTTAGCGAGTGTGGAGTATGGATAATCATGGTCTCTCTCATGCACATCGCACGCGTGTTTACAATTACCTCCACACCCAAGTACATCTCGTACTTGAAAATGTTCGTTTTTCACATATCCTTACTTGAGACATATGCCACATGTGGAGAATTTGAGTCTCTGGGACTGACACTAGCGCCGCTACTTCGATTTTGTGTCGCAACGATGTCCCTAGGTGCAGCTAGTCAAATCCGTTTGCTAGATCATCTTTTAGCATGTTGTATCAGAAACAATCTCAGTGGTGGCCATAATATGTCGGATACTTACAACGACTTGGTAAGGTACAAGTACCGCTACCCAACCTTAACAAATGGTTGTTTATGCATATAGCACGGCTATGAGCTATTAAAGTTTCATTATTTGTACCTAGAAGTGATTATTGTTTCACCTCCTATTATGGTGCAGCTAGTCAAATCCGTTTGCTAGATCATCTTTTAGCATGTTGTATCAGAAACAATCTCAGTGGTGGCCATAATATGTCGGATACTTACAACGACTTGGTAAGGTACAAGTACCGCTACCCAACCTTAACAGATGGTTGTTTATGCATATAGCACGGCTATGAGCTATTAAAGTTTCATTATTTGTACCTAGAAGTGATTATTGTTTCACCTCCTATTATGGTTCCTCCTACTATGGTTCAAACGTTTGAGCAAGACTTGCACATGATTGCAGGAGAAAATATTTATAACTCTTTAATGTGTGCTAGGAGCATCACATTCGCCATAAGTATTGGCATGGATATGCAAGTTAGGATCTGTTTTTATTAAATGCATGCACACTAGGTGTTATGCACCCTAGTGTTTAGCAAAGACTGATTTGGAGGGGCATGCATATTCATCACAGTAGTTTCTTATGACGCATTTTGCACTCTGTGCAATATCTCTATGAGATTCCTTTTGGATCTACCAATCACCAGTAGAGGTCATGGTTTGGTTTGGGTGTTTGTAGATCTTTAAAGTTACCCAAGATTGTTATCATGACATTGTCATGTTCTTAGCAATATTTTACGACATTGTGATCCCCGTTTACCAGTCATTTGGAAGACTGTTTGTAAATCGTGGGGAATTCCCGACACCTCACTATTGTCAGTATCCAAGGGGATAGGTAGATTACAACAATTATGCTACTGTCAATATCCAAGGGGATAGGCAGATTACAACAGTTATGCTACTGTGAGTATCCACGGGGATAGGAAAATTAGAAAGTGTAATCTTGTGCTAAAGGATATGCAACGTGTGTATGTTAGCACCAATCAATCCAATTAGTAAGCATGTATTGCTGAAGTTTGCTTACTATAAATTAAAGCAAGTTTACGACTAGGTTTAGTCTCTTCAAGTATAATTTAGGTTCTCAACCTTAACCACTGGTTATGGTGAGGTTGTTTACTGATATGATGAGAAGATAACAAGTCAAGGACTTAACTTGACTGATGAGTTACATCAGCAAGTTGCTTTCATGGAAAGTGAGAAGAAATACTCTTTTGGGTACATCTTAGTTGTGATAACTCGTTTAACATACTCACATGAGTTCTAAATGGAGTTTACACGCTATGTTGTATATGAGACGGTTACACCAAGACGGTTGCAAAGGGACAACAATGTGGAAAATCAGGATGTTATTTAGGATTTCGTTGAACCTCCCGCAGAACCCTGTTCTAGTCAAATGAACAGTTGGATCCATGAAGGATGCCACTGTGGAACACATTCGTGTATCACCACTCTTGTTTTCAAGGACGAAAACGCTTCTCCAAGGGGGGAGTAATGTCATGCCAAGGGCATAAACCCCAGTGGTCAAGGACCAAGCTGAAGGGGCTGGTTGCTAGTGTGGATAGGGAATGAGGCCCAGGGGGCTGTATAAAGGGAGGTTGGGAGGATCATTCCTACGGCAGTCCCACCAGGGGCTTTACAAGCGTGGGCTGTGGAGGGAGGCAACATGGACTGTCACCCTTCATCAAGCAAACAGAGGCAAGAAAGAGAGACAACGAGCGAGAGAGAGAGAGAGAGAGAGAGAGAGAGAGAGAGAGAGAGACCCTTCATCAAGCAAACAAAGGCAAGAAAGAGAGACAACGAGAGAAACCCATCATCATCTGAGGAGAGAGCGAGAGAGTTTTGAGAAACCCATCATCAAGTGAACCTATTGTCCATTTCACAATTTCCCTTCCATCAATTGAATGGCCATTACTCCGTGCAATAATCACAAAATTTTTTTAAAAAATTCATTCGCAAAAAGAGTAGGCATCACGAAGGCCTCAGCCCCTTTGGGGCAAGCCGAAAACATTTAGTTTGGCCAAAACTTTCGCACGGTACACCAAAGCATGAATATTATGGATACTAGGTACTTTACATGATTCAAAAAAAATAAAAAGGTATTCCTAATTGCTTCAAAAAAATTCAAAGGTATTCCTAATTCAAAGATTTCCTCAACAACAACAAAAATGCTCTATAGAGCGTAGGAACGGCCAATGACGAAGCACGTCGATTTATAATAGTATTATCTGAGAAGGACGGATACAACATTGATTGATTGAGAGAGAGAGAGAGAGAGAGAGAGAGAGAGAGAGAGAGAGAGAGAGAGAGAGAGAAAGAGAGAGAGCAAGGACACTTTAAAGAGAAAAGAACGTTAACGAAAAAACAAGTAAAAGGGTCACGGTGGCTTTCTAAAACAATAAGAAAGTGATAAATCATTAGGTTGAGTTAAATTGGAATCAGTGTTCGTGAACGAATTGCCTCAGCTTAGCCTTGAGCCGGTTGAAAATCGAGACTAGCTAGTTACAAACCATGGTAAAGGGAAGAAAAACCGATGAAATATGTGAGAAAATAGTTCAAAAATCCTCCAAATTTCAAATTTTCTGCTAGTATTTTTGGTTGCTTCTTTGTGAGGAGGAATCTTGGCTACCAGTATTCAAGACAGGTGTGCCTCAAGTTAGTCTTGAGCCGTCTAAAAATCGAGATTAGCCAATTGCAAGCAATGGTAAAGAAAAAAAATCGATAAAATATACGAGAAAATAGTCCAAAATCCTGCAGGTTCAAATTTTTTTACTTGTAGTTTCGATTTGCATCTTTACATGCAAGAGACTCGGCCAGTTAGGAAAAAAGACTTTCTTGAACATTGTCGATCGCTATATATATATATATATATATATATATATATACATATACATGTATATATATGTATAGAATATGCTAGATTATGCAAGGTGAAGCTTCACTTTGGCATTCTAAAACAATAAAATGCAAGAAAAGTCAAGACATGTCAAGGATGTGAAATGAAAGGTGAAATAAAACTGTCCATCTAATATTTTAAAACCAAAATAACCTTTAAGGTAAGTCTCAATCATCACTTAATACATTGAAAGTATGCCTAACTCAAATCATCTCCGACGCTTCTTTTAGAAAACCAATAAAACAGAAGAGAGTCATCTCTTTATATGGACACAAAAGGTCTTTTGACTTTTGACCTTCATTTATCTTTTCATTTCCTAAACTCACCCTTCACTTAAGCACTTAATATGTTTTGAAAGACTTTTTATTTTTCGAAGATTGGGAAGACCTAGTTTAAGAATTAAAAAAGATTGGGGAGGCCTAATTTAAGAATGAAACTGTCCATTTAATATTTTAAAACTAAAATAACATTTAAGGTAAGTCTCAATCATCACTCAAAACATTGAAAGTATGCCTAACTCAACTTATCTCTTAGGATTCTTTTAAAAAACCAATAAAAGAGAAGAGAATCATCTCTTTATATGGACACAAGGGGTCTTTTGACTTTTGACCTTCATCTATCTTTTCATTTACTAAACTCACCCTTCACTTAAGCACTTATATATTTTGAAAGACTTTTTATTTTTCGAAGATTGGGGAGACCTAATTCAAGAATAAAACTATACATTTAATATTTTTAAACAAAATAACATTCAAGGCAAGCCTCAATCATCACTTAAAACATTGAAAGTATGCCTAACTCAACTCATCTCTAAGGCTTCTTTTAGAAAACCAATAAAAGAGAAGAGAATCATCTCTTTTTATGGACACAAAAGGTCTTTTGACTGTTCATCTTCATCTACCTTTTCATTTCCTAAACTCACCCTTCACTTAAGCACTTAATATGTTTTAAAAGATTTTTTATTTTTCAAAGATTGGGGAGACCTAATTCAAGAATTTAAAAAAAAAAAAGGGAATTACTAATGGATTCAAAAAAATTAAAAGATATTCCTAATTCAAAGATTCCCTCAACTACAACAATAGTGATGCGCTAGTCTATAGCCTGTAGCCACGGGTAATGATGAAGCACATAGATCTGCAATAGTGTTAGCTATAAAAGACGGTTGCAACATTGTGAGAGAGAGATAGATAGATAGATAGTTCTATTATTGTCCTCGGAGGTCAAATATGACCCATGGACGAGTGTCGCAATAGAGAGTCCACATCGTGGTTGGGAGAGGAAGGTATCTAGGGAGAGCTCATGGCTGAATATATGGAGAAAAGAGGACCTAATGTAGTCGAAAGCTGAGCACTCAAGTAGTGTGTGGTACTCACTCTCTCGCACTTGACGAGGGCATAAGGTGCAAAGTTGATGAGACTCCTCGCCAGTGCCCCATTGTCTTGTCTCGCAGCGTAGAGAATTGGAGCTAAGACGAATGGAGGCAATGGTGTGGATCGCACTCAACGGGATGGGCTCAAGGATGTAGGGATGGGTTCGGTTACCTCGTTCGGAGAAGAAGAGAGATTTCTAGTTTGGGGCAACGTGTGTGGTGTAATGGCTGAAGCAAGAACCTCCGGATTTCTCCCAAGCCGTGATACATTGGCGTTGTAAGAAGGCCTCATTAACTTGGGAGTCGATCGACGCATCCTTGACCAAGTGACATGCATCCCATCTTCCAAACCATTTCTTGATGTCAAGCATCCACCCCGAACTTAGTATTTTGCTCTTGCATGTCTTTTGGACCTTTTGACTTGCTTCATATGCGATTCTAGGAAGTCTGTGCAAAGGGCTACATTGTGTCTTAAGCATGTACTCCACAATGCTTTGCATGCCCAAGACCTCAATGGGAAGTGATCCGGACTCAAGAAGTAAGAGCATGTAGGGTGTTTGTGTTTTGACTTGAAGAAAGTTGGTAAGAAAACACTTTTGAACATTCTCAAACTCTTTCCAAGTAGACTTCGCGATGCTTCCACCCCACACGGCCTCCACTCCATAAAGAAGCACCGGTGTCACCAATGTGTCAAAGAGGTACTTTTTGAGAGCCCAACACTTGATCTCTCCAGCATTGCACATGTTCTCAAATGCATAATAAGCCCTCTTTCCGACTTCCAAGCGACACATTGCACAATCCTTCCATTTATGATTGGATGAAACCTCAAGGCCTTGCAAGGTACTTGAAGTGATCTACCACTTCAAGTTGCTCACTGTTGTATACAATGCATGGATTTTCGTCATTGAGGGTCTTTACAAGCATAACCTTGGTTTCGGATCCATTCACGATCAGCCCGCTATGTAGGCAGAAGTATTCCAAGTCACTCATAAGCTTTTGTGCATCTTCTAAGGTATGTGCCAAGAGCACTACATCATCGGCATAAAGCAAAAGCATGATCACCGCATTTCCGATCTTAACCTCTTCTATGCCTTCTTGCTACATAAAATCAAGAACCATGCATTCCAATTCATCAATGAGTAGCCCAAAGAGGGTGGGGGAAAGTGGGCATCCTTGTTTGACACCAATGGTGCTTGCAAAAAATTCTGAAATTCCATCTCCCATACGTAATCTATATATCACTTTTTGGTAGATGCGAAAGACTGCATGAATAAATTCTCTTGGCACGAAGGCTTTGCATACGTCTCCAAAGATCTCCTCACGGTACCATGTCAAAAGCTTTTTTGAAATCCACAAAGCAACAATATAACTTTTTTCCTTTCAATCGAAACGCTTCCATAAGAACTCGAAGAGTGACAAGGTGATCAATAGTGCTATGATGCTTTCAAAAACCTGCTAGACCAAGCGCACGTTTGCCATTCTTTTCAGCCTATTCACTTATCTTCATCTCCATGATACATCCAAATAACTTTGCCATCAAAGAACCAACCATTATAGTGCGATAGTTGTTCACATTGTTTACATCTCCTCCTTTGTGCAAAGGTTTGATCCAATTTGCACTCCAATCATGAGGCATGCCATGCTGAAGTATAAGGTTAAACATATCACATATCCAATATCGTGTTTTCTTGCTTCTCCATTTAATCATTTCAGTCTTGACACCTTGAAGGTCCCCTGCCTTGCGAGTAGCAAGTTTCTCAAGCGTGCGGCATATATCTTCAATGGTAAAGAAGGGAGACATAAACGGAAGGGAGCTACAACACTCCATCTTATCAACTTTGGGTTTCTCATAGAGGTTCTTGCAATGCATATACATATCTTCAAGAGTCAAGTCAATAAAGCTCTAAACACGCTTCCCTTTTAGATTTTGCCAAAACTTGCCGCATGCATGTGCTTTCTCTTGCGCTAAAAGAAGTTGTTTTTTGACTTCCCACCTTCTCCTCTTCATTTGAACAAGTGCTTTGTATGTGTGTGAAGATTCCAAGTAAACTTTCTTGTTTTTGCTTGCATCCAATTTTAGCAAGTGTTTTCGGGCTTGACTACATTCCATGTCAAACCATTTCTTCTTGGTGCTACCCTTCTTAAACCTTTTGCAAGACATGTGTTTCACCAAACAACATTCCTTCGCACAAGAGCAAATTACTTCTTTAAAAACTTTCCACTTGCATTTTAATGTTGAGCTCTCTTAATGCTCTATCATGCTTAACATTTGGTCCATCATAGCAGTATATATAAGTGCTCGTTTGAAGTCTAGACGTAGGTACAAATGATTCACATCATGATTGGAAGCTACATGCTCGGGTCGTTTACTACACTTGAGGTCAATACATAACATCCTATGATTCGATTCCGGATTCCATTCACCGAGTGTAAAGCTTTGTATGCATTTTAGAGTGGCTTCCGAAAACGATATATAGTCAATCACGCTATTACCATTGTGCTTTCTACATATAAAGTCATTGGTGCCTTGCGAGAGAGAGAGAGAGAGAGAGAGAGAGAGAGAGAGAGAGAGAGAGGATACTTTGAAGATAAAAAAATATTAAAGAAAAAATAAAAGAGAAAAGAAACACCTATTTACATGGACACAAAATATCTTTTGACTTTCCATCTTCATGTGTCTTTTGGCTTTCCATCTTCATATGTCTATTGACTTTCCACTTTCAGCTGTCTTTTCATTTTCTAATCTCACCCTTCACTTATGCACTTAATATGTTTTGAAAGAATTTTTATTTTTCAAAGATTGGAGAGACTTACTTTTCAAAGATTGAGGAGACTTACTTCAAGAATTACGAGGGCTTGTTACATCTTTGTATCTTCGCTATGTTTTGAACGGGTTCCAATTGGTGGTGGCATTGGGCAATTGCACCATCCTGAGTTAGTATCTCTCGAGTTGATCACTAGCTCACGTTGGCTGTCTGTCACTTCCTCCCAGGTCCGCAAGCGGGGCTGCAAGGGCCCGCCCAGATCTCTTCCTGTGCATGCACGCCTTTTGAGTCTCGACTGACAACAGCTGAGGGAGGAGCAAAGTTCAAAACAAACAAGGAAGCATCATGGCGGAGTCTCGTCGTCATCATCATCTGCTTTTCACCGTGTTCTTTACGAATTGACGCAGCATTCGTACATTCCCTCAGATCTAAGGCACGTGCGTCAAAGATTCTCGTGTTGGTCAGAGAGAGAGAGAGAGAGAGAGAGAGAGAGAGAGAGAGAGAGAGATGCAAACACAGACAATACCAGAGAGATTTTTCCACGGTTCCTATTTATGTGCAGTTTTGCTTGGACGAGCTTGAACTGTGTTGCTCCCATGGCCTCCTCAGCTGTTGCATCACAGCTGGGCAGCCTCCTGGGCGATACAAGTGACCATGTTGTGGTTATCTCCATCACCCTCATGGTGGCCCTCCTCTGTGCTTGCATGATCATTGGACATCTTCTCGAAGAGAACAAGTGGATGAACGAATCTATCACCGCCCTCATTTTGGTATGGCATTTCAAAGTCCAATCTTTGTGTAATACGGATGAGAGATTGTGCATGGTCTGTCATCTGCTGCCTTTACATGCTCCTCATGTTGTTCAGTATTTGTGTAGGGCTTGTGCACTGGTGTTGTCGTCCTAGGCATCACTCGCAGTACCAATTCCCTGGTTTTAGAGTTTGATGAGGAGCTCTTTTTCATTTACCTCTTGCCGCCCATCATTTTCAATGCAGGGTAATCAATTTTGTTCTATGCTTTATCCCAAGATGCACTTTAATCATTTCATACGTCAACATCGGTATGATCATAACCCTCAATTCTTTTTAACAGTTTTTAATTAAAGGGTGCAAGTGGACTTTTGTTGGGCATGAATGTCAGTATTCAAAGATTCAGTGTGATCTTAAGGTTTAGACCGATGGTGTAAACCTAACTGTTAGAGGTTCATCTGTGGAACTGGCTTGCACCATCGGTGTGATCTTAAAGTTTAGACTGATGGTGCAAATCTAACAAGTTGAGAATCATCTGTGAAACTGGCTTGGAGTTGTTGGGAAGGAGGGATATGCAATGTTTCAATCAAACGTAAGCCATTTTCTGGCTCAAGTGTATGCCAAGAAAAGCTGGCTAGGATGGATGTTGTCATGGAAAACTCTCAGTGTCAGCTGAGAAAATTGTAGTTCACATTACATTTACCCCATAGTTTTATGATTATCGAAGGTGAGGTTGTAGTCTTTATGAAAGTGTCCAAGTTGGGGGGAACTGTAAGATGGCCCAATCACTTGCATGCCCACTTTTGGAATTCAGTTCTATCCACTAGCACTCGGTTTGCTGCTGAATCAACTGGTTCCTTTTCTTAGAAAATGTTGCATTGCGTTTTTGAAGATTGTTTGAGAGAGGTCTGAGAGGTCAAGGTTATTCAGGGGAGAGAGCTGTAGAAATGCTAGTAAAGGGCCATGAATTGACTTGGGAATTGGCCAATACCAAACCTCATGGGAGTATGTTGACCTTGGCCCCTTGCGCTGTTGGATGTAGCAGAATTTTGAGATTTAGTGAGAATCGATCAATCACACATTCACAATTCTTTGTTGTTAACCTTGCCTCATTGAATGAGACTTACCGTTACTGATGGTTCGTTTCTGGAGAAATAGATCCATCAATGTAGTATGCGGATCTGTTCTAGACTTTCGAGGTTGTGCACTTGGGCTGAGAGTATTGGTCATGTCCGACTTGCCAGAGATGTACTTTGCAGTATGAGTTCTTGAGGCATTGTTTCTGGGTTTGTTGATATGCTCAGGCATTGTGGAGGGCGGTTTGTTGTATGTTGTTGTGTGTTGATCAGAGCGGGAGTTCATGAAGGATTTTTGACGGGGGTGGTTGCATGGCTTTTGCGATTTTGAGGGTCACACTCTTTTTGAGGGCTCTTTGACAGATCTAGCCTTCATGCTTACATCATTGGGCACTCTAGAAATGGTTTCAGATACTATCCATCAGTCGAACTACTTTTTTACTACGATTTGTGGCATCACTTTATGGATCATGTGGAAGGTTCGTTGTGCTCACAATTTTCCTCAACGTCGATCGCTTTGATAGTTATTTGGACTGAGATGCTGCATATTCTTTGTAGCCTGTGGGATACTTTAGCGGGCTCTTTGTTATTACACTACGGTGGGCATATGGCATAGTGTGCATGTAGTTTTAGGTTAGAGGAATCCAATGAGCCATTCCCTGCGTCAATCTGATTTTCGTGTGGTGGGTTTCATCCAAAACTTTGTTTTGTAAATAAATCAATTCAAATGATTTATTTTTAAGGAGCAGATCAGACAACGTTGTAGATCATTGAGAGACCAGCAGACATCAGCCTAGCGGTTTTGTAGAGACCAGCCCAGTGTTTTTGCAGATCAGCATTTGCTCATTGCTGTGAGCCATCCGTGCTGGATCAACCCTAGCAGCGGGTGTTTTCAGTTTTCAGCCTTTCCATCTCTAGAGATTGCTTGGATCTGCTAACCCTATCTTCCCTGTTGCAGCCCGGTACTTTGGCAGCCGAGCCTCTCGTTGGCCATTCCCTCTTCGCATCAAGTGCTCCCATTACTGTCCATCATCGGCTCCATCATCATCTGCGTTTTCAGCCCTTCATTCCTCTCACATCGAGAGTGCAAATCAGCCTCAGATCTACTGCTTGGTGGCCGTCTGCAACCAAATCAGCCCCGGAGGTGCTTCGTTTTGAAGAGCAACCTTCCCCATTCGAGTTAGTAGAGTCTGCATTTGAGGTATTGCATGTGTGTACATTCCATTTATGCCAAGGTTGTTTGTGAGGTGCAGCGGAATGAAAACGAATTCTGCAAAACAACTTGCTCAAGTGATGGACTGCCAGGCTCCCTCTATAGGCAAGGTTTTTGTCTTATAAATCTGTTAAGGGCTAGGTAGGGCAAACTGTCCACCGGACCCAACAAAATAAATCATAAAAATGATTTATAGGCCAGAGGGTCAATTTCTGGGGGAAACTGTCACACATCTGCCCATCGGGAATTTGATCGACGCGGGGAATGGCTCGTTGGATTCTTCAAACTGAGAACGACATGCTCGTCATGCAAGTGTCGTCACTCCCTTATCATCCATAGGGATTGTATCCACTTGTGCTGGCATCACCATATCAGCCTCTAGCATGAGCATGTCAAAGAACTCCAAATTGTTCATCTCCATGGTAGGAGGCATTTCTGTCCTAAGAGGATCGGTCCAAAGAGGATCGGTCCAAAGAGGATCGGTCCATTGTGTCTCGCTAGAGTATGGCCGCTCTAACTTTGCATCTACAGACATGTCGTGCACATCACTTTGGAGCTCATCCGCAAAAGTACATGTCTGCAAAGTCACTGATACTGCACCGTCTCGTACGTGTGACTCATTCTCTGCTCCCTGACTAGCAAAGCATCGAAATCTATCCACCACCGATGACTGCTCTAGTTGTGCGCGTTGCAAAAAAAGGATCGGATCCTCCGTAGAAGAAGAATCTTTCTGTGCTCTAGTACCACTGTAACAGGTTTGGACACTCCAAGCAAGAAATCAATAGCAATACACGAACATAAACTTCATAATTACCGAATTTAATAGAGTGAGAGATTAAGAGATTGGCCCCAAAGATTGGCGCCCCTTTCTTTTTCATTAATCATTGCAAAATACAACTCCCGCGGGTCCTCGGCTCTCAGGCTCTGCGAGGTTGGACTGCAAACCAAAAACGCTAGGGTTGATCTGCTGTTGCAGGGGAATCTGCTAACGCTAGGGCTGATCTGCTGTCTACTGTCGTCGTGAATCTGCAAGTGCAAAAACACTGGCTGATCTGATGCAAAAACGCTAGGCCTTCTGCAATGCTGAAAACGCTAGAGCTGTCGCGGGGGTTGGTCTTGCTGAGAAGTTACCCGTTGAGCAAGGTGCTCCTGCTGCCTCTTCTGCCAGAAAGTGCTAGCGCTAGGTTTGCTTATATATAAACTTAGCAAAATTGCCTTACCTACTTTCCAACAAAAGTCACTTAAAAATAATAAGTGAAAAATGTCAAAAATAGGGAAAATAGGTCTATGCACTGTAAAAATGCTCCTGATGGGTTCTGACTATTATCTGATGATCATGTTGTGTGCGGCCAGAGGATATGCATCTAATCTAAGTGTCTGGACATGCATGGTTTGCGAACAGACTGACAAAGGTGCCAGATCACTTCCTATCCTAGACTGACTTGACTGAACTGAACCTTGGTCATGCTGTAGCTTGTCCACGGACACATAGGGTTGGATGTGTCACGTGACATCCCCTCCTTTTCAAAGTTAGGTACTGATACCGAACTGTATGGCGTCGAGGGAGATCGCCAATAATATCCGGAATCCTGGAAAGGACTCTTCGCCGGGCCACTCTGAGGTGTGGATCGTGCGATACTTGAACTTCATAAAGGTCTGCAACGCTTGCTTCTTTGGGCTGCGCCGAAAGCGACACAAAATCATCTGTGGCTTCTTTAATGCTTCAACTTTGTCGATAGTCATGCGTCTACCTTCTTCAAGAATCTCCGAGGCTGAAAATTCCTGAAACCACTTCCAACACGAAAACATGAACATACCTATTCCATGTAAAGTGACTGGAAAAAATCTTGTCTTCCTGAAAGATTGTGCATGCAATGTAGATGAACAAATAGACGGAGTGCCAAACCGTTCACCACACACACGCAAACCATGAGATCGAATCTTATCTTGCTGACCTAAATCAATCCACTGTGGCAAAACACTACGGAAATGACCGTGCTTGGGGCTTATACTTTCTTGTGCTCTTGCTACAATTGTGTCGTGCCAAGGAAGGGGCATGGAATGTGACTTCCTTGAATGCAAACTTTTCAGCTTTTCATGAGAAATCCGCATACATCTGTGCTCATCCATGAGTGAAACGTGCTCAACGTACAATATGTCATGCCTAGGAAAAGGAACCACATAAACACGATGACTAAAATACAAGAAACGATCACAAATGAAACACTCGAACAATGCGTGCTGACTAATCATTCGAACACATAGTACTTCCTGTGAAGGTTCTTTGGACCTAGGCTCGAGAGCCAAGATCGGTTCTTCTTGAGGGGGTTCTTTGGACCTCGACTCGAGAGCCAAGATCGGTTCTTCGTGATTGATCGAATGTGCAATGAGGTTAGCTTCACTAGAAACAATATCAACTAACCCATCATTCTTGTGAACAATCACATCGTGGTCATACAAATCATCATGCTTGTGAGAAATCACATCTTGATTATGCAAATTATCATGCTTGTCATTGTCATCCCAATCAACATGCTCATTATTATCATTCCAATCATCGTGCTTATCATCATGCAAATCTTGTGCGTCATGCTTTGGAGAAGACGAGACTGAGAGAGTCTCCTTCTCTTGATTCTGCTTAAACTGCGCCTGCACAATTGAAAAGGGTCGCAAGAACTCTTTCATGTGTTGGTCGCTCTCCTCTTTTCTTGCTTTGTTCTCGCGATCAAATTCGGCTCATCTTTCTTTGGCTTCCAAGTGTGCTTGCTCGTACTTACGCTCGATGGCTGCCCATCTTTCTTTGCGTTCACGTGATATGGCTGCCACTCGTTCTTCGTATTTACGTTCTATGGCTGCCATTCTTTCGTCGCTTTCTAACTCCCTGTCCATAAACAAATGCGGCAACTCCTCCATAGGAATTAGTGCAATCCTTGTCGTAGATGGGGAAGGGGGAGGTCAGAAAAACCTCCTGGTGGGGAAAATTCTTCTTCGCCTCTCTCATGCTCATCACTTCCAAGCTAAGTATCCATTCCGCTTTGAGTGATGACCATCCACTGAAGTCGTGGGTTCTTGTGGTCTTGGGTTCTTAAGTTCACGAGGAACTTGGGTTCTTGGGGGTCTTGGTTCTTGGGGTTCTTGGGTTCTTGAGGGTCTTGAGGGTCTTCTTTCGCTTGCAATGTGTGTTAGAGAAGGATCTTCTCTTCACCCGAGTTTTGCTCTTTTCCGTGGGCGCACCCCTTGGCGGCCTTGCGCTCACACCAAGGTTGCTTTTTCCCACCTCACGTCGATTGGCCGACAGCTACGTGCACGGTCCGCTCTCAATGAGTGAAAAGAGGAAGAAGGGGAGGCTGGACAAGCCCTTCTTTCTTGGGTTTCCTGTCACTCTTCAAAAACACAATTAGGAATCAACACGCCCAAGAGGTCTTGGGTTACGTGCGACCACAACAAGCAAAAAAAATTATGTGGTTCTTTTCTTGAGTGATACAGAACACCGCCAAAGCTCTGATACCAATGTAAGGTGCAGCGGAATGAATGTTTGAACTTTGCTCAAGATGAGTGCTCCGAACTGTGCTCAAGGGTTCCTTTTACTTACGGAAGGGCGAGCCTTCCGTTCCTTTAGTGAGAGAGTGCAATGGACACAAAGAAAGTGAATGGACACTGTGCGTGAAGGTGCATGAGCCTGAGAGATAGAGAGAGAAGAGAATACGACACCGGAATGTTGTCAAAACCCTCCTCCGAAGGCCCCACTCTCTATGGCGAGAGCGGTCTACTTATGATTGTACAAATCTCTACAATGCTTGGACTTGCCGACGATGTCGACAACGACAAGGATGATGACGAGACGGGCTGAAATTTGAAAATGCTAAGGGCTAAAATCTGCAAATCTTTATCTGTTGAATTCTGACTCTATCGATGACGACGGCGATGACCACGATGCAACGACGACGCGCTGTAAACGCAGATGCTGAAATCTGCGTTTTGTGGGCTGAAACTACAAACTTTGCGGGATCTGACCGTGCGGCGAGGAACTGCTGCGGGAAGGTGAGATCTGTGAGGTTCGGGAGTTCTACTGCGATGCTTGATTGTTGAAAACTGAAAACGCTGTTCTTCTTGTTGGTCTTGTCGCGAAGGTTGCAAAAACGCTGAGGTTGGACTGCAAACCAAAAACGCTAGGGCTGATGTTGGAAACTGCTAACGCTAGGGCTGATCTACTGTCTACTGTCGCCGTGAATATGCAAGTGCAAAAACGCTGGCTGATCTGATGCAAAAACGCTAGGCCTTCTGCAATGCTGAAAACGCTAGAGTTGCCGCGAGGGTTGGTCTTGCTGAGAAGTTGCCTGTTGAGCAAGGTGCTCCTGCTGCCTCTTCTGCCAGAAAGTGCTAGCGCTAGGTTTGCTTATATACAAACTTAGCAAAATTGCCCTACCTACTTTCCAACAAAAGTCACTTAAAAATAATAAGTGAAAAATGTCAAAAATAGGGAAAATAGGTCTATGCACTGTAAAAATGCTCCTGATGGGTTATGACTATAATCTGATGATCATGTTGTGTGCGGCCAGAGGATATGCATCTAATCTAAGTGTCTGGACATGCATGGTTTGCGAATTGACTGACAAAGGTGCCAGATCACTTCCTATCCTAGACTGACTTGACTGAACTGAACCTTGGTCATGCTGTAGCTTGTCCACGGACACATAGGGTTGGATGTGTCACGTGACAGTGAGGCTACATGCCGGTTTCATGGTTCCATCGTTTTCCTCAAGAAGTGAGCCTTGGTCGGTTTATGGCGAAGACACAAAGCACAAGAACTTGGAATTCCACTATGGCTGACAGGATGAAAGACAACAGAGAAGAGGGTTCCTCTTCATAGGACAGACAGGCTGTTCCTCTAGTGTTGGAGGTTGGCGAGAGTTCACGGCCACCAGTGTCTGTACCTTTTGTTGATTTGAATGCGCCACAAGCTCAAGGGTTAATTAATGGGCAGTTAGACGAGGATGCGTTCCGGACACAGTTGGTTGCCACTGTGAATGTGTTTACTTGATTGGTGCAAAACCTCAGGCTTATGGAGTTTTTGCAAGCTCCACCAATGTCATAGCAAGCAAGGAAACTCACTCAACTAGTAGAGCTAGTTGAGGCTCAAGCCCAGGTCCCTTACGTGTGCTAGCAAGGCAGAGAGCATTCGCATGTTGCGGAGTCAGTTGGGGCTCCAAGGCAACCTTTTTTTGTCCACGAACAGGTGGCTAGGACGTCAATTCCACAGGATGTACCAGTTTTGCCAGCCACCTTTCAGAGTCCAAATGTTGGTTTAAATGGACAGAGAACTACCTTCTACGCTATGCATCAGATATTGCCGCCACCTACGGTACATCTTGGGTATTTTGGGGGCTGATCTGTGTTTCAAAGCATGAGTGGTTATGCGTCTCGAAACCAGCAATACATGCTAGGAACTGTCTTTGCGGGTATGCAAGGCATGATGCCAACCCCATGTATGGTAATGTCAGCTTACAGCCAAGGTTTCAGTGTATTGAGGGCGAGTTTGGGGTGCCACAGGGAAATTTTGGTACGGCTGGTTTTTCGAATTTGCATGCAAATATGGTGCCAAGCAGCCAATATCTTAATGGCCAAGGGGCACAGATGGTCCCTACCATTGTACCCATGTTGCTGACACTTCCCTATGATAATTTGGCAGTGTTGGACAAGCAAAAACCATACAAGGAAGGTGGTGCAGCTATGAAGTTTGATACTTTCTACGGATTTGAGGTCACGACGAAGGCTCTTACGTTCCTCCAACAATTTGATAGTGCCTATGCGGGGGGGGAATTTTATTGAGGCTTCGGAGGTTCATAAAGCTGCCACTTTCTTGAAAGGAAATGCACGTTCATGGTGGACGACATTGTTGATGCAAGGACAGGCACCCGCCACATGGGTTTACTTCAAACAAATGTTTGCATCTACATGGTTGTCAAGTGAATTTGAAGCTCATGTTATGATAGATTGGCACCGGTAACTTCTTACAGATTTGTGCCATTGATAGAGCAGATAGAAAAGTATTGTTGTGGGATGCCTAAAGGGCTTATGAACTATTGTACAAAGAACAAAGTGGAAACCCTTACTCAACCCTTACTCAACTTATGGAAGTTGCCAATACTGGTCATGCCTTGTTGAATGGAGAAGACAGTGGATTCCAGGGCAACATAAAAGGGGGCGAGTCAAAGGAAAAATTCAGCAAAGAAGCCCTTTGCAAAAGTGACTTCTGAAGCTTCCCAGGGGTTAGGAAAGTCAGAGGAAGCTAAGGACTGAGTTGAGGCTTATGGAAGACGGGCAAAGAAACAGAGAAAGCCTTTTTGTGCCCAAATCTTTCGAAGAGAAGAAGGCTATAATGGCTGAGAATAAATGTGTTACTGTGAGCAGCCAGGTCATTTTTGCTGCAGATTGTCCACAAAGGAAGAGACGAGCTGACTAAGAGAACAAGAAAGGAAAGAAGCCCCAACCCACGGTCGGTTTAGTGCCAAATATGGTGGGCGATAGGCCAAACTCTTATGCCAGTGAGTTATGCAGAGCGTGGGGTAAAGTCGGGGATCAGTCAACGCTTATTTTTTTTGATCCAGGTGCTAAGGCAAACTTTATCGCACCAGAGTTGGCTATCAAGTTGGGGATCAAATCTGAATAAATGGGGTAAACAGCAGAGGCAGGTTTCGCATGTCTTGGTCATTCGGAGTGTGTTACCCCCATCATTGGAAAGCTACGTCTGCATATTGAGTTATATGTGGACACATAGGAATTTTATATCATGCCACTGGAAGGGTGCGATGCGCTGCTGGGAATCCCGTGGATGTTCCGTATACATGGAGTGTTGGATGTCTTCAAAAAAAAGATCACCCTTCAGCATAGAGGTAAAACTGCTTAAAGGGGAGTCTATCCCTATTGTATTCGCTTCGGCTATCACTTCAGTAATTAAGAATCATCTTTTTTTGTACTTAATTTCTGCAAACGTGATGTTTCAGATAATTGTCAGTCAAATTTATGTGTGTTAGATAAAGAAAGGCTAGCATTTTTGCGAGAGTTTAGTGACCGTTTTCTGATTCATTACCGTCTCAGTTGCCGTTGGAGAGGCCTGAGGATCATGTGATAGATTTGGTGCCAGGTTGTAGCCCACCAAATAGGCCTCTGTACAAGGTTAGTGCGGCTCATCAGAAAGAGATCATGTGCCAAGTAGAGGAATTGTTAGAATGTGAGATAGAATGTCTTCAACATTTTATCTTTGTTCATTGGCAAGGGTGGTGATGATGATTAATTTAGTGCATCAAGACGTGCTAGAGGTCAACGAGGCCTAGATGTTATGGTTAAAGCATTCATTGTGGATCTTGGTTTGCATTTGAAGTCCAGTAGGGGACTAAGATGTGAATGTGATTGGTGATTATTGTCTGAATTCCAATGTGGTTTAGGATATGTGGTAGTGCATGCTAAGCGATTGTATTGTTGTGTGTGTGATGGTCAATGGTGTGTCTACATGGAGTGAGGGTCTCTATTGAACATTGGTTGTTAGTCTGTTTTGTGAGTGCGCGCGTGTTCGGAAGAGAGAGAGAGAGAGAGAGAGAGAGAGAGAGAGAGAGAGAGAGAGAGAGAGAGAGAGAGAGAAGAGACCACAAACGCTGGAGTAGGGAAGAGGGGTGATCAACTCCCCATGACTACTAGAACAAAAGACCCAATACACAATGACCAGATGATGGAAGTGCTAACCCCTCTGGCCCCATAAATAGGTGCCCAAGGGGAGGTAGGACAAAGGCTGGAAAAATCCCCCATGACCCAACAAGAAATAAACAAAGTATGAGGGCGCTTGGACAAGGTGGGCGGCCGGACAATGCAGAGAAAATGCATATGCAAAGGGTGGCCAGCCCAGAAGCACACTAGCCATACATGCATGCCTTAGACCGGTGAAGTAGTAGTGTGGTGTAAGTCTAACACCCCCTCTCAGCACTTGATACCGAACAAACCGTACGAAGCTGAAGATGTGAGGCAAATGATGAAGATGTCTGCTGCGATGTCCACTGAAGGGCAATACTCCACCAGCGTAGCAGTAGTCCGAGGTGTCACGACCGCCAAGAAATTTCCATGGTAAAGTGCCGTCACGAGCAGTGTAGCAAACTGTTGTACTCCGCCGATACAGGGTGAAGATATTGTCGCGAACTGAGTATGAAAACCATAGTTACAGGGAATGGCAATTTTCAGGTCTCCGTTCCCCGTTTCCAGTCCAACTTCTTGTTGCGAATCCCCGTTCCGTGTTTTAGGCGTGAGTATCCGTAATAGAGAATGGCATTCATGCCTGTTGCCGTTCCGCGTTCCGGGTAACTATGGTGAAAGGAGTGCCAATAGACTTGCAAGTGTCTTGCCCAATAGGTTCTGTGGTGTCTGTAGTCAAACAGTCTGGAGAATAATAGAAAAGCCCAGGAAACGTCATGAGTGACTGGAAGCCTATCAATGCATGAACTTGTAACCCAGTGTGGCCAGGTGGCTAGGTGTGTAAAACTCCAACAAGGTCAGATGTAGCAATCTATGCCGTAAACGTCCTCTGAAACAAGGAAAGCCAAACTAAATAGTTTGCACTGTAGAAGCTATCGTAAGCTGCAACAATCACCGGGAAACCGCACGGATCAACGTCGGATGGTGTCCTTTTAGTAGGTAGGGTAATCCAAGATGAGGGGAAAGCCAGACTCAACGGTCTACGCTGTGAAGGGCCTCTGAGAAGAGGTGTGGTCAGACCAAGCTGTCTGCACCGTGATCATCCTCTATGAAGTAGGGAAGTCAGACTGAGCAGTTTGCACTGTGAATATCAAGAGGTCGTCTTGTCTGTATCTCCTACCTCCAATCCTCCGGTGTCAACCTGTACGGTGCAGCGGAAGTGAATGTTGAACTTTGCTCAAGATAGTGCTCTGAACTGTGCTCAAGGTTCCTTTTACTTACGGAAGGGAGAGCCTTCAGTTCCTTTAGTGAGAGAGTGCAATGGACTCAAACAAAGTGGTGAACACTGTGAATGACGGTGCATGAGACTGAGAGATAGAGAGAGAAGAATACGACACCAGAATGTTGTCAAACCCTCCTCCGAAGGCCCCACTCTCTATGGCGAGAGTGGTCTACTATTGATTGCACAAATCTCTACAATGCTTGGACTTGCCGACGATGAGGAGGACGACGAGACGGGCTGAAATCTGAAAACGCTAAGGGCTGAAATCTGCAAATCTTTATCTACTGAATTCTGACTCTATGTCGGTGATGATGTCGATGGCGACGATGCGACGATGACGCGCTGAAAACGCAGATGCTGAAACCTGCGTTTTCTGGGCTGAAACTGCAAACTGTGGCTGATGTGACAGTGCGGCGAGGATCTGCTGTGGGATGATGAGATCTGCGAGGTTTGGGGGTCCTACTGCGATGTCTGACTGCTGAAAACTGAAAACACTGGTGCTACTGTGGATCTTGTCGCGATGGAACTGCAAAACGCTAGGGGCTGATCTGCAATTCAAAAACGCTGGCTGAAATCTGTATTCTGTTGTGGAGAACTGCTAACGCTAGGGCTGATCTGCTGTCCTTCTGTGGCTGGGCTTATCTGCAATGCAAACGCCAAGGCTGGTCTTCAATGCAAAAACACTAGCTCTTTGTTGATGCAAAAACGCTAGGTCTGCTGATGGGGGGGTGCTGCTGAGAAGGTGCCTGTTGAACGGAAGTTCCTGCTGCCTCTTCTGCTCAAAAGTGCTAGCGCTAGGTTTCTATATATATTTCCTTGTCAAAATTGCCCTACCTAGTTCCCAACAAAAGTCATTAAAAAATAATAAGTGGAAAATGTCAAAAATGGGGAAAATAGGTCTATGCACTATAAAAATGCTCCTGATGGGTTCTGATGGAATCTGATGATCACGTTGTGTGCAACCAGAGGATATGCATCTAATCTAAGTGCCTGGACATGCACGGTCTGCGAACAGACTCACAAAAGTGCTAGATCACTTCCTAATCTAGGCTGACTGACTAAACTGAACCCATGTCTTGAAGTAGCTTGTCCACGTACACACAGGGTTAGATGTGTCACGTGACATCCTCTCCTTTTCAAAGTGAGGTACTGGTACCGAATTGTATGGCACTCTTTGCTGGCCCACTCTGGTGCGTGGGTCATGCGATACTTGAACTTCATAAAGGTCTGCAACGCTTGCTTCTTTGGGCCGCGCCGAAAGCGACACAAAGTCATCTGTGGCTCCTTCAATGCTTCAACTTCGTCGAGAGTCATGCGTCTACCTTCTTCAAGAATCTCCGAGGTTGAAAATTCCTGAAACCACTTTCAACACAAAAACATGAACATACCCATTCCATGTAAAGTGACTGGAAAAATAGTATTCCTTCGAAAAAACTGTGCATGCAATGTAGATGAACAAAGTGACGGAGTGCCAAACCGTTCATCAAACATACGCAAACAATGGGGTTGAATCTTGAATTTCTGATCTAAATCAATCAACTGTGGCAAATCACAATGGAAATGCCGATGCTTGATGCTCAATCCTTCTTGTGCTCTTTCGGAAATTGTGTCATGCCAAGGAGGAGAGACATGGAATGTAAATTCCTTGAATGAAAACATTCCATCTTTTCATGAATCATCCGCATACATCCGTGCTCATTCATGAGTGAATCGTGCTCATCGTACAATATGTCATGCCTATGAAAAGGAATCACATAAGGACGGTGACTAAAATACAGGAAAGCATCACGAATGAAACACTCGAGCAATGCGTGCTGACTAATCATTTGAACACATAATACTTCTGGGGGGATTTCTTTGGACCTAGGCTCGAGAGCCAAGATCGGTTCTTCGTGATTGATGGAATCTTCCTGTGGGGGTTCTGTGGACCTCCACTCGAGAGCCAAAATCTGTTCTTCGTGATTGATTGAATCTGCAATGAGGTTAGCTTCACTAGAAAAAGTAGCAACAAAACCATCATCCTTGTGAACAATCACATCTTTATCCTGCAAATCATCATGCTCGTGAGAAATCACATCTTGATCATGCAAATCATCATGCTTATCCTTATTGCAAATCATCATGCTCATGTGTATCAGGCAATTCCTCATGCTTATCATCATGCAAATCCCGTGTCATGCTGTGGAGAAGAAGAGACTTAGAGAGTCTCCTTCTCCTTATTCTGTTCAAACTGCGCCTGCACAATTGAAAAGAGTCGCAAGAACTCTATGTGTTGGTCGCTCTTCTCTTTTCTTGTCTTGTTCTCGCGATCAAATTTTGCTTCTCTTGCTTTGTTCTCGCGATCAAATTCTACTCGTCTTTCTTCGGCTTCCAAGCGTGCTTGCTCGTACTTACGCTCTATGGCTGCCACTCTTTCTTCGTATTCATGATCTACGGCTGCCCTTCTTTCTTCGGCCGCCAAGCGCGCTTGCTCACGCTCATGCTCAATAGTTGCCTTTCTTTCTTCGCGTTCTAACTTCCTTTCCATAAACAACTGCTTCAACTCCTCCATAGGAGTTAGTGCAATCGTTGGTGTAGATGGGGAAGGGAGAGGGTCGGAAAAACCTTCTGGTGGGGAAAATTCTTCTTCGCCACTTTCATGCTCACCACCTTTATGCGAAGTATCCATTCCGCTTCGGGTGATGACCATCCACTGAAGTCTTGGGTTCTTAAGTTTACGAGGAACTTGGGTTCTTGAGTTCTTGAGGTTCTTGAGAGTCTTGAGGTTCTTGAGGTGGCTTCTTTCGCTTGCAATCTGTGTTAGAGAAGGATCTTCTCTTCACCTGAGCTCTTCTCTTTCCCACGGGTGCACCCCTCGGCGGCCTTGCGCTCACACCAAGGTTGCTTTTTCTCACCTCACGTCGATTGGCCGGCTGCTAAGTGCACGACCCGCTCTCAATGAGTGAAAAGAGGCACAAGGGGAGGCTGGACAAGCCCTTCTTTCTTGGGTTTCCTGTCACTCTTCAAAAACACGATTAGGAATCGACATGCCCAAGAGGTCTTGGGTTGCGTGCGACCGCAACAAGGCAAAAAAAAAAAAAAACCTTGTGGTTCTTTCCTTGAGTGATACAGAACACTGCCAAAGCTCTGATACCAATGTAAGGTGCAGCGGAAGTGAATGTTGAACTTTGCTCAAGATGAGTGTTCTGACCTGTGCTCAAGGTTCCTTTTACTTACGGAAGGGAGAGCCTTCCGTTCCTTTAGTGAGAGAGTGCAATGGACTCAAACAAAGTGGTGAACACTGTGAATGACGGTGCATGAGACTGAGAGATAGAGAGAGAAGAATACGTGTTAGGTACAACGGAATGAATGTTTGCACTTTGCTCAAGATGAGTGCTCCGAACTGTGCTCAAGGTTCCTTTTGTTCTTATGGAAGGTAGAGCCTTCCGTTCTTAATGAGAGAATGCTATGATCACAAATAAAGTGAATGGACACTGTGCGTGCAAGTGTATGAGACTGAGAGATAGAGAGAGAAGAGAGATACGACACCAAAGACGTAAAACCCTCCTTCGAAGGCCCTACTCTCGTCGGCGAGAGTGGTCTACTTATGATTGCATAATCTAGTACAAATGGTATGCATGAGACTCATGCAAGTCTAGGCTATGTCGGCGATGACGAGACCGACACTAGGGCTGAAATCTGCAAATCTTGCTACTGCTGTCCAAAAACGATATGGGCTGAAATCTGCTGCGGGTCCAAAAACGCTGATTTTTGGGGCTGTTTCTGTGGGTCTTTGTCGCTGAAATTCTGCAGGTTTAGGGCTGAAAAACATATTGGGCTGAATTCTTTCTATCTTTTGTGGTGCGTATGCCCTATCAACTACCTCATTTTTGTGCTAATTTTTTCGATTTAATGCTTCTTTTAGTGCTAGGCTTCATTATGGCTGAGTCTGCCCTTGATCTCCGGAGTCATGACAGAAACTCAGTACGCTGAACTTTGTGTTGATGTATGCTCATGTGCGTGTGCGTGTGGTGTGTGTTGTGTTGGGGAGCATATGTTAGTACCTAGTTCTACACCCACTATTGGGCACTGACGACGTTAGTGGGGATGTCGTGGTATTTAGTCAATACTATGCGTGATGGAGCTGATGGTTATTTTGTCTTGTGGGTGACTACCGTGGGTCTATACCTTGCACTTTCCTTCAAGGGTGAATCTGGGCTTATCCTAGATTCATCTAGGTATATATTGGGCTGAATCTGCTACTCTTCGAGGGCTGAATCTGCAACTACTTCATTGCTGAAAAATGTTGCAGTTGTAGCTCTTCAAAAACGGTAGGCATGCTGAGTTTTTGCAAAAACGCTATCTGCTGGCGATGATGCTGATGCAAAAACGCTATGCAATGGGGTCTTCCATCGCGATGATCTGCTGATGAGAAACGCTAGGATCTGGGAGGTATGGCGATGAAGAAAAACGCTAGCATGGGGGTTCTTGCTTGGAGGGGGAAACCGCCAAAGTCCTGTTGAGAAGTTGCTTGCTGAGCTTGGCTTCTGTTGCCTCTTCTGCCATTTTGTGCTAACTTTGGTTTGCTTATATATTTTCTTACCCAAATTGCCCTACCTACTTTTGTTGGGAAGTCACTTAAATTAATAAGTGAAAAATGCCAAAAATAGGTAAAATAGTCTAAATGCATTGGAAAATTCCCCTGATGGAATCTGATGGATTCTAATGGGAATGCTTATGATCATGCTGTGTGCAACCAGAGGATATGCATCTACACTAAGTGATTGGGCATGCACGGTCTACGAATAGACTCACAAAAGTGCCAGATCACTTCTAATCTAGACTGACTAGACTGACTGAACCCTTGTCGTGCTGTAGCTTGTCCATGGATACATAGGGTTGGATGTGTCATGTGACATCCCCTCCTTGTCAAAGTGAGGTACTAGTACCGAATTGTATGGTGTCGAGGGAGATCGCCAATAGCATCCGGAATCCTGGAAGACTCTTCGCTGGCCCACTCTGATGTGTGGGTCGTGCGGTACTTGAACTTCATAAAGGTCTGCAACGCTTGCTTCTTTGGACCGCCTCGAAAGCGACACAAAGTCTTCCGAGGCTCCTTCGATGCTTCAACTTCATCTAGAGTCATGATTCCTTCTTCTTCAAGAATCTCCATGGCTGAAAATTCCTGAAACCAGTTCCAACACAAAACCATGAACATACCTATTCCATGTAAACTGAGTAGAAAAAATCTTGTCTTCCTAATAGACTGTGCATGCAATGTAGATGAACAAAGAGACGGAGTGTCAAACCGTTCACCACACATAAGCAAACAATGAGATCGAATCTTTCTCTTCTGATCTAAGTTAATCAAATGTGGCAATTCACAACGGAAATGCCCATGGTTGGTGCTCATACTTTTATGTGCTCTTTCGGGTATTGTGTCATGCCAAGGAAGAGACATGGAATGTGACTTCCTTACATACATACTTTTCAGCTTTTCATGAAAAATCCGCATACATTCGTGCTCATCCATGAGTGAAACGTGCTCAACGTACAATATGTCATGCCTAATAAAGGGATCACATAAAGACGCTGATTAAAATACAGGAAACGATCACGAATGAAACACTCGAACAATGCGTGCGTATCAATCATGCGAACACATAATACTTCCTGTAAGGGTTCTTTGGACCTAGGCTCAAGAGCCAAGATCGGTTCTTCTTGAATGATCGAATCGTCCTGTGGGGGTTCTTTGGACCTCGACTCGAAAGCAAAGATCGGTTCTTCGTGATTGATCGAATCTGCAACGAGGCTAGCTTCGCTAGAGAAAGCATCCACTAACACATCATCCTTGTGAACAATTACATCATCTTCATGCAACTCATCATGCTTGTGAGAAATCACATCTTGATCGTGCAAATCATCATGCTTGTGAGAAATCACATCTTGATCATGCAAATCATCATGCTTATCATTAACATTCAAATCATCATGCTTATCATCATCATTCGAATCATCATGCAAATCATGTGTGTCATGCTTTGGAGAAGAAGAGACTGAGAGAGTCTCCTTTTCCCGAATCTCTTGTATCTGTGCCTGAACTTGAGAAAAGAGTCGCAACATCTCTTGCATTCTTGCTTTGTTCTCGCGATCAAATCTTGCTTGACTTTCTTTTTCTTCCAAGTCGTACTGACGCTCTATGGCTGCCATTTCTTCTTCGTAGTCACGATCTATGGCTGCTATCTCTTCTTCGTAGGCCTTTCTTTCTGCTTCTCTTGAGTTAGTGCAATCCTTGACATAGATGGGGAAGGGGGAGGGTCGGAAAAACCTCTTGGTGGGGAAAATTCTTCTTCGCGTCTCTCATGCTCATCGCCTCCAAGCAAAGTATCCATTTCGCTTCGAGTGATGACCATTCTGAAGTTGTGGGTTCTTGTGGTCTTGGGTTCTTAAGTTCACGAGCAACTTGGGTTCTTGTGGGTCTTGGGTTCTTGAGGTCTTGAGGTTTTCTTTTGCTTGCAAACCGTGTTCGAGAAGGATCTTCTCTTCACCCGAGTTCTGCTCTTTTCCACGGGCGCACCCCTTAGCGGCCTTGCGCTCACACCAAGGTTGCTTTTTCCCACCTCACGTCGCTGGCCGGCCGCTAAGTGCACGGTCCGCTCTCAATGAGTGAAAAGAGGCACAAGGGGAGGTTGGACAAGCCCTTCTTTCCTGGGATTCCTGTCACTCTTCAAAAACACGATTAGGAATCGATACGCCCAAGTGAACTTGGGTTTGTGCGACCGCAACAAGCAAAAAAATTCTTGTGATTCTTGTGGTTCTTTCCTTGAGTGATACAGAACACTGCCAAAGCTCTGATACCAATGTTAGGTGCATCGGAATGAATGAATGTGCTTTGCTCAAGATGAGTGCTCCGAACTGTGCTCAAGGTTCCTTTTGTTCTTATGGAAGGTAGAGCCTTCCGTTCTTAATGAGAGAATGCTATGATCACAAACAAAGTGAATGGACACTGTGCGTGCAAGTGTATGAGACTGAGAGATAGAAATGAAATGAAATGAAATGTTATATTAACGTCTTCAAAAGGCCATAATGACCTATGAGACCAGAAAGTTACAAGGTGGTGGATCTGATACAGTAACAAAATAACCTAACAACAATACAAAACAAAGATATATACTATGGGATCTTAGATTGGTCAATGTGATCTAAGCAAGAAACTAAGCAAAAATGGGCGGCTTGTTGGGATAGCTGAATCACAAAAGATCTAGCATCGGTCGTTGGCGAATCTCATCAATTTCCTCCATGGTTAGTAGTTTGACCGGGCGTCGTGCATGCCTGGCCAGCGTGCTCCGAATCCTTTGTCGTAGCCTCCGTCGATGCTGTGTATTCTTTTGCAGTCGTGGGCGCTTGGATTTCCCCAGTTCAATCGCTCGGTCGATCAGTGTGCCTCTGATGTGAGACGAGGGGGAGCTCTGCTGTGGGAGTGGCTGTTGCGATTGTCCCGTGTTTGCTCTGAAGAAGTCTGTGATCCGTCTTTGAGACTGGCTAGCCTCGCCATTCAGCAGTCTCTCTTTGTGTCTGCGCAGCTCGAGCAAGAACAAACCCAGGCATCTCTTATCTTCGTATCCCATTATTCTTGAGAGTGGTCCAAAACCCTCTCTGAACAAGCAATGGAAGCGGCCTCTTATCTCGTAGTAGACAGGGCAGCGGCATGTATAATGCAGCTCTGTCTCAGGTTCCAGGTCACACAAGGGGCATGTCTTGGCCTCTGCCGATACTCCGCTGTATCTCCCAGTTTCAATCCGCAGCTGGTGAGACGATATGCGTAATTGGCCAATAGCACATCGTATCCCATGAGACAAGTGGGTATCCATGTATCTTGGTCTTGTCACAAAACCATCTTCCGTGAGCTGGAGAAGGTGGTCTCTGTAGAAAGCCATCTTCGTGCCCAATTCCTGTGTTGGTTGTATCCATGTCCTCCTGGTGTCTAGCTGGGTCAGGTCTTGGCGGTTGAGCTTGGTGATCTTCGACTGTGTAAGATTGGGAGAGGGTGCATCCAGTGAGTACTGGAATGGTGGCAGCCTGTCTATGCTGAACCCATGCGCTTGAAACCATGATGTCATCTCCCCATACCAGCATGTTGTATCTCCTTGTATGGCTAACTGTCGAGAGGACTCCAGTGCTATGCGAGCATATTTGTCTCTGGGAAGTTCCTATGTGCGGTTTATGAAGGAGACTGATTTGGTGAGCGCCTCCACCACCAGTGGGGGGGCTGCTAGTTCTGCTCGGATAATGGCCCGTGGTACTGATGCCTTGGCTCTAATGAGCCGCGAGATCATAGAGACGAGAGGTTTCTCCATGTTCCCCCATCCGTCTGTGCGACCCGGCCTCCCGTGGTGATCCAATGAAGGTCCCCATATCTCAGCCCCATAGAGCAATGCTATAGCCACCAAGGTGTCAAAGAGCCAGAGCTTCGTCCGGGGCTCCTGAAACTGAACCTGCGAACACATCCTCTCCAATCTACCCAATGCTATGTGGGCTCTAGTCAGTCTGGTCTCTACTGCTCTTCTGAGTGAGAATGTGGGTCCGCTAAAAACCACTCCAAGGTAAGTGTAAGCGTCTGTGTACTCCACAGTCTCCTGGCTGTATGTGAATGTAGGTGTTGACCTCCTGATCCACTGTGGGGTGGTATTAAACACCATAACCTTGGTTTTACCAAGGTTGACAGACAAGCCACTTTCGTGGGCAAACGTATGCAAAGCATCCAATTGATGTTGCATTCCCTCTTGGGATTTGGAGATCAACACAATATCGTCAGCATATAACAAAAGTGGAATCCATGTCCCTGCCAGCTGTGCACCTTTATCCCCATCGCTGTCAATGTAGTCAGAAACCTCATCCACATACATACCGAAAAGAGTAGGAGAGAGCGGGCAGCCCTGCTTCATCCCAATAGTGGAGTGAACCGGTGTAGAAAGTCCCTCCGGGGTGCGTACATGCCCTACTACTGATCTGTACAATGCCATGATCCCCCAAATGAGCTCTGTGGGTACTCCCATTTCCTTTAATCTGCGCATCAATCTAGCTCCGGGTACTGTGTCAAAAGCTTTGCGGAAGTCAATAAAGCTACAATAGATCTGTCTCCCATGAGATCTGCCTTCCTCGATGATGGCCCTGAGTGTCAAGATATGGTCAAGAGTAGAGAAGCCTCTCCTGAACTCTGCCTGCCCAGTTTCACGCATTCCTTCCTTCTTTGCCCATCTACTCAGCTGTTGCTCAAGAATGGACGCATACAACCGTGCCAGTGTGTGCCCAATCATAATAGTGCGATAATTCCCAGGCTCCATGGGGTCTCTTGACTTGAAGATAGGTACGATCGTAGATAGGCTCCAAGTGTCCGGTAGGCCCTCACACATGGCACGGTTAAACATAACTGCTAGAAGCTCTGCTAGTAGGTCTTTGGCATGCATGAAATGCTCAGCGACTAAACCATCATGATCATATGCTCTCCCAGTCCTCATCCTGTCAATAGCTTTCTTCACCATCTCAGTGGTGAAAAAAGCACATGTGTGGGGGCATGGGTCGGGGGGGTTGGGGAGGGGCGGTTGTCCAGGTACTGTGTACAAAGATGATGCGTACTGACCCCAGGTCTCTGTGGAGGAAATAGCAGGGGGGGGGGGGGGGGGGGGATTGCTCATGAAAGAGCCGCCACGCCTCACGCGAGTCCTGACTCAAGAATAGCTGATATAGGTCCTGTTCGAGTTGAGCCAAAAAAGCCCTCTTCTTCCGCCGCACCAGGCGTCGGAAGTCAATCTGTGACTGTCTGTGAGTGACGTCCCCCAAAAGCACCTCCCTCTGAAGTCTGGCTCTAGTCTTAATCTGGCGGCACTCCTCATCGTACCAGCTGTTCTGAGGCATGCTCCCTGATCGGCGTCTCTGCTCAGGCTGGGTGTGGGTATGCCTCTGCTGCTGCCTCATGTAATGTCTGTGTCAGTATATTAGTTAGCTCCTCCAGAGGTTGCCCCGGGTCCTCAGTGCATAGGCGTCTGTATATCCCGTCCATGTATACAGAATCCGTCTCCCGTGTGAATGTGTAGCGAGTAGGGGCTGCTACTCGTGGCCTGTGTGCTACATTGACTTGGAAAGAGATGGTCATCGACACCAGAGCATGATCTACTGCTACCCCGACCGGTTTGGGCCCAACTGTGAGATCCTAGATACTAGAGATGAGATTCGACTGTGCCATGACATAGTCCACTGTGCTGGCTTCATGCCTGTGTGGGAAGTAGGTAAAACCTCCCGCAAGTAGGAAATCTCTGTAGGCCGTTCAGGATGGCCAATCCATGTGCAGTGCCCATGTCTATCAGGTGTCGCCCATACTCAGTATATTCCACATCGTGTGATATTTTGGACAGGCCCGTCTCCACAGCATCTAGCTCTCTTAGCATCTCCTCTGAAGTATCATAAAACACTGCCTGGTGATGGGCAGTCCTAGCATTGAGGTCCCCTAGGATGATAATGTCACCATCCCTAGAGAACTCCCATATGTCATCATCCAGAATAGAGAAAGGGGACTGTCCTCTGGGTGATGCATAAACTGATGTACTCGGGGGAAAGTAGCAAATAGCTAGGTAGAGATATCTGCCTGTCTCTGCTTTCAATCTCACCCACATGTACCTAGCCTGCTCCTCCCTGTGGGCTATATGTATTAGTGGCTGCAGATCCTCTCTAAATAACATTGCCACTCCCCCCGAGCCCCGCCCTCTGTGTTCTGAGCGTGTTTCCTGTCTGTAAGCTGTTTCCCACCTGTATCCACTGATGTGAGGCATGGATTGCCCAGGGGCCTGGTGTGTCTCAGAGTAAAAGATGATGTCTCTTCCAGTAAAGCTATCCTCAAAAGCACCTACATCAAGACGCATAGATCCGTTGCAGTTCCAGGCAGCCACTTTGAGTGTGGTCCCATAAGTCTCGCACCGTCATGTGGAGCGTGGCTCTAGTATTACCACTTTTCCGTCTCGTTAAAAGGCAATCTTGCCTTTTCCCCTTGCCGCTCTAATCTCCGGCATTACTTCCTGCATATGAGCGATTTGCAAGAGGGTGAGATCATCCCCGAGAAAGATGCCAGTCTCTTTAAGAGTTGGTCGTTTCTTCAAGAAGGACTTTTCGCTTCCATGGAGGGAAAATGGAGGATGAGTGCTCTTTCTTTTGAGGTTTCTCCACTGCTTTCATTTTTCTTTATGTTGCCCACTCTCCATGCCCTTGTGTGCGTCGGCTCATGAACCCCCATCAAGGCTGTGAGTTCTTTTACTTCTTCGTCCACATTGCCTTTGTCCTTAAGGCCGCAAATTCTCACATGTAAAGCGCGCACCCGTCTCCTTTGCTCCTCCTCTAGTGTCTGATTAATGATAGTGGGTGTGGACGTGTGCGTTATCTCCTTGCCTTTTCCTTTCTTGGCCACTTTGATCCATTTCTCGGCTTCATCCGCCTTCTGTTGAGTTTTGGTAAGAACATCCACCCAAGACGTCGTCATTTCTTTGTGTTGCTCTTCTCCCTCTTTGATGGCCTGTACTTGCTCCTTGATTGTGTTGATTTCTTCGATTACTGAGGGTTGCAGTTCGCCCTCTTCCAGTGTGTTTCTTGATCGTGCTTCGGCGAGATCTTTCTTGAGCGACGCAATCTCTTCCTCTTGAGTCGTCACTTGGTCTTCTAGCGTACTTATCTTGCTCTCTTGGATCAGCACGCGTCCTTCGAGCATGTTTATTGTGCCCAAGAGATTGCGGTTCATCTTGGTAATGATCTCCGTCATTTCCTCTCTGCATTTTTGAATGGCATTCTCTAGGGGGTCGGCTTTATCGTTCAACTTCTTCATGCTTGATCGCCGTCCGCCAAGGAGTCACTAAGCACATACGTGTGCACCCACACTAGCAACGGACGCGGTAGCTGGGCGAGTGGGGTAGTGTGGGGCTGTGTGGCAAGGGAGGGGGAGCGATAGAGTGCATACGAGAGATAGAGAGAGGGGGGGGGGGGGGGGTATCAAAAAGAATTAGAATAAAATGAAATGAACTGATATATTAGAGTGCAGACGAGAGAGAGAGAGAGAGAGAGAGAGAGAGAGAGAGAGAGAGAGAGAGAGAGAGAGAGAGAGAGAGAGAGAGAGAGAGAGAGAGAGAGAGAGAGAGAGAGAGAGAGAGAGAGGGTTATCAAGAAGAAAGAAAATAAAATGAAATGAAATGATATATTAACGTATTCAAAAGGCCAAATTGACCTATGAGAGTAAGCTTATACAACCTAGGGAATCTGATACCGTATCCCGACCAAAAAAAAAATAAATGTCCTTTTGTGGCCGGGGCTGATTTGCAATGCAAACGCCAGGGTTGGTCTTGAATAAAAAACGCCAGCTCTGTGCTGATGCATAAATGCGGGGTCCTGCTGAGAAGGTGCCTGTTGAACCGAAGTTCCTGTTGCCTCTTCAGCTCAAAAGTGCTAGCGCTAGGTTTCTATATATATTTCCTTGTCAAAATTGCCCTACCTAGTTCCCAACAAAAGTCACTTAAAAATAATGACTGGAAAATGTCAAAAATGGGGAAAATAGGGGTATGCACTGTAAAAATGCTCCTGATGGGTTCTGATGGAATCTGATGATCATGCTGTGTGCAACCAGAGGATATGCATCTAATCTAAGTGCCTGGACATGCACGGTCTGCGAACAGACTCACAAAAGTGCCAGATCACTTTCTAATATAGGCTGACTGACTGAACTGAACCCATGTCTTGAAGTAGCTTGTTAACGTACACATAGGGTTAGATGTGTCACGTGACAACCAAAACAGAATCCGTGCCAACAGCGCCACCAAACCGCAACTCGGTGTGGCTCTCAATGTGAATGAGCTGGGAGTGGCCTACTGCCCAGGTCGGGGGATAAGTCTGGGGATAAGCCTGTTGTAAGGCTACCGAGGGTGAGTGTAAGCAACTCTGAAGGTAGCAATCCAAGTGATCAAGAGTGCACTACCATCCAAACCAAGCTCCGGGTGACTCTGAATGTAGTCGCGGGATGCCTGATCTCGGGCATCTCGCAGGTAAACTCCCAAGAGAGTCTAAAGAACTGTAGTCCCAGTGCCCACTCTAGTCTATAGATCCAAGCAATGAACCTGTCCAAGAAGAGATCCAAGATCCTCTCCCTAAGGCTATGTAGATGCTCTTGTGTAAGCAAGTGATCTGACGTGTCGAGGTCTAGTGGTAAGTGTCTGTTCACCCAAGATGGTGGTTTCTCGTCTGGGAATGTTGGAATCCCATATGTCATGAGCATGGCCATATCTCGTGTGAATTCCTCTGATGAGTGCAAAAGTGTGTCCATAGCAAACCACAAGTCACCACCCCCTTTGGAGTGCGCAACCGCCAAATGATGGTTGGAATGAATGGATCCCCCAAGGATCAACGAATAGATCTTAAGTCGTTGAAGGTACCGTCTCCAAAGCTGTAGCAGTCCAAGATAACTGCTCAAACAACCACCGGATGGTCCTGACGAGCAATGGAGTGATCGACCACGCAGTAGGCAAAAAGTCAGCCTGCTGTCTGCCCCAAAAAACGCTGCAAAGGGTGCTGAAAATGTTGCTGTAACAGAGATTTCAGCCTGCCTGTATGCCTCCGATCGGTACGTGAGCGTCATAGAGGTTGCGGGTGAGGGATCCTCGCACTTCTCAGCCGTCGGAGGGCTTAAATCAGAGAAAAAACAGCAAGTAAATAATGCCAAAAAAGTGCCGATTTTGCGTAGATACCTAACCGTGGGGATGGATCTGCAAGTACCAGGTAGTGTTGGAGACTGCTGTGGATGTCTTGGCAGCTCCCGTGTATGCAAGAGGCTTAACGTTTGCGGAAAACGTAGCAACCTCAGAAAACGCAGCAACTTCTGGAAACTCAGATCTGTTTTAGAAAACGCAAGGCTGATCTGATGCCTTGGGGTGCATTTCTTTGCAAGGAGGGGGCGCCAAGAGAGGAAAGGGAGATCGATGCCTTCAGATGCAAAAACGCAAGGCTGGTTTGCAGAAAACGCTGAAGGAGTCAAAAAACGCTAGACTGCTGCAAAAACGCTAGGGTGTTTTGCAGTTTTCCCGCGACAAAATTGTGCAGAATTGCTAGCGCTAGGCCTCGACAGTGAAACCAATGATGATTCTCCAAAAACACTGGCTGTTGTGATCCCTTGGGAGGAGAACGTGCTGATGATGATGAAGCACTAGTCCCATAAAGAGCCTGAAGCTGTTGATATCATGTGAGAGTGCGCGTGTGCGGAAGCGTGAGAGAGGAGAGAGAGAGAGAGACAGTAGACCACAAATGCTGGAGCAGGGAAGAGGGGGCGATCAGCCCCTCATGACTACTAGAACAAAAGACCCAATACACAATGACTAGATGATGGAAATGGTACCCCCCCTGGCCCCGTAAATAGGTGCCCAAGGGGAGGTCTGGAAAAATCCCCCACGACCCAACAAGAAATAAATGAAGTATGAGGGCGTCGGACACGGCGGGCGGCCGGCCCAAAAGTGGGATGCCGGACAATGCAGAGAAAATGCATATGCAAAGGGTGGCCAGCCCGGAGGGACACTAGCCGTACATGCATGCCTTAGACCGGTGAAGCAGCAGAGTAGTGTAAATCTTACATGTTTTACAGGCATAATCGAGGGCAATTACTCCTTTTTTTTGTTTGGGGGGTGGGGGCGGATGTCACAACTTGGTGAGGTGGCATGACCTGAACTGGACCTGAAGAGAAGCAGCAGCGGAGCCGACGAGACCAGTCTCCTGAGCTGGAAGAACCCAAAAACGTAGGATGTACAGGTGGCTGCTGAGATGGCACCATACAGATGCTGCTGATGTGGCATGTTTTATGCCGGGAGAGCTTTCGGATGACCATTTATTGAAAGTGTTACTTTTTGAGAGCTTTTGGACGACCAATCTGTAAAGCAGTGCCTATGTGCCTATAAATTTGTAGCTCAATGTTTGAGTGGGCTCACAGTAGCAGTTATAACTAATCCCTTGAGCAATATAAATAGAAGTACCGCAAAGGGTAGAGGCCAGTGCATTTGAGCGGGGAACTCTGCCGCATTCTGTCTCGTCTCCAATGTTCTCTTTTTCAGTGAAAGACTTTATGCTTGCTGTTTTTAGTCTATTCATGGTGGTGTTGTGTTGTTAATACCGCCTTGTCAGGTGACTCCCTTGGTTTCAACCTCTGAGCCTCCCTTTACTGCCCCATCAGCAATGCTGACATGTGAACTGCCACATCAGCATGCTGCCACATCAGCACAGGTGTATCGACAACCAGCTGTTGTTAATTCCAATTATCACCTGCTGCAAAGAGGTTGTGCAGTGTGCACATTAGATTAGTGGTCTGGTCTGGCCATGCAGGTCCTTTGAAAAGGCTCAGTAAAGTTATTGTTTTCTAGGCTTCCTAGACTAATGAAGGTACAACCTGCCCAAATGGCACAGCAAGCGGCATGTGCATGCCAGATGATTTATTGATGAAGGTTTTTGCAGAGCTAAAAGGAAAGGGGGCGCGTGGTCTTAAGACAATACACTATAGTTATGGAGGTTCATATATCTGCATTGTATTGAACTTTTGGAAATAATATATATTGACCCATTGTTACATAAGTCTTCTCTTTGCTCACCTCTTTCTTAAATGTTACTTTGCTGTGGATGAAATAAACTTAGACTTGAAGCTAAGCCAACTGGAAAATTATTTTCTTTCATGTTTCGCCGGAAATGCTCACTTGGAGTGTGGTAGTTGTTACGCGTACAATTTGCAGCTACTCTGCCTTTTGATTTTATAGGATTGAGAAGGCAAATGCTTTAGCTGGACATCTTTGTTTGGTTGTCAATTCAAACTGAGAAAATTGCCATCCTTCACAGGTTTCAGGTTAAAAAAAAGCAGTTTTTTCGCAATTTCGTTGCCATAGTGCTGTTTGGAGTAATCGGTGTGTTCATTTCTTTTGCTGTCATTGCTGGAGGTATAAGATATCATTTCGCTCGCAATCATTTATTGCTATCAATACATTGTATGCTGTAATAAAGCTGTACTTGGGTATGTTTTCAGGCTGTAGATTGATATTTCCTAAATTTAATGTAGAAGGTCTTGAAATTCGAGATTATCTGGGTAACCCCTGTTCTCTTCCCTTGCCAGTTTGATTATATTAGCTAACCTATACTTAGCAACTCAAATCTTTTCTTCTTGCAGCTCTTGGGGTGATTTTTTCAGCTACCGATTCTGTCTGTACTCTGCAGGCAAGTTTCAAATATGGAAGTGGTTTTCTTTTGAGCTCACAACACTGCTACCTTTGATTTAATAAATGTACATATGCTAGGTCCTTAGCCAAGATGACACACCACTACTTTATAGTCTGGTGTTTGGTGAAGGTGTGGTGAATGATGCTACCTCGGTTGTGCTCTTTAGAGCTGTTGAAAACATCAATTTGACAGAGATAGATGTATTCAACATTCTGGAGGTTTTTGGAGAGTTTATTTATCTCTACTTCTCCAGTACATTAATGGGCATTGCTGTAAGGAACTTTCCCTATATTGTGATGATATTCAGGCTATATCGATTTGTGTCGATTTCAGCTCATGTTGCCCCTGGTTTTTGCAGGTTGGGCTTATAAGTGCCTATGTTATCAAGAAGCTTTATTTTGGAAGGTTATGCATTCTCTAACAGTTGTCTCTTTACTTTCATAAACACATGGGTGCAATTGTGTGACACATATACACTTGCACATGCACAGGCTTGTTGCACACACGAGATACACATATGCATACAGATATACATACCCAAACGTTTGCATTTACATTTACATCATAGTGAGTAAATGTGCAAGTACATATTGTATGTGCGTGTGTCACACATATGTACATTGGTATGGTGCACCACGCGCATGCAAATGATGATACAAACTTGCTCAAACTCGTGGGTATTGATGAAGTGAGTAGGGATGTTGTGACTTGTATGCATGTCCAAGCTCAATTTGTTGGATTAATGAAACGAGGTCCTGCACAAAACTCTGGGCACTAATGATATGTGTAGTAATTTTGTATCTTTTGTCCAGCTATGAACGATGAACTAATGATTGTTCACTATACTTTGGAAAAGAAGTGAAGTTAAAATTGGAGTTTTGAAAATGAAGTGTTCAAATTTTTGTGTGAGTCATCTTGAAAAGTTGCAGTTTCCATTTAGATTATGGCAGATTTTATTCAATAGTAATTGCAATTTTGTTATGGGTGGTTTTCTTTGTTGATATGATGACTATGTTTTTGTGAAACAGGCATTCAACTGACCGGGAAATTGCCATCATGATCCTCATGGCTTATTTTTCTTACATGATTGCCGAGGCAAGTTATGGAGCATCTTATTACTAACAAGAATGCTTTCTTGTTCTTACATGCTAAGGTCATGGTGGTTGCTCCACTTACAGTTGCTGTATCTGAGTGGGATCCTCACTGTTTTTTTCTGTGGTATTGTGATGTCTCATTATACTTGGCATAATTTGACAGAGAGCTCTAAAATAACCACAAGGTGAAAAATGCATTATTGTGGTATTCTTTGACATTGAATTTTATTAAACTAAGAGCCTGATTTATAACATATGCATTTGATACCCTATTTGCTGTGCTTTCTTTGTGCAGACATACCTTTGCAACGTTGTCTTTCATTGCTGAGACATTCATATTCCTCTATGTTGGCATGGATGCCTTGGACCTAGACAAGTGGAGTAGGACAGATGTTAGGTGAGTTGAGGGCAAAACATTTCAACAGTTTTGTGCAGTTTTTGAGTTTAATATTCATGTTGCAACATGTATAAGAAAAAGATAGGAGGGTGTGCTCTGGATCTTAAATAAATTGAAGTGGCTCAATAAAAATATTCTCTTCACTGTTATAGATTAGCGAGACATCATATTGATAGCTTGGGTAGCCCCGTTGAAGGAACCCCTACTCAAGCACATCTTCTATTGGGGCCTGGATGATGCTAGCTTGACTAGTAAATAGGGGCTAGTAGTGTGATGTCCATGCCATCATGACATCAAAATGAATATCATTGCCTTGAAAACTTGGATCTCTCAGCACGTGTAAACACTTCCCAGAACTTGTGAAACGAAAACCCAAAATTTTGCAGAACGGAGAAAATCATGGTTTCTTTCCAACAGCATGCCGTCTAGAATTCTATCTAGGTCTTCACTCACTGTCACAAACGAAGCTATCAACACTTCTGAGAACATTGCTAACGAAACCCCACAATATTACAGATCTGAAAGAAATCATTGTTTTTTTTTGGTTTGCTAAAATCAGGCCTTAATGGAATGGTTTCAAAGGCGTATTTCTGTGAAGGCCGACCACGTTGACGGCTAAGATTATATTCTAATACTTTGTGCTCCACAAAAGCGGTCGGTAACATGAATGAGAGGTCCGAGGTGGCTACTTTCGGCAGATCCCACCTGAGACCATGTGCCTCTTTTCCCTTGCTTTGTCTTGTCGTGCATTCTGCAGCTGACTTCAGTTTGTGTCTGTACCAGCAAGCTGTAGAGAGTGTATCCGCTTTGACTCTACGTGCTCACATGCCAACTGACCTATTTTAAGGGGACCATGCCTGCCATCTCTGACCTTTAGAACTCCTCTGGGCCTCCTGTGATCTCTCTTTGTGCTCACACGTCAATGGATCTATTTTCAGGACACCATTGCCTACAATCTCCGAACTTGAGAACTCCTTCCCGAACTTGAGAACTCCTTCGGGCCCCCTATATGACACCCCTAGTTTGGTACTGGATGGAGCTAGCTAGTCTTTGTGCATATAGTTCCACATCCATTGGAGTTGGAGCTCATTCGTCCTGATCTCTCATACACATGAACACACACCCCCATGTCAATCTATTTTATGACGTAAGTTTACTTCAGCACTTTTGGCCTTTCTTCTGGGTACGTAGACGACACACACATGCACACCATTTTGTCTCGTAGGCTGACTTCAGCCTCTAGAGGACGTTCATGATGGCGTTTACCAACTAGACCCCTCAACACCACTTGAGGAACTCACTACTCAGCTTTCTTCCATCTTGCACACACCAGCCCTCAACAACTTCCCACACCAGCACTACACACTCTAGGACTATGCCGCAGACCCTCACCTGCTGCAAAAAAGCGGGAGTTCGAAGAAGCCTAGAAGCTAGAGTTGTATTACCCACTCATGAGTTGCAATTCAGTTGTGGCATGGCGCCTAGGCAGCCACTGATTCCAGAGCCTTTAGTGTAAGGTGTGAGCTTTGTCCTAGAGTCACTAGTTAAAGTGTGAGTCAAGGAGGTAAAAGGTGGAATTATCCCACATGTATTGGTGCAAGGCTGTAGAGCTACTTAAAGCTCATTTCGCGAATGAATAAATCAACTCTATTTTGCATTACATCTCCCTTGTTATAGCGAGCTTGCGATGGCTTAGCAACTACTCAAGATCGTGTTTATGAGTCCTAGTTAATTGATCTTGGAACCTAATTCGCTTGAGTGATAATCTAGCCAACACACACTCACTTGTGTGCATGATGTTTCTCTTTCATCCCCCTTAGCTAGCACGATCCCATTCCCATCAAGTGGTATCAAAGCTCCAAGTTATGCTAGTTAGGTTTGTTGTTACGCTTTTTTGTGTTAGATTCCCTACTCTCTATTTGCATTAGCTTAATAATCCCAATCCCTAGTCACCACTTGGGCAAGAGCACGCTCCACTAACGATTAAGTGCACTAACTCAGTCGGATTTGAGCAAGGAGATAGTCGATGGAAAGCTCTCGATGATGGCTTCATACACACACAAAATCGCAAAGCAACTGAACAATACAATGAGAGAAATGCTAATGTAAAAATGGGTTGAAAGTGAACACAAAGGATGCACACTGATTAAAAACTTGCACACATGATCAATGCTAAATGCAAGTTCCCGTTCACCTAATCATCAAAGGGTTATCGAATTTTCTCCATTAAGTGCATTATTAGCTTATGTAATCCCTGCAGTTTGAAACTCAGAGAGAGTGTGTGTGGGGCTTTTACAACATTTAATGGTCAAAGAACCTTTTAGGTGGAAGAAGAACAATTTTTTTTGGTCTAGTCCGGTGCAGTCTTACGCGTAGCACTTCCAGCTGTTCTACGCGTAGCAAGTCAAGCAGTCCTTCTACGCGTAGGAAGTCAAATATCTCCTACGTTCAAGTTTATTTCATTTTAAGCCTTAAGGTAAAATTTAAGTTTAAAGAGATTTTAAGCCTTAAGACCATTCTCTTTACGTTCAAGTTTAAAGAGATTTTAAGCCTTAAGGTAAGCTGGTTAAGTTTGCCATATTCTCAGCCCCTCACCCTAGTACCCTAGCACCCTACCCCACATTTGTGGCCCGGTTTCGATGGATCCGCCTACCGAAGGGGAAGGGCCGGGTGTAGAAGGGGAAGGGCCGGGTGTAGATAGCTACACCACCCCAAAAAAAAACAACGGCTACTTTCAAACGGAGAAACAGAGATACTGTACTATCACCAGGATCATTGCGAGTTGGGAAAACCTCCAGGATACATGATGAGCTACTGATGGAGAAGGTCTAGGTGATGCTCAAATCAGAGCTAAACTATATGAGGGATGACATCAAGAAGGAAATGCACGCGAACGCTAAGAGCTACAGGAACTCCATGTATGGAGACATGATGAGAGAACTAAGGAGAGAGATCCGGGGGATACAGAATGAGGAAATTCAGATCGTGAAAACGGAATTACGAAACCTAATCAAGGCCGAAGTAAATGTAACAGAATGCGTTATGCAAAAGAAACTCGATGAGGCAGCAGCAAGTTTTGAAGCATGGAGAACAAATATGGAAAAGCACATGGGGGAAAAAGATGCAATAATCGAGGAGCTAAAAGGAGAACTTGCGGCTTGCAAATCTGCAACTAAGGAGAAGGGAGACGACCAACCTTCGGTGCTGAAGGAGCTCGAGGACATGAAGGATCAGATGAAAGCTCTACGGGAAGGAGATGAACAGAAATAAAAAACGGCATCTTCATGGGCGGAACGTCTTGTTAAGACACAAGAAAAGGTTGATGAAGCAGAGAAATGGATTGAGGATGCGAAGAAAGGGAAGGCCCAGATGCCTGAGACCACACCTACCTCCACCATTATTAATATGACCATTGAGGAAGAGCAAAAAAGGAAGAATCGGGCTCTGCATGTGCGGGTCACAGGGGTCAAAGACAAAGAGAATGTAGATGAAGAAGTGAGGGAACTGCTACAACGCATGGGCATCACAGAGCCTACTCACACAAGTGCATGGAGAGTGGGCAAGAAAGGAATCGATGAGAAGGGAAACGTAAAGGATAGGGCACTTATTCTCCGGTTCCCGAATATAGAAATAAGGAAAGAATTTCTAACGAAGAGGCCAACTCTTAAGAAAACCGGTATTTTCCTGGGAGATGACCTTACATTGGCACAAGTGGCACACATGCAAGAGTTGATGCCAGAGATCAGGGCAGCAAGAGAAAAGGGGAAAATCGCCTTTTATAGAGGAGGGAAAGTAGTGGTTCTGGAAAAGCGCTCATCATGACGGTGCGAGACCTATGGGGCGACGCTCCGGATAGCGGCGTGGAATTGTAATGGATCATATAGGCTAGATGTAGGTGCCTTTGAAGACAGCTTTAGGGACAGAGACATAGTTTTCTACTCAGAGACACACCAGATACCGGGACAGCTTATGCCACATGTGAAGGGGTATTTATGGGAAACAGCTGGTCGACCAGACAAGAGATCTCTACGAGGTAGCCGGGGTTCAGGAGGAGTAGCAGTCTTATTTAAAGAGGAGCTGAAACCACTACTACAGATTATCAGGAAAGATGAACAAGCAAGGTATATGTGGGTGAGAATGAGAGTCGAGCCAGGTAGATTTCTATATATCGCTATATGCTACTTCCCTCCAAGCACATCAGTCTACTCCTCACCTAAAGGACAATCCCCTTTCTCCATATTGAATAATGACATATGGGAGTTCGCTAGAGATGGAGACATTGTTCTCTTAGGAGACTTTAATGCCAGAACGGCCAACTCTCAAGCAACTCTCAAGCAGTATTCTATGATACTTCCGAGGAAATGCTCAGGGAAGTGGATTTATCACAGGAGGGGCTTACTAGAAACTCACAGGATAAAGAACACACTGAATATGGGAGACATCTCATGGAGATGGCAACTACACATGGTTTGGCCATACTTAATGGTCTAGGGAATTTCCCTTTATCTGGGGGATTCGCATGCTTCCCGCACAAGTACAGTGGATTATGTCATGACTTCACCAAGCATTATTTCTAGTATCGAGGATTTTAAGGTGGCACCCAGACTGGTTGGGATTGTAGTGGATCATGCTCTCTTGACCTTATCAATCTCCTTCCAATACAATGCCTCTCAAGTACAAAGGAAGAAGACACACACAAGATATACTTTCACGCGAGAGACTGACTTAGTCTATGTAGAAAAGATCTATAATAGGATGTGGGCAGCTCAGCCAGTGTATACTGTAGAGGAGATTACTTCTCAGCTAACAGAGATACTACATGGAGCAGCACAAGAGGCATACCCACATACTCAGCCTGATCAGAAGAGAGGAAATGGGAACATGCCTCAAAACAGTTGGTACGACGAGGAATGCAGAGAGACGAGAACCCAGGTCCAGAAAGAGCTTACACTTGGGATCATCACATATAAGCAGTCTCGGATTGCTCTTCGGCGTATAGTACGTCGCAAGAAAAGGGCATTTTTAGCCAAACTGGAGAAGGATTTATATCAGCTCTTCTTGAGTCAGGACTCACATGAGGCCTGGCGTTTATTTCACGAGCACTCATCGCCTCCAACAATTACTTCTCCTGAGATTTGGGGTCAATATGTAACATCATTATATATGGTATCTGGACAACCTCCATTACCAGATCCGCTAGAGCCATGCCCTGCTACTAGTACTTTCTTTACTACCGAAATGGTGGAAAAAGCCATTGATAAGATGAAGACAAGAAGAGCATATGATCATGAGGGTGTAGTAGCAGAACATCTGATCCATGCAAGGGATCTACTTTCAGAAGTCCTTGGTCGTCTGTTTAATCGGGTCATGTGTGAAGGATTACCCGAATCTTGGAAATTATCTACTATCGTACCTATTTTCAAGTCAGGGGATCGTATGATACCTGGGAACTACCGTATCATTATGGTGGGTCACCCATTGACCCGACTGTACGCATCCATTCTGGAACAAAAATTGAGTAGATGGGCAGAGAATGAGGGTATAAGGGCAACAGGACAAGGAAGAGCAAGCGGGAGAAGGATGTATTGTTGCTTTGTGGATTTTCGGAAAGCTTTTGATACAGTACCAAGGGCCAGATTGATGCGCAGAATGCAAGAGTTAGGGGTCCCCAAAGAGATTATCTTGGGGATCATGGCCTTATACGGGTCAGTAACTGGTTATTTACGTACTCCAGAAGGGGATTCCGACATTGTTCATTCCACTGTTGGAGTAAAGCAGGGATTCTTATTGTCCCCTACTTTATTTGGTATGTATATAGATGAGGTATCAGATTACATTGATAGAGAGGGTGACAGAGGTGCTCAACTTGCAGGGTCATGGATCCCTTTGTTGTTGTATGCAGATGATATTGTAGTGATAGCAGAATCACCAGATGGAATGCAGAGGCAATTAGATGCATTACATAAATTCGCAGAAGACAGCGGATTGTTGGTGAGTGTGGGTAAAACCAAAGTTATGGTGTTTAACACCACACCGCAGTGGGTTAGGAGATCGGCACCTACATTTGCATATGGCCAGGATACAATAGAGTACACAGATGCATACACATACCTTGGTGTGGTATTTACAGGACCGAAGTTTACTCTGAAAAAAGCAGTGGATGCTAGATTGTCCAGAGCCTCTGCGGCCTTGGGAGGGTTGGAGAGGATGTGTTTACAAGTGCAGTTTCAGGAACCACGAACAAAACTTAGGCTCTTTGATACTGTGGTGGCTTCGGTTATGCTTTATGGGGTCCAGATCTGGGGACCATCTGTGGATCGGGATAATTGGAAGTCAATGGAGAGACCTTTGGTATCTATGATTTCCTGAATGGTTAGAGCCAAGGCCTGTGTACCACACACGATTATCCGAGCGGAACTAGCTGCCCCTCCGATAGAAATTGAAGCTCTTACCAGATCAGTGTCCTTTATACATGGTTTGTGGGATACAAATAATTGCCGATATACTAGATTCACCCTCGAATCCTGTTGACAATTAGCAATGAAAGGAGATACATCATGCTGGTATGCGCAACTGTCCTCGTGGTTTCAGAGACACGGGTTCAATATGGAAAGATTACCCCCCTTCCAATACTCTCTTGAGGCTCCATCACTGGCAATCACACGAACGGAGATTAATAAAATCATCCGCCAGGATCTTATACAGTTGGACACCAAGAGGACATGGGTAGACCCTACACAAGAATTGGGCACGAAGATGGCCAACTACAAAGAAAACTTCCTACAGCTATCTGAAGATGGTTTTGTGATATGCCCGAACTACATGGATACCCACCTGTCTCATGGTTTGAGATGTGCTATTGGTTAGATTCGTACATCCTCACACCAACTGGAAATTGAATTTGGCAGATTTAGGGGAATCCCACCTGAGAGGAGAATTTGCATGTTATGCGGAATGGAGCCGGAGACAGAATTACACTACATATGCCATTGCACCGTATACTATGAGATATGTGGGCGTTTCCATTGCTTATTTAAAGAAGGCTTTGTACCCCTAAATAGAGTCATGCAATACCAAGATCAAAGGTGCTTAGGCCTGTACCTACTGGAACTACATCGGCACATGGATAATCTAATGAGAAGACAAAGAGCACTACAGCCTCAGAGGCAGATCACAAATTTCTTGGGATCGAGAGAAGCAGGAATGGAAGGAGAAACAAGAGGCCAGCAGCGAGCACAAAGGAGTACCCACATTCATGCCAAAGGCACCCTCATTGACAGGGCGATCGAGCGTAAGAAATTGAGACGACCACGACCGAGATGCAGAAGCACACTTCAGCGGAGGAGACTACAGCAAAGGATTACAAGCATTCTAGCCAAACACCCAGAATGCTCCTAAGAAGTTTATCTAATACTTTGTATTTAGTTTTTCGCATTTATTTTCACACTTTCACACTTTTCAGACATTGTAACAGATTCACCACTTTTGTATCAGTTTGGTCTCATAGGTCACTCTGGCCTTTTGAAGACGTGACGTTAATACAACATTTCATTTCATTTCATTTCTCTCTCTGTCTCTCTCTATCTCTCTCTCTCTCTCTCTCTTTTAAGTCCAGAAATTTTGCAGCCAACCACAATTTTTGCAATGTATGTCACTACATCCATCATTAAGGAGGTTAATGTCATTGTGCTATTGTAAGGAGTCTAGACAGTCGCCTTTGAGAGTCTCCAAGTGCAAAGACCGCTCCAAGGTAGCATGGGAAAATTTCAAATTCACTTCGAGGGGAGGGAAAATCGGCAATAGCATCATTAGCATCCGCATTAGCAGCTCTTTACATTAGTATTTTTGCATTGCATTTGTTTTTTGAATAAAGCCTTATTGCACAACAAAAGGAGGAAAGAAGCACTTATTTGAGTGTAGGACACGAAGACAAAGACCATGAATTAGTCGAAGACAAAGCTTTGAAGAAGACGAAGGTGCTCTTGGATTAGAGTGAATCAGACGTTTTTCAGGATTTGGCTCTTGGATTAGAGCATTTTTTTGCTCTTGGATTGGAGTGATATGATGTTTGTCTCTTGAATTGGGGATGTATGTTGCTTGTGCTCTTGTGGATTGGAGTGTTGTCTTTCTTCATCAAGTTGTAGCCCAAAGTTCAAGGGGAGGATTACTCTTGTATTGAAATCCTTAGTGGAGACCATGTGTCATCCTTAGTGGGTAAAGAACCTTCATTGTATCTTCCTAGTCCAAACCTCAAGGGAAGGATTGTAAGGTGTGAGCTTTGTCCTAGAGTAATTAGTTAAGAGTGTGAGTCAAGGAGGTAAAAGGTGGAATTATCCCACATGTATTGGTGCAAGGATGTAGAGCTACTTAAAGCTCATTTCGTGAATAAATAAATCAACTCTATTTTGCATTACATCTCCCTTGTTTAGGGTGAGCTTGTGATGACTTAGCAACTACTCAAGATCGTGTTTATGAGTCCAAGCTAATTGATCTTGGAACCTAATTCTCTTGAGTGATAATCTAGCCAACACACACTTGTGTGCATGATGTTTCTCTTTATGTGCTCTTGACTAGAGTCTAGTCCTTCTCTCTCTTTTGTTCTCTTGACTCTCGAAGTCACGGCCGCACCTATCGCGCATCGGTAAATATATTAGGTTTTGTATCTTTTCATATATTTATGGCTTGTTACCTCTCTACTCATGTACTTGTTGACCGGAAATGTTTTTAATCGTTTTTAAGAGTTTTTAAAAAACACAATGTATTTATCAAAACCATACAATATAAATTGAAATACATTGTATTTGCCCGTACGAAATTGTACCGTACTTTACTGTACGACTGTACTTTGCAACCCCTGAGATTTATCTTTCTGTGTCTTTCTTCAAGCTGATAACCTTGGAGAACCAGTTTGAACGCCATACCATTGGACTGCCATTATTTCTATAGGAATACTATTTGTCCAAGCAAGTTTTGACTATCTAGGAGCTTATGGACCATGTTGCGGTCGGCTACAAATTTATGAAAGGAAGATTGGAATTTGTCACGGAAGATCAACCAATGAATACCATGAATCCTCGACAACAACGTACAAATTCTAGGGATTCTCGCAAGAATTCAACTCAACCCGCAAGACCTTGCTTGACACTTCTCCAACGAGAAACTCTACAACGAGAAGTCCGTTGCTTCAAATGTTTCCAAAATGGGACACCTTCTATGTATGCCCAAATAGAGGGGATAAAACTCGAGAGCAATTGCTTGCCAAGAAAGACAAATCTGCAGTAGGACTTGTTCCTGATATTTATGGCTTCTTTGTTTTCGATGTTTCCAAAGAATTATGTAGAGCCTATGGACAGATATGTGGCCTTAAGACACTTATCTTCTTTGAACCAGGAGCCACCGAAAATTTCATGTAATAGACTTGGACACCCCAAGACAAAGATCTACAACAACACAAGTGAGAAAATTGAAAACAACTGAAATGAACTTAAACAAGGAGAGAGAAAGAGAAAAAGAGAGTCGACTGGAAGCGGCGGAATTCTGCTTCCAGATGCACTTGACACTAGCCCCAAAGACAGGCACCCCTTCTCCGTATTTCTTCATTCGTATGCTTTTGAAGGTACAATGTCCGAGGGTCCTTTCTCTATAGTGCTTCCAAGCTGATCTGCCTGAGAGAGAGCCCTAATTCTGCTTATAAATGTTTAATAGATGGCCTCTGGCTCAAAAGCAACTCATATGAAAAGTCGGGCTTCCTAAAAGCTAGCACCCTCTGTCCCTAGCGCAAAACGCCAGCCTTTTCGTGTACGCATTGCCACGTCGGCGCTTTTTTTACGAATTTCAAAGAGGTCTGTATAGTTTTCCACGTCCGCATCTCTACTCAAATTAACCGTACTTTTATTTATGAGGTTTTAGGCCCCTCAGCCAACTTTGGTAACCCCTTTTGGCGTGTCGGCCAGAATCTGCAAGTTGGAAGCCACGCCATGGCACAAACTTGATATACCCCCTTCTTGGACAAAAACTAGCTCAGTAGACACCGACTCTAAGTACTGATGTACTAGACTGCACAAAGACATTAGTCACATCACATTCACATCATTATCCCCGTCAAGATCTCAAATGAGAATTAGGATCGTTGTAACTTATTTAGTAACCACAGTCGGTTACTAAACCTGCTAATTTTGTAACTTATTCAACCTGCTAATTTATTGGTAACTTTCGGAATAGTCGGTGCTAAACCAAAAGCCTCAAGGTAAAGCTCTAATACGTGAGGAGAATCTGCTAAGTCGTCCTCCATCCACTCAACATCAAGAGCCGGATAATTCTTGAACTTGATGTCACAGGACTTGGGCACCCCAAGCAGGGAATCAGACACAGCACACGAGAGAATTACTTAAAATATTTCACAACTTTAAAATCACAATTCAATTTGTTCGACACGGCCCGACGGAGTTCCATGCCCAGAGAAATTGGCCCCAAAGACTGGTGCCCCTTTCGGTATTTCTTTTATATTAATGCTTGATCAAAGTACAACTCCGGCGGGTCCTCGACTCTCAGACTCTATGTCTAGATACTCTGAAGAGTGAGGCCCTTGGGCTCCTTTTATTCTTACAAGGGATGCCAAAAGCAGAGCCCTAAAAGCAATTAAACTCAAAAGCAAACTAGTCCAAAAGCTTCCAACTCAAAAGCAAAAAGTCCCACGAGCAAGTGGTCCTCAAAAATTGCCAAAAAAGCACAAGCGCAAATTGCGGAAACGTACAAGCTGCCATGTCATCAGCCAACGCAAAAAGCAGGATTCCGTACAATTTGCCACGTCAGCTTGCCAGTGCGTTTTGCGGGGGTCCGTACTGCTGCCACGTGGCATTTTTGCCGCTGGGTCATTGTGTGTGTGTGTGTGTGTGTGTGTGTGTGTGTCCACGCAGGGTTGCCACGTCATCATTTTGTGACACTTGATCAAATATTTACGGACCAGCTTACCTTTTGCTTTCCCTTCCTTGTTTGCTAGTACTTGTTTTGGAATGAGAATCTCTTTCGTCTCTTCCACTTGTGATTGCTCGCCTGCCTCCCTATCCATTAATACTTCATGCCACGTGCACATCTAATTCTATGTGTACGTGGACCAGATGTTCCTACCTCTAGGGTTTAGGAAGCCTAGTAAGTATTCTGACAACCTTGTGAGCCTGTGTGCAGGCTGTGGATGTCCAGGCACTTAGAGTAGCTGCATACCCTCTGATTGCACAACCTAAAGCATGAGCATTACCAACCAGTACCCACAGCATGAGCATTATCACCCGCATGAACCAATTTCTTAACTGCACATGAACCACCCCTTAGCACTTAATGTTCTAAGTGACATTCACTTGATAAATTAAAAGGGAAAATCGTGGAAGTTTCCTAAAAGCTGCTTGACCCAGCAAATGGGGAGTATAAAGGGAGGCCTAGTGCTTGAAGAAGGGGCAGAAAGCAAGAAAAGAGCTCTAGGCACAAGTCAGCAGTGCAACAAGGGGGCCTTCTCCAATGTTTTCTCAGCAGAGCAGCAAGCGTTTGGACACCAGCTTCAGCGTTTTCAGTTTCAGCACTTAGCCTCGCGAGATCCTTCAACACCCGTTTTTGGCAGAGCCTCGCTGGAGTACTCGTCACGACCCAGTTCAACCTGGCGTTTTCAGTTTCCAGCAATCACAGCTAGCATTTTGCTATTTCAGCCCAGATCTGCCAGCGTTCGCTGTTTTCAGCCCTTAGCGCCTCATCGAATCCGATCCGATCTAGTTGCAGATCTTTGTCGCAAGTCCCAGCGTTTTGCAGTTCCATCACCGATCAGCCAGCGTTTACATTCAGCCCATGCTCGTCTCGAAGGTTGCAGATCAGCCCCGTGGCGGTACGTCAGTTGCAAATCCATAGCATTTTCAGATTTCAGCCTTAGCACTGTCGTCGTCATCGTCATCTGTCGTCATCGACATAGCCTCATCTAGCATCATAACATCAATACCATTGTACCAGACTTTGTGCAATCTAAAGCAAATACCTAGCAATAGAGAGGGGGGCCCTTGGAGGGGGGTTTGGGACCCCATCTGGTGTCGTCTCCTCTCTCTCTCTCTCTCTCTCTCTCTCTCTCTCTCTCTAGCACTCTCTTGCACACTCACTCACAATTTGCATTCCACTCGTGTTTTGTAATGATAGACGTTGGCATGTATGCATAAAGGCATTGTCTGCTGCAGGATTAGATTGAGTTTTGCAGGTCTAATTGCGGGCGATTACTCTTCTCTCAAGAGGGGGGTATGTTACAAGTTAGTGACGTGGTATTAGATGGGTTAGGGTTTTTAACCCTAAACCCCCAACTTGCAGAATATGACTAAGGGACCTAAAACCTAAAGAGAAAGAAACCATAAAAATTGCGTAAGAAGCTGATTGGCGGAAGGTTGACGGCGTGGCATGCTATACAAAATTCTACGTTTTGCGTTGGCTATTTCTACTACCAGTTTTTGGACGCAGATAGCTTTTTAGGAGGAATGCTTTTGGGAGGCCAAGGGCCCTCAAATATGAACTTGGGGGTCTCACTGTGGCATTCCAAATTTCGAGGAGTAGAGAAGCCCTGATGCTCTTAACTTGTTGAAGCAATATAAAGCAATACCGAGAGGGGCGCCAAGGTTTTGGGGCGAGTGCACTCCGGCAATCTAACTCGCCACTTCACGTCTCTCGCATGGATTTTGTGTGTGTGTGTGTGTGTGTGTGTGTGTGATTGGTTTTAGGGTTAGCGTTTTGTGTCGAGGTCATAGATGCATTTGATCCATGCGTTCGTTTGGCGAGTCACAGATTCACTCTCCCTAGGAAGGTAGTCCATACCAATCTCTTAGTCAAAGCTAGAATCTTCTGTGTCATGAACAGCTCTCTCTATGTGGGATTTGCATCCGTGATCATCTGCGTGGCACTAGGACATCTGAGTGACCTTCGGGTCGTGGGCTAACTTGACCGAGAGAAAAGATAAGCTGTTTTGCAGGTGTAATTGAGGACGATTACTCTTTTTTAAAAGAGGGATATGTGACAAGTTGATGCTGTGGCAGATTCTACGGAATTTTCGCAATTTCTGTTGGTTGCTGACTGTCACGTGCACATCTAACCCTATGTGTGTGGACAAGATGTTCCTACTTCTAGGGTTTAAGAAGCATAGGAAGTGTTTTGGCACCTTTGTGAGCCTGTGCATAAGCCGTGCATGTCCTGGCACTTAGAGTAGCTGCATATCCTCTGATTGCACAACCTAGGATCATTAGTATCATGATACAATACCAAGCATGAGTATTTTTTAGAGCATTGAACCCTTTTTGCCATAGTACACATTTTTCACTTATTTTTTAAATAGTGACTTTTGTTGGAAAAGTAGGTAGGGCAAATTGCTAAGGAATTATAAAAGAAACCTAGTGGGCACTCAGTGGAGGTAGAAGACAGAAGAGAGGCTCAGTGCACAAGTGCAGAGTGCAAACAGATAGCTTGCCTAGCGTTTTCTGTCACGGGGACGTGGCAATTGTTAACTATGTCACGAGGACATGGCAAAGTATGTTGTTTTCTTTCCAAGGGGTTTTATTTTATTTTTGAGACCCTCTTCTTGAAGTAGGAAACGGTCGGACATTGTATGGCCAATGTGAACGGTAGTTTCACCCGCAGATGGGTAGTGGTCGGCATTGGAATTCGTATGGTAAGAGGATGTCTAAGCTCAGAGCAAGATCATATAGGTCCCCCCGTCGCACTTAGCAAGTTGGTGGATACTAGGAAGTGAACTCAATAAAGGCCTAAAGTCAAGGTGTGACTGCCAATAGAAAGTATCCTACAATTGGGCCGCATTGCACTTTTGGATGCGGTCCCAATGAGGATAGATGGTCAGATGACCACAGGGAGCCCAACGGAATCATCTCCTAAAATTTAGGGAACTGCTATTTTGGGCCACGAAACGTGTTCACGTCATTACCTCCGGTATGACTAGGGGAACATTTTACAACTCTGCCGCGAAGTCAACTGGGCGACCAGTTGGGAGATTTTTAAGTGGCGAACCCGAAACGGGAAAATGCTTGTAAATGCGCCAAGTGGCACATTTCTGTGCACTTGCCCCACAAAGGAAAAGTTGGTGCTGAAATTTAAGCTGGGAGGAGGCTCTTTTTGCAAACTGTCACAAGTTAAGAGCTATGGAGTGCTTCCTTTCCCCCTTATGTACAGTGCGGTGCCAGGAGTGATGCCCTGCACGCTACGCACTGCTCTCTCTCTCCCCTACGAGCAGTATGTTATGCCTCACTAGTGGGCTTTTCATTTGACCAATGTACAATTATGTGGGTTCATGCGCGATTGCCGAGGCAAGAGCCTCTTGCACAGGTACTGGATTAGCTAGTGGCTAATCCCCCGTAGGTACAGGTGAATTCGGAGAGGTTTCACGTCAGAAATCTCGTCCGATTCAAAGGGCAAGTAGCCCTACATGTGCGGGAGCTCAAGGTCTTGCTACAGATGCGACCGGCACGCGAAACGGAGCCCAAAACAGGGAATTACAGCCTGCTGTGTATTTTTGCAGGTTTAGGGTTTCGGCCCTAAATGGACGCTAATACCCCCAGGAGGTTCAAGGACGTGAGGGGAGCGCTGTACGGGTGAATTGGCGCATTTTTGGGGCAGAAAACAGAGAATTCAGCGTGCTGCAGATTCTCGCCAGGTTTTGCAAAGTGTCCGTATGCGTCGGGAAAGTCACCTATTGCGTGGGGATACTGACCGTGAAGCGTCCTAGTATAGTTATGTTGCCGAAATCGGGCCAGAACAGGTGTTTCTTAGCCTAGATTGTGCGGGGCAGCTTGTAGGAGATCACAGGTTTTATTCCCACTGTTAAAGAATAAAGAAATACCGAAAGGGGCGCCAATTTTGGGGCCTACAGGTTGTCGGCGTCTGCTCGGGGCATTCTAGCTTCCGAGCCATGTGTGTATTCAAGTGTTAATTTCCCGTTACAGGTTACCTTTGCAAAGTACTCTGTGTGTGTCTAAAGTAAAGAATTTCGGGTGAAAGCCAACGCCTACCGCCCCACGGGCCGGTTTTATGGTTTGATTGCCGGGATATCAATCACTTTTTCCTTTAAGAGTGAGCCTCAATTGTTTTGGGTATAGACACAGACTACAGGAACGCGGGATTACGCTATGTCCAACAAGGGGAAGGGCATTATGGAAGAGGGTTCCTCTTTAAAGGACATGCAGGAGATCCCTATGGTTTTCGAGATTGGTGAGAGCTCACGGCCACGTCAGTCTGTACCTCCTGTCAACGTGAATGTCCCTCCAGTAGTACATGGCTTTATGACTGGGCAACTTGAGGATGATGCGTTCAAGACTCAATTAGTTGCCACGGTGAATGTCTTTTCGCAGCTGGTGCAGAATCCAAGGTTTATGGAGTTTTTGCAAGCGTCACCAGTGCAACAACAAAATAGGCAGCCTACGCCGCGTAGGGAGCTTGTTGATGCTCAAGCCCAGGTACTTCATGCGGCTCAGGAGGAGGGAACACTCGCATGTTGCGGAGTGAGGGGCTCCAAAACAGGTTCCTCCCGTGCTTGAACAGGTGGCTAGAAGGCCTATTCCATAGGTTATGCCAGTTCAGCCCACCACCTTTCAGAGCTAGCATGCTGTCTTGAATGGACAGGGAACTGGATACCAGGCTATGCACTCAGTTTTTCCACCACCCACGGTACATCCTGGGTATTTCGGGGGTGGATTAGTGTTCCAAAGTATGGCTGGTTATGTGCCTGGAAGTCAGCCGTACCTGCCAGGAACAGTGTTCGGGGGTATGCAAGGCATCATGCCAAACCCCATGTATGGTAGTATCGGCATGCAGCAAGGTTTTCACTGCAACCAGGGCCAGTTTGGGGTGCCACAGGGACATTTTGGCATGGCTGGTTTTTCTGGACAGCAGCCAGATATCGCACCTCTGATGCAAAATGTGAATGGCCAAGATGTGCCGATCATGCCTACTACAGTGCCCATGTTGCAGACCATCCCTTATGACAACTTGGGGGCATAGAGAAGCCGAAGGCTTACAAAGAAGGTGGTGCAGCTGTAAAGTTCAGTCCCTTCAGTGGTTTCGAGGATAAGACGAAGGCTCTTACCTTCCTCCAGCAGTTTGATACAGCATATGCACGAGGGAATTTTACAAAGGCCTCGAAAGTCAGGAAAGCTACCACTTTCTTAAAGGACAATGCGCTTACATGGTGGACGACATTGTTAATGCAAGGACAGGCACCCGCCACTTGGGTTTACTTCAAGCAAATGTTTGCATCTGCTTGGCTGTCAAATGAATTTGAAGCCGACGTCATGACAGATTGGCACCAGCTTACTTCAGCTTCGTGCAAGAGCTTGCTGGAATACAATAGGAGGTTTTGTAAAGCGTTATTCTCAGTGACCTCCTAGAGATTTGTGCCATTGATAGAGCAGATAGAGAAGTACTGTTGTGGGTTGCCTAAAGGACTACGAGATTACTGTACAAAGAACAGAGTGGCTACCCTCACTCAGCTTATGGAAGTTGCGAACATTGGTCTTGCCTTGTTGAAAGGAGAGGACAGTGGATTTCCGAGCAGCGACAAAGGAGGGCAGCAAAAGAAAAATTCAGCGAAGAAGCCCTTTGTGAAAACGGCTCCTGATGCGTCATAGGGGTCAGAAAAGGCCACCAAAGATAAGGATTCAGCCAGGACTTCTGGAGCGCAGGAAAAGAAACAGGAAAGGAAGCCTTTTGTGCGCAAGTCGCTCGAGGAAAAGAAGGTCCTAATGGCTGAGAACAAATGCTTTATATGCGAGCAGCCTGGTCACTTTTCTATCAATTGTCCACAAAGGAAAAGGCCAGCTGACTCAGAGGATAAAGAAGACCAGAAAGGCAAGAAGCCTAAACCCACGACAGGTTTAGTGCCAGACATGGTGGGTGACAGGCCCAGCACAGATGCCAGTGAGTTATGCAGGGCATGGAGTAAAGTTAGGGATCAGATGGCACTCATCTTCTTTGATCCAGGTGCCATAGCCAACTTTATCTCACCAGAGTTAGCTATGAAGCTGGGCATCAGAGCTGAAGAAATGGGGTATATAGCAGAGGCAGGGTTGACATGTCCTGGTTACTCAGAGTGTGTTACTCCCATCATTGGAAAACTGCATCCGCATATTTAGTCGTATGTGGACACAGAAGAGTTTTACATCATGCCGCTGGAAGGTTGTGACGCCTTGTTGGGGACCCCGTGGATGTTCTGAGTGCATGGAGTCTTGGATGCCTACAACAAAAAGATCACTGTATAGCATAGGGGCAAAACTCACATCTTGGATATAAAGCTTAAAGGAGAGTCAGTCCCTATTGTATCTGCTTTTGCTATCACTTCTGTAATAAAGAATCATCTTTCTGTGTACTTGATTTTTGCACGTGATGTCTCAGATAGTGATCTGTCAAATTTATCTGTGTTAGATAAAGAAAGGTCAGCATTTTTGCAAAAGCTTAGTGACTGTTTTTTTGATTCATTACCGTCGCAATTGCCACCAGAGACACCTGAGGACCATCGGATAGATTTGGTGCTAGGGTGTAGCCCACCAAATAGACCTTCCTACAAGGTTAGTGTGGCGTAGCAGAAAGAGATTATGGGCCAGGTTGAGGAGTTATTAGAGAAGGGGATAGTTCTTCACCCTTTTGCTCCGTTGTGCTCCTAGTGCAGAAGAAGGATGGCTCATGGCGCATGTGTATTGATTACCATGCGTTGGATAAGAATACCATCAAGAATAGGTTTCCTATTCCTAGAATTGATGATATTCTTGATCGTTTAGAGGGTGCTGCATTTTTCAGCAAGATAGACCTTAAGAGTGGGTACCATCAGATTCGTATAAAGCCAGAGGATGTGCACAAGACTGCGTTTAGGACGACATTTGGTCTTTATGAGTTTCTAGTGATGCCGTTTGGGCTAACAAATGCTCCTGCCACGTTCAACAGAATGATGGACCGGATTTTCGGCTCGCATCAATAGTTTGTTGGGACGTTCTTCGATGACATGATAGTGTATTCGAAGAATGAAGAGGAGCATAGGCGTCACTTGACCATTGTGTTCAAAGAGCTGTGCAGTCACAGGTTACTTGTCAATCCTAAGAAAAGTGAATTCGTCCTCCAAGAGATCCACTTTCTTGGCCACATAGTCTCAAAGGATGGTGTTAGAATGGATCCCGCAAAGGTCGAAGCTATCAAGACATGGCCAGACTTGAAGACTGTGCACGATGTGCGAAGCTTCTTGGGATTGTGTTCCTACTATAGAAGGTTTATCAAAAATTTTGTAGAGATAGCATCGCCTCTTCACGCTTTGCAAAAGAAAGAGGTCACTTTCAGATGGACCCAGAAAGAGATTTCAGCTTTTAGTCTCTTAAAGGAAAAGTTGACTTCAGATCCAGTTATTGTTTTGCTAGATCTCAGGAAGTCATTTGTGGTCCAGTGTGACGCGTGTGGCAGTAGCATCGGAGCAGTGCTAATGCAAGATGGACGGGTAGTAGCTTATGAAAGCTGAATTTTGCAAGGGCCAAAGAGGACTATGCAAGTCTATGAGAAAGAGCTCTTGGCCGTGATTCATGCGCTTTCTAGCTGGAAGCACTACCTCTTAGGTGCTGATTTTGTTGTCCAAACAGATCATCAGACCTTGCGATACTTCTTGACACAGTCAAAGTTATCCGAAAAGCATATGCGATGGGCAAACATTCTTTCCATGTTCCACTTCCAGATTATGCATGTGGAAGGCAAGAAGAATGTTGTGGCTGATGCCTTATCAAGAAAGCCACAAATTTCAGCTGTGTCAATTTCTTATCATCATGAGTTAGATGACATGAAGGAACAGTATACTGTTGATGAAGATTTTGCAAGGATCTTTGAACAGATACAAGAGGGGCAACATCACGAGCACTACCTCCTCAGAGATGGTTTTATGATGATGCATGGCAGACTTTGTGTCACTAGGCCACTGCGACATAAGGTCATGGAAGAGAGTCATGTCCCACCGTATGCAGGGCATCGTGGCATTGATGCAACAGTTAAAGCGGTAGAGACATTCTTCTATTGGCCTACCTTGAGGAGAGATGTGGATGCCTTTGTGCGAGCATGCATAGTTTGCCAAAAGATCAAATTTGACAGGCAAAAGGCACCAGGGTTGTTACAACCGCTGCCGATTCTGGATAAGCCATGGGAAAGCATTGCTATGGACTTTATCTTTGATCTTCCAAGAACGCCAACAGGGAATGATGGTATATGGACCATTATCTGCAGGTTCAGCAAGTAGGCCCATTTTATCCCTGTCAGGAAGAAGATAAAATCTGATCAGATGGCACGCTTGTTCATGTACAATGTGTTTAAGTACCATGATATGCCACAATCGATTATCAGTGATTGTGATCCTTGCATGACCAGTTTGTTATGGAGAGGATTGTTTGAGAACATGGGCACTACGCTCAAGTTCTCGTCTTCGTTTCATCCACAAACTGATGGACAGTCAGAAGAGGCTAATTCTACTGTCTTAGATCTGTTGAAATGCTATGTGTCAGATAATAAGGGCAAGTGGGAACGGTATTTGCCTATGCTTGAGTATGCGTACAATAATACGGTGCATTCGTCTACTGGCAAAGCACCTTTTGAGATTGTTGAAGGCGGCAAAAAGGTTCCTCCCATTTTGCATACAACGGACAAGATCTTTGAGGCAGATCGATATGTTGAGAACATGGATGAGATGTATAAGAACATCAAAGTTGCCTTGGAGAAGACTCAGGCAAAGCAGATAAAGGTTGCTGATCGTCATTGTCGTGAATTGCTATTATCACCTGGTGATTGGGTTCTTTTAAGGTTCGAAAAGGCAAGGTTAAAGAAGATGGAAGGGCAAGGAACGGCTATTTCCTAAGCTCAGCATGCGTTACTATGGGCCTTTTCAAGTGCTTAACAAGATCAGCGATGTGGCTTACAGGTTGAAATTGCCTGATGCGTGGAAGATTCATAATGCGTTTCACGTGAGTCTTCTAAGACCCTTCGTGGGTGATGTTCCAGAAGATATGCCAGACGAGGATCAGCCAGAAGTTGAGGAACTTGATGAGATCCTGGTACCTGAGCAAGTTTTGGCACATAAGGACAGAAAAGTTAAAGGACAGGTTGCAAGACGCTATTTGGTGAAGTTGAAGAACTATCCACCTATGGATGCAAAGTGGATGGAAGAGCATGAACTGTCAGAGTCACCAAATGTATTGCAGCTTTACCTTGAAGCCTTTGGGTTACAGCCTACTTATGCCCCAACCCAACGTGTGCAAAGGAGGGGTAATGATAGAGTTAGTACATCAAATGTACATATGAATTTAGTGTAATAGATGGAAATGACAAAAGTATGAAGGCCTCATTAAGTCATTTATATCTATGTGTTATGACTTTTCTTGCGGATACATGCGATGATAAAAGAGTGTTAATAGCACAAGATCATCAGTGGCGTGTATATATGGTATGCAATCGAGGACGTTTGCGATTTCAAGAGGGGGGTATGTCACGGGGACGTGGCAACTGTTAACTATGTCACGAGGACGTGGCAACTGCTAATTTTAGTTGTTGTTTTCTTTCCAAGGGATTTTGTTTTATTTTTGAGACCCTCTTCTTGAAGTAGCAAACGGTCGGACATTGTATGGCCAATGTGAACGGTAGTTTCACCCGCAGATGGGTAGTGGTCGGCACTGGAATTCGTATGGTAAGAGGATGTCTAGGCTCAGAGCAAGATCATATAGGTCCCCCCGTCGCACTTAACAAGTTGGTGGATACTAGGAAGTGAACTCAATAAAGGCCTAAAGTCAAGGTGTGACTGCCAACAGAAAGTATCCTACAGTTGGGACACATTGCACTTTTGGATGCGGTCTTAATGAGGATAGATGGTCAGATGACCATAGGGAGCCCAACGGAATCATCTCCTAAAATTTAGGGAACTGCTATTTTGGGCCACGAAATGTGTTCGCGTCATTACCTCCGGTATGACTAGGGGAACATTTTACAACTCTGCCGCGAAGTCAACTGGGCGATCAGTTGGGAGATTTTTAAGCGGCGAACCAGAAACAGGAAAATGCTTGTAAATGCGCCAAGTGGCACATTTCTGTGCACTTGCCTCACAAAGGAAAAGTTGGCGCTGAAATTTAAGCTGGGAGGAGGCTCTTTTTGCAAACTGTCACAAGGTAAGAGCTATGGAGTGCTTCCTTTCTCCCTTATGTACAGTGCGGTGCCAGGAGTGATGCCCTGCACGCTACGCACTTCTCTCTCTCTCCCCTACGAGCAGTATGTTATGCCCCACTAGTGGGCTTTTCATTTGACCAATGTACAGTTATGTGGGTTCATGCGCGATTGCCGAGGCAAGAGCCTCTTGCACAGGTATTGGATTAGCTAGCGGCTAATCCCCCGCAGGTACAGGTGAATTCGGAGAGGTTTCACGTCAGAAATCTCGTCCGATTCAAAGGGCTAGTAGCCCTACATGTGCGGGAGCTCAAGGTCTTGCTACAGATGCGACCGGCACGCGAAACGGAGCCCAAAACAGGGAATTACAGCCTGCTGTGTATTTTTGCAGGTTTAGGGTTTCGGCCCTAAATGGACCCTAATACCCCCAGGAGGTTCAAGGACGCGAGGGGAGCGCTGTACGGGTGAATTGGCGCATTTTCGGGGCAGAAACAGAGAATTCAGCGTGCTGCAGATTCTCGCCAGGTTTTGCAAAGTGTCCGTATGCGTCGGGAAAGTCACCTATTGCGTGGGGATACTGACCGTGAAGCGTCCTAGTATAGTTATGTTGCCGAAATCGGGCCAGAATAGGTGTTTCTTAGCCTAGATTGTGCGGGGCAGCTTGTAGGAGATCACAGGTTTTATTCCCACTGTTAAAGAATAAAGAAATACCGAAAGGGGTGCCAATTTTGGGGCCTAACAGGTTGTCGGCGTCTGCTCAGGGCATTCTAGCTTCCGAGCCATGTGTGTATTCAAGTGTTAATTTCCCGTTACAGGTTACCTTTGCAAAGTACTCTGTGTGTGTCTAAAGTAAAGAATTTCGGGTGAAAGCCAACGCCTACTGCCCCACGGGCCGGTTTCATTTTCTCAGCAGATCAGCCTAACGTTTGCAAATTCAGCCAACATTTTCAGTTTTCAGCCCTTAGCCTCGCGAGAACTCGCTCCCATCCGGTTGCAGATCCTAGCCAGTTTTCCCGTCGACCCAGATCAGCCTAGCGTTTTCAGACTCAGCAGATCAGACTCGCGCTTTCAGAATTCAGCAGATCAGCCTGGCGTTTTCAGATTTCAGCCAGATCAACCAGCGTTTTTGCATTTCAGCCCTAGTCCGGTAAAGCAGTTGCATATTCAGACCGCAGTACCGCCATAGCAGCAGATCCCCAGTAGAGCATCTAGCGTTTCCAGTTTTCAGTTTTCAGCCTTGACGTCGTCGTCATCAACACCATCGTCGTCGTCGACATCGTCATCGTCATCATAGTCCCTATCTTGACGACAACACCTTCGTCGCAGATCTCGGACTTCACGACGACACCTTCGTTGTCATCGTCGTAGTCTCCATCGTTGTCATCGACATAGTCATTATCAAGTACCACACTATCTAGAAGCATTGTACGAGACTTTGTGCTATCTAAAGCAAATACCTCTGTAGCAATAGAGAGGGGGGCGCTTGGAGGGAGGTTTGGGACCCCATCTGGTGTCGTCTGTTCTCTCTCTCTCTCTCTCTCTCTCTCTCTCTCTAGCACTCTCTTGCACACACACTCACAGTTTGCATTCCACTCCCGTGTTTGTTCATTGCACATTTACTCTCATTAAGTTGAGGAAGGCTCTCCCTTTCTCCAAGTAAAAGGAACCTTGAGCACTTACTGTTCACTCATCCTGAGCCGCACACATCATTCGCTTCCGTTGCACCTTACACTAACGTGGCAGATTGTACGGAATTTCCGCGCTGGCTGTTGGCGTGGCAGAATTGTACGGATTTCCGCCTTTTATGTTGGCCAATCTTAGCAATTTTTTTAGCACTAGCTTTTGATACCAGTTGCTTCTACAAATAAGTGCTTTTGACTTGATGCTTTTGTGGCTCTGCTGTTAGCATCCCTTGTACTCTTTATAAGTGCCCTAGGGCCATTCTTTCAGGCATCTAGAAGATTTGGACCCAACGGAAGTTGTACTCTTACACATCAATAGTAAAGAAATACCAATAGGGGCGCCAATCTTTGGGGCCAATGCGTCTGGGCTCAGAATTACGCCACGACGTGTTGTCTTTTGTCTCTTTTATTCTAGTGTTTGAAGGTTAAAGTGTGAAATTTGCAGTTATCTCTGTGTTTCCATCCGATCCCTCATCGGCCTCTCTCTCTCTCTCTCTCTCTCTCTCTCTCTCTCTCTCTCTCTCTCTCTCTCTCTCTCTCTCTCTCTCTCTCTCTCTCAGCACGTAGGTCTCTGCATATCAGCACGCAGGTCTCTGTTGCTCTCTCTGTCAGGTCGCAAGCAGGGTTAGGTCACGTAGGTGGCTGTTCGCGAGCAGAAACGTGCAGGCAGGTGGTTACAGCAGGCAGCGCGAGCAGGTGAGCAGCTGGCGAGCAGGTGACGAGCTGGTGAACAGCCCCATCGCCATCTCTGAACATCAGGCAGGCAGGCAGCGCACGCAGGCCATGGAGCAGCACGCATTGGAGTAAGGTTACAGCAGGCAGTGCACGCAGATTTGGGGAGTGAGCAGTAGCATAGCAAGTGCACTGGAGGCTCGCGTTGCCCTGATGTCCCGCGCAGTCCTACGCGTAGCACGTCAAGCTGTTCTACGCGTAGCAAGTCCAGCAGTCGCCCCAACTGTTCTACGTGTAGAATGTCAATATCCCTTACGTTTATTTCAATTTTAAGCCCTAAGGTAAATTTTAAGCTTAAAAAGATTTTAAGCCTTCTCTTTGCGTCCAAGTTTAAAGAGATTTAAGGCCTTAAGGTAAACTGGTTAAGTTTGCCATACTCTCAGTTCCTCACCCTAGTACCCTAGCACCCTATCCCACATTTGGGGCTCGGGCTCGATGGACCCGCCTACCGAAGGGGAAGGGCCGGGTGTAGATAGCTACACCACCCCAAAAAAAACAACGGCTACTTTCAAACGGAGAAACAGAGATACTGTACTATCACCAGGATCCTTACGCGTTGGGAAAACCTCCAGGATACATGATGAGCTACTGATGGAGAAGGTCCAGGTGATGCTCAAATCAGAGCTAAACTATATGAGGGATGACATCAGGAAGGAAATGCACGCGAACGCCGAGAGCTACACGAACTCCATGTATGGAGACATGATGAGAGAACTAAGGAGAGAGATCCGGGATCAGAGCTAAACTATATGAGGGATGACATCAGGAAGGAAATGCACGCGAACGCCGAGAGCTACACGAACTCCATGTATGGAGACATGATGAGAGAACTAAGGAGAGAGATCCGGGGGATACAGAATGAGGAAATTCACATCGTGAAAACGGAATTACGAAACCTAATCAAGGCCGAAGTAAATGTAACAGAATGCGTTATGCAAAAGAAACACGATGAGGCAGTAGCAAGTTTTGAAGCATGGAGAACAAATATGGAAAAGCACATGGAGGAAAAAGATGCAATAATCGAGGAGCTAAAAGGAGAACTTGCGGCTTGCAAATCTGCAACTAAGGAGAAGGGAGACGACCAACCTTCGATGCTGAAGGAGCTCGAGGACATGAAGGATCATATGAAAGCTCTACGGGAAGGAGATGAACAGAAATCGAAATGGGCATCTTCATGGGCGGAACGTCTTGTTAAGACACAAGAAAAGGTTGATGAAGCAGAGAAATGGATTGAGGATGCGAAGAAAGGGAAGGCCCAGATGCTTGAGACCACACCTACTTCCACCATTATTAATATGACCATTGAGGAAGAGCAGAAAAGGAAGAATCAGGCTCTGCATGTGCGGGTCACAGGGGTCAAAGACAAAGAGAATGTAGATGAAGAAGTGAGGGAACTGCTACAACGCATGGGCATCACAGAGCCTACTCACACAAGTGCATGGAGAGTGGGCAAGAAAGGAATCGATGAGAAGGGAAACGTAAAGGATAGGGTACTTATTCTCCGGTTCCCGAATATAGAAATAAGGAAAGAATTTCTAAAGAAGAGGCCAACTCTTAAGAAAACCGGTATTTTCCTGGGAGATGACTTACATTGGCACAAGTGGCACACATGCAAGAGTTGATGCCAGAGATCAGGGCAGCAAGAGAAAAGGGGAAAATCGCCTTTTATAGAGGAGGGAAAGTAGTGGTTCTGGAAAAGCGCTCATCATGACGGTGCGAGACCTATGGGGCGACGCTCCGGATAGCGGCGTGGAATTGTAATGGATCATATAGGCTAGATGTAGGTGCCTTTGAAGACAGCTTTAGGGACAGAGACAGTTTTCTACTCAGAGACACACCAGATACCGGGACAGCTTATGCCACATGTGAAGGGGTATTTATGGGAAACAGCTGGTCGACAAGACAAGAGATCTCTTCGAGGTAGCCGGGGTTCAGGAGGAGTAGCAGTCTTATTTAAAGAGGAGCTGAAACCACTACTACAGATTATCAGGAAAGATGAACAAGCAAGGTATATGTGGGTGAGAATGAGAGCCGAGACAGGGAGATTTCTATACATCGCTATATGCTACTTCCCTCCAAGTACATTAGTCTACTCCTCACCTAAAGGACAATCCCCTTTCTCCATATTGAATAATGACATATGGGAGTCTAGAGATGGAGACATCGTTCTCTTAGGAGACTTTAATGCCAGAACGGCCAACTCTCAAGCAGTATTCTATGATACTTCCGAGGAAATTCTCAGAGAAGTGGATTTATCACAGGAGGGGCTTACTAGAAACTCACAGGATAAAGAACACACTGAATATGGGAGACATCTCATGGAGATGGCAACACACATGGTTTGGCCATACTTAATGGTCTAGAGAATTTCCCTTTATCTGGGGGATTCACATGCTTCCCGCACAGGCATGGGGCCAGTACAGTGGATTATGTCATGACTTCACCAAGCTTTATTTCTAGTATCGAGGACTTTAAGGTGGGACCCTGACCAGTTGGGATTGCAGTGGATCATGCTCTCTTGACCTTATCAATGTCCTTCCAATACAATGCCTCTCAAGTACAAAGGAAGAAGACGCACACAAGATATACTTTCACACCAGAGACTAATTCAGTCCACGTGGAACAGATCTATAATAGGATGTGGGCAGCTGAGCCAGTATATACTGTAGAGGAGATTACTTCTCAGCTAACAGAGATACTACATGGAGCAGCACAAGAGGCATACCCACATACTCAGCCTGATCAGAAGAGAGGATCTGGGAACATGCCTCAAAACAGTTGGTACGACGAGGAATGCAGAGAGACGAGAACCCAGGTCCAGAAAGAGCTTACACTTGGGATCATCACATATAAGCAGTCTCGGATTGCTCTTTGGCGTATAGTACGTTGCAAGAAAAGGGCACTTTTAGCCAAACTGGAGAAGGATTTATATCAGCTCTTCTTGAGTCAGGACTCACATGAGGCCTGGCGTTTATTTCACGAGCACTCATCACCTCCGACAATTACTTCTCCTGAGATTTGGGGTCAATATGTAACATCATTATATATGGTATCTGGACAGCCTCCATTACCAGATACGCTAGAGCCATGCCCTGCTACTAGTACTTTCTTTACTACCGAAATGGTGGAAAAAGCCATTGAAATGATAAAGACAAGAAGAGCATATGATCATGAGGGTCTAGTAGCAGAACATCTGATCCATGCAAGGGAATTACTTTCAGAAGTCCTTGCTCGTCTGTTTAATCGAGTCATGTGTGAAGGATTACCTGAATCTTGGAAATTATCTACTATCGTACCTATTTTCAAGTCAGGGGATCCTACGATCCCCGGGAACTACCGTACCATTATGGTAGGTCACACATTGGCCCTATTGTACGCATCCATTCTGGAACAAAAATTGAGTAGATGGGCAGAGAATGAGGGCATAAGGGCAACAGTTAAAGCTGGATTCAGGAGGGTTTATTCCACTCTAGATCATATTCTTACGCTCAAAGCCATTATTGAGGAAGGAAGAGCAAGCGGGAGAAGGATGTATTGTTGCTTTGTGGATTTTCGAAAAGCTTTTGATACAGTACCAAGGGCTAGATTGATGCGTAGAATGCAAGAGTTAGGGGTCCCCAAAGAGATTATCTGGGGGATCATGGCCTTATATGGGTCAGTAACTGGTTATGTACGTACTCCAGAAGGGGATTCCGACATTGTTGATTCCACCGTTGGAGTAAAGCAGGGATGCCCACTGTCCCCTACTTTATTTGGTATGTATATAGATGAGGTATTAGATTACATTGATAGAGAGGTTGAAAGAGGTGCTCAACTTGCAGGGTCATGGATCCCTTTGTTGTTGTATGCAGATGATATTGTATTGATAGCAGAATCACCAGATGGAATGCAGAGGCAGTTAGATGCATTACATAAATTCGCAGAGGACAGCGGACTGTAGGTGAGTTTGGGTAAAACCAAAGTTATGGTGTTTTAACACCGCACCGCAGTGGGTTAGGAGATCGGCACCTACATTTGCATATGGCCAGGATACAGTAGAGTACACAGATGCATACACATACCTTGGTGTGGTATTTAGAGGACCGAAGTTTACTCTTAAGAAAGCAGCGGAGGCTAGATTGTCCAGAGCCTCTGCGGCCTTGGGAGGGTTGGAGAGGATGTGTTCAGAAGTGCAGTTTCAGGAACCACGAACGAAACTTTGGCTCTTTGATACTTGGTGGCTTCGGCTATGCTTGATGGGGTCCATATTTGGGGACCATCTGTGGAGCAGGATAATTGGAAGTCAATGGAGAGACCGTTGGTATCTATGATTTCCCGAATGATTAGAGCCAAGGCCTCCGTACCACACGCGATTATCCGAGCGGAACTAGCTGCCCCTCCAATAGAAATTGAAGCTCTTACCAGATCAGTGTCCTTTATACATGGTCTGTGGGATACAAATAATTGCCGATATACTAGATTGGCCCTCGAATCCTCTCGACAGTTAGCAATGAAAGGAGATACATCATGCTGGTATGCGCAATTGTCTTCGTGGTTTCAGAGACACGGGTTCAATATGGAAAGATTACCCCCCTTCCAATACTCTCTTGAGGCTCCATCACTGGCAATCACACGAATGGAGATTAATAAAATCATCCGCCAGGATCTTATACAGTTGGACACTAAGAGGACATGGGTAGACCCTACACAAGAATTGGGCGCGAAGATGGCCGACTACAAAGAAAACTTCCTACAGCTATTTGAAGATGGTTTTGTGATTCGCCCGAACTACATGGATACCCACCTGTCTCATGGTTTGAGATGTGCTATTGGTGAGATTCGTACATCCTCACACCAACTGGAAATTGGATTTTGCAGATTTAGGGGAATCCCACCTGAGAGCAGAATTTGCAAGTTATGCGGAATGGAGCCGGAGACAGAATTACACTACATATCCCATTGCACCGTATACTATGAGATACGTGGGCGTCTCCATTGCCTATTTAAAGAAGGCTTTGGACCTCTAGATAGAGTCATGCAATACCAAGATCAAAGGTGCCTAGGCCTGTACCTACTGGAACTACATCGGCACAGGGATAATCTAATGAGAAGACAAAGAGCCCTACAACCTCAGAGGCAGATCACAAATTTCTTCGGATCGAGAGAAGCAGGAATGGAAGGAGAAGCAAGAGGCCAGCAGCGAGCACAAAGAAATACCTACATTCATTCCAAAGGCACCCTCATTGACATGGCGACTGAGCTTAGGAAATCGAGACGACCACGACCGAGATACAGAAGCACACTTCGCCGGAGGAGACTACAACAAAGGATTAGAAGCATTCTAGCCAGACACCCAGAATGCTCCTAAGAAGTTTATCTAATACTTTGTATTTAGTTTTTCGCATTTATTTTCACACTTTCACACTTTTCAGACATTGTAACAGATTCACCACTTTTGTATCAGTTTGGTCTCATAGGTCACTCTGGCCTTTTGAAGACGTTAATATAACATTTCATTTCATTTTCATTTCTCTCTCTCTCTCTCTCTCTCTCTCTCTCTCTCTCTCTCTCTCTCTCTCCCCAGTTGTTTGAAGTGCTTAAAGTCTATTCTAGTATGATCTTTTCAGTTGGCACGTGGGCCCTCCTGTTATAGATGATCTCCTGCATCATCTGTGGAAACCCTCCATCCCACACGACATTATCAAAGCGGAGCTGGCCTTACTGCCGATGTTAGTGGGGCTCTCTTTCATTCAAAGATTTGAGGGAGCTACCGCAGGACGGACTATTTCACTGAGCTCTCGAGGCATCTAGGGAGTTGGCATAGGCAAGTGAGAGTAGATCATGGTATGCACATACGACGGAGTGGTTCAGAATGCGTGATCTGGATATAGAGCGGCTCCCCCCATCTCCCGCATCGTCTGTGCAAACCCTCCATCCCACACGACATTATCAAAGAAGAGCTGGCCACACCGCCGATGTTAGTGGGGCTCTCTTTCAATCAAAGATTTAAGGGAGCTACCGTAGGACGGACTATCGTACAGAGCTCTCGAGGCATCTAGGGAGTTGGCATAGGCAAGTGAGAGTAGATCATGGTATGCACATACGATGGAGTGGTTCAGAATTCATGATCTGGACATAGAGCGGCTCCTGCCATTTCAGTACGACGTCACATCTCCACTTCTTATGTGCTTTGTGTTAGCTGAACATGATGCATGGGTTAGATTTTTGTCTGGTGGTGGATGCCTAGCATATGCCTACATTTACATGCTCCCAAGATTCTTTGCATTTCTCTCGGAGTTTTAGATGCCAGGGTTGACGTTTTTTTGGAGAGATTGGATAGGTTCTATATTGGTGATTGGGCAGCTATGTGAGGAGGTGTGCTCTCCATTTTTGCAGAGACACTGCTGTCTGACCATGCCCCCATTCATTGCATTACTACCCAGGCCTGCTCAGCTTCTCGCTCTGGCTCTTGTATACCTAATAGTGAACTCTCCGACTGAGAGTTGAAAGAGCATCTACTTTCTCTTTGGAGTGCTCCTTTGAATCTTGCACACACTCCTATCGATCATATGGCTTCTTGCATTACTCTGTCTACCACTATGTATCGCAACTACCATGTCACCCAGGGATATGTTGCAGCGACATGAGTGTTGGTATAATACTGCTTTGGCTTCTATCCAGTGTCTGCTAGAGCAGTTTCTGCAGGATGCTTTTTTCATTGAGAGAGATCAACAAGCCAGACATGAACTGTTGCATGTACAACAGTTGAGCTCTGCGTTTGTCCATCATGCTTCGGTTTCTAATGAAATACTAAAGCAGATGGGATGTGTCACGAGGACGTGGCAATTATTAACCATGTCACAAAGATGTGGCAACTGCTAACCTTGGTTGTTGGTTTCTTTCCAATGGGATTTATTTTATTTATTTTGAGACCCTCTTTTTGAAGTAGCAAACGGTCGGACATTGTATGGCCAATGTGAACGGTAGATTCACCCGCAGACTGGAAGTGGTCGGCACTGGAATTCGTATGGTAAGAGGATGTCTAGGCTCAGAGCAAGATCATATAGGTCCCCCCGTCGCACTTAGCAAGTTGGTGGATACTAGGAAGTGAACTCAATTAAGGCGTAAAGTCAAGGTGGGACTACCAACAAAAAGTATCCGACAGTTGGGCCACATTGCATTTTTGGATGCGGTCCCAATGAGGATAGATGGTCAGAAGACCAGTGGGAGCCCAACGGAAGCATCTCCTAAAATTTAGGGAACTGCTATTTTGGGCCACGAAATGTGTTCGCGTCATTACCTTCGGTATGACTAGGGGAACACTTTACAACTCTGCCGCGAAGTCAACTGACGCACCAGTTGAGATATTTTTAGCAGGGAAAGCCCAAACTCGGAAACTGGGCGACGTGTCAGCTTGTGAGCGATTCTGCCACTCTGGGAGGCAAAAACGAGCTGCATATCATCAAAGGGAGCGCCATTTTCAGCCACAGGCGGATTGTCACAGGTTAAGAGCTATGGAGTGCTTTCTTTCCCTCTATGCACAGTATGGTGACGGGAGTGATGCCCCGCACGCTACATACTGCTCTCTTTCTCCCCTACGTGCAGTTATGTGATGCCCCACAAGAGGGCTACTCATTTGACTGATGTACAGTTGTGTGGGTTCATGCTTTTGTGCTGAGGCAAGAGCCTCCTTGAGCAGGAACAGGGGTAGCTAACTGCTGCTCCAAAGCAGGCATTGGTGAGGGTCATAACCTCACCGTACAGGTGCAAAATCAGCGCTGTGTATGCGCTGTAAATTCACTGTTTTTCAGCCATACGGACGCCAGGATCATTGGGAATCGTGCCCCACTGGCAAAGGACAGTTAGGGGACTGTTTGGGACTGAAAACAGGACAAAAACCAGTAAATACAGCGTGCTGAATTTACTGTTTTTGGACAGGAATCAAAGGGTATACGACAGTGCAAGCGAGTTCCAGCAGGGGAATTGGTTTCGCGCAAGTTTTGGGGCTGTTATGCTGCCGAAATTTGGCCAAATCAAATGGTATCTAGGTGGATACACGTGAAGGATTCCCAGGACCTTACCTTGTAATTTACTCTCCTAAAGAATAAAGAAATACCGAAAGGGGCGCCAATTTTGGGGCCTACAGGTTGTCGGCGTCTGCTCAGAGCATTCTAGCTTCCGAGCCGTGTGTGCGATTAAGTGTTAATTCCCATTGCAGGTTCTCTTTGCAAAGTGCTCTGTGTGTGTGTATAAAGTAAAGAATTTCGGGTGAAAGCCAACGCCTACCGCCCTACGGGCCGGTTTCATGGTTCCATTGCCGGGACATCAATCACTTTTTCCTCAAAGAGTGAGCCTGGATTGTTCAGGGTAAAGACACACAGTGCAAGAACGCGGGGATTACACTATGGCCGACAAGGGGAAGGGAATTATGGAAGAGGGTTCCTCTCCAAAGGACAGGCAAGAGATTCCTATGGTTTTTGAGATTGGCGAGAGCTCACGGCCACGTCAGTCTGTACCTCCTGTCAACGTGAATTTCCCTCCAGTAGTATAGGGCTTTATGACAGGGCAACTTGAGGATGATGCGTTTAAGACTCAGTTAGTTGCCGCGGTGAATGTCTTTTCGCAGCTGGTGCAGAATCCGAGGTTTATGGAATTCTTGCAAGCGCCACCAGTGCAACAGCAAAATAGGCAATCTACGCCGCGTACGGAGCTTGTTGAAGCTCAAGCCCAGGTACTTCATGAGGCGCAGGAGGAAAGGGAACACTCGCATGTTGCAGAGTCGGGGGCTCCAAAGCAGGTTCCTCTCGGGCTTGAACAGGTGGCTAGAACGCCTATTCCACAGGTTATGCCAGTTCAGCCCGCCACCTTTCAGAGCCAGCATGCTGTCTTGAATGGACAGGGAGCTGCATACCAGGCTATGCACTCAATTTTTCCACCACCCACGGTACATCCTGGGTATTTCGGGGGTGGATCAGTGTTCCAAAGTATGGCTGGTTATGCGTCTGGAAGTCAGCCGTACATGCCAGGAACAGTGTTCGGGGGTATGCAAGGCATCATGCCAAACCCCATGTATGGTACTATCGGCATGCAGCAAGGTTTCCACGGCAACCAGGGCCAGTTTGGGGTGCCACAGGGTCATTTTGGCATGACTGGTTTTTCTGGACAGCAGCCAGATATCGCACTTTGACGCAAAATGTGAATGGCCAACATGTGCCGATCATGCCTAGTACAGTGCCCATGTTGCAGACCATTCCGTATGACAACTTGGGGGCACTAGAGAAGCCGAAGGCTTACAAAGAAGGTGGTGCAGCGGTAAAGTTCAGTACCTTCAGTGGTTTCGAGGACAAGACCAAGGCACTTACTTTCCTCCAGCAGTTTGATACAGCTTATGCGGGAGGGAATTTTACAGAGGCCTCGAAGGTCAGGAAAGCTGCCACTTTCTTTAAGGACAATGCGCTTACATGGTGGACGACATTGTTAATGCAAGGATAGGCACCCGCCACTTGGGTTTACTTCAAGCAAATGTTTGCATCTGCTTGGCTATCAAATGAATTTGAAGCCGATGTCCTGACAGATTGGCACCAGCTTACGGCAGCTTCGTGCAAGAGCTTGCTGGAGTACAATAGGAGGTTTTGTAAAGCATTACTCTCAGTGACCTCCTACAGATTTGTGCCACTGACAGAGCAGATAGAGAAGTATTGTTGTGGGCTGCCTAAAGGGCTTCGCGATTACTGTACAAAGAACAGAGTGGCTACCCTTACTCAGCTTATGGAAGTTGCGAACACTGGTCTTGCCTTGTTGAAAGGAGAGGACAGTGGATTTCCGAGCAGTGATAAAGGAGGGCAGCAAAAGAAAATTCAGCGAAGAAGCCCTTTGTGAAAACGGCTCCTGATGCGTCACAGGGGTCAGAACAGGCCACCAAAGATAAGGATTCAGTTGGGACTTCTGGAGCGCAGGCAACGAAACAGAAAAGGAAGCCTTTTGTGCGCAAGTCGCTCGAGGAAAAGAAGGTCCTAATGGCTGAGAACAAATGCTTTATATGCGAGCAGCCTGGTCATATTTCTATCAATTGTCCACAAAGGAAAAGGCCAGCTGACTCTGAGGATAAAGAAGACCAGAAAGGCAAGAAGCCTAAACCCACGGCAGGTTTAGTGCCAGACATGGTGGGTGACAGGCCCAACACAGATCCCAGTGAGTTATGCAGGGCATGGGGTAAAGTTAGGGATCAGACGGCACTCATCTTCTTTGATCCAGGTGCCAAAGCCAACTTTATCTCACCAGAGTTAGCTATGAAGCTCGGCATCAAAGCTGAAGAGATGGGGTACACAGCAGAGGCAGGGTTGGCATGTCCTGGCCACTCAGAGTGTGTTACTCCCATCATTGGAAAACTGCGTCTGCATATTCAGTCGTATGTGGACACTGAAGAGTTTTACATCATGCCGCTGGAAGGTTGTGACGCCTTGTTGGGGATCCCGTGGATGTTCCGAGTGCATGGAGTCTTGGATGCCTACAACAAAAAGATCACTGTACAGCATAGGGGCAAAACTCATATCTTGGATGTAAAGCTTAAAGGAGAGTCAGTCCCTATTGTATCTGCTTCTGCTATCACTTCTGTAATAAAGAATCATCTTTCTGTGTACTTGATTTTTGCACGTGATGTCTCAGATAGGGATCAGTCAAATTTATCTGTGTTAGATAAAGAAAGGTCAGCATTTTTGCAAAAGTTTAGTGACTGTTTTTCTGATTCATTACCGTCGCAATTGCCGCCAGAGAGACCTGAGGACCATCGGATAGATTTGGTGCCAGAGTGTAGCCCACCAAATAGACCTCCCTACAGGGTTAGTGCGGCACAACAGAAAGAGATTATGGGCCAGGTTGAGGAGTTATTAGAGAAGGGGTTGATTCAGCCTAGTTCTTCACCCTTTTGCTCCCCAGTGCTCCTAGTGCAGAAGAAGGATGGCTCATGGCGCATGTGTATTGATTACCGTGCATTGAATAAGAATACCATCAAGAATAGGTTTCCTATTCCTCGCATTGATGATATTCTCGATCGTTTAGAGGGTGCTGCAATTTTCAGCAGGATAGACCTGAAGAGTGGGTACCATCAGATTCGTATAAGCCCAGAGGATGTGCACAAGACTGCGTTTAGAACGACATTTGGTCTTTATGAGTTTCTAGTGATGCCGTTTGGGCTAACAAATGCTCCAGCCACGTTCAACAGAATGATGGACCGGATTTTCCGCTCGCATCAACAGTTTGTTGGAACATTCTTCGATGACATGATTGTGTATTCGAAGAATGAAGAGGAGCATAGGCGTCACTTGACCATTGTGTTTGAAGAGCTACGCAGTCACAGGTTACTTGTCAATCCTAAGAAAAGTGAATTCTTCCTTGAAGAGATCCACTTTCTGGGCCACATAGTCTCAAAGGATGGTGTTAGAATGGATCCCGCAAAGGTCGAAGCTATCAAGACATGGCCAGACTTGAAGACGATGTCAGAAGCTTCTTGGGATTGTGTTCCTACTATAGAAGGTTTATCAGAAATTTTGCAGAGATAGCATCGCCTCTTCACGCATTGCAAAAGAAAGAGGTCACTTTCAGATGGACCCAAAAAGAGATTTCAGCTTTTAGTCTCTTAAAGGAAAAGTTGACTTCAGATCCAGTTATTGTTTTGCCAGATCTCAGGAAGTCATTTGTGGTCCAGTGTGACGCGTGTGGCAGTAGCATCGGAGCAGTGCTAATGCAAGATGGACGGGTAGTAGCCTATGAAAGCCGAATTTTGCAAGGGCCAGAGAGGACTATGCAAGTCTATGAGAAAGAGCTCTTGGCCGTGATTCATGCGCTTTCTAGCTGGAAGCACTACCTCTTAGGTGCTGATTTTGTTGTCCAAACAGATCATCAGACCTTGCGATACTTCTTGACACAGTCAAAGTTATCCGAAAAGCATATGCGATGGGCAAACATTCTTTCCATGTTCCACTTCCAGATTATGCATGTGGAAGGCAAGAAGAATGTTGTGGCTGATGCGTTATCAAGAAAGCCACAAATTTCAGCTGTGTCAATTCCTTATCATCATGAGTTAGATGACATGAAGGAACAGTATACTGCTGATGAAGATTTTGCAAGGATCTTTGAACAGTTACAAGAGGGGCAACATCACGAGCACTACCTCCTCAGAGATGGTTTTATGATGATGCATGGCAGACTTTGTGTCATTAGGCCATTGCGACATAAGGTCATGGAAGAGAGTCATGTCCCACCGTATGCAGGGCATCGTGGCATTGATGCAACAGTTAAAGCGGTAGAGACGTTCTTCTATTGGCCTACCTTGAGGAGAGATGTGGATGCCTTTGTGCGAGCATGCATAGTTTGCCAAAAGGTCAAGTTTGACAGGCAAAAGGCACCAGGGTTGTTACAACCACTGCCGATTCCGGATAAGCCATGGGAAAGCATTGCTATGGACTTTATCTTTGATCTTCCAAGGACGCCAACAGGGAATGATGGTATATGGACCATTATCTGCAGGTTCAGCAAGCAGGCCCATTTTATCCCTGTCAGGAAGAAGATAAAATCTGATCAGATGGCACGCTTGTTCATGTACAATGTGTTTAAGTACCATGGTATGCCACAATCGATAATCAGTGATCGTGATCCTCGCATGACCAGTTTGTTCTGGAGAGGATTGTTTGAGAACATGGGTACTACGCTCAAGTTCTTGTCTTCGTTTCATCCACAAACTGATGGACAGTCAGAAGAGGCCAATTCTACTGTCTTAGATCTGCTGAAATGCTATGTGTCAGATAATAAGGGCAAGTGGGAACAGTATTTGCCTATGCTTGAGTATGCGTACAATAATACGGTGCATTCGTCTACTGGCAAAGCACCTTTTGAAATTGTTGAAGGCGGCAAAAAGGTTCCTCCTATTTTGCACACAAAGGACAAGATCTTTGAGGCAGATCGATATGTTGAGAACATGGATGAGATGTATAAGAAGATTAAAGTTGCCTTGGAGAAGACTCAGGCAAAACAGAAAAAGGCTGCTAATCGTCACCGTCGTGAATTGCTACTATCACCTGGTGATTGGGTTCTTTTAAGGTTCGAAAAGGCAAGGTTAAAGAAGATGAAGGGTAAGCAACGGCTGTTTCCTAAGCTCAGCATGCGTTACTATGGGCCTTTTCAAGTGCTTGACAAGATCAGCGATGTGGCTTACAGGCTGAAATTGCTTGATGCATGGAAGATTCATAATGCGTTTCACGTGAGTCTTCTAAGACCCTTCGTGGGTGATGTGCCAGAAGATATGCCAGTTGAGGATCAGCCAGAAGTTGAGGAACTTGATGAGATCCTGGTACCTGAGCAAGTTTTGGCACATAAGGACAGAAAAGTTAAAGGACAAGTTGCAAGACGCTATTTGGTGAAGTTCAAGAACTATCCGCCTATGGATGCAAAGTGGATGGAAGAGCATGAACTGTCAGAGTCACCAAATGTATTGTAGCTTTACCTTGAAGCCTTTGGGTTACAACCTACTTATGCCCCAACCCAACGTGTAAAGGAGGGGTAATGATAGAGCTAGTACATCGAATGTACATATGAGTTCAGTGCCATAGATAGAAATGGCAAAAGTATGAAGGCCTCATTAAGTCATTTGTATCTATGTATGTTACGACCTTTCTTGCGGATACATGCGATGATAAAAGAGTGTTGATAGCACAAGATCATCAGTGGCGTGTATTTATGGTATGCAATCGAGGACGTTTGCGATTTCAAGAGGGGGGTATGTCACGAGGACGTGGCAGTTATTAACCATGTCACAGAGATGTGGCAACTGCTAACCTTGGTTGTTGGTTTCTTTCCAATGGGATTTTATTTATTTATTTTGAGACCCTCTTTTTGAAGTAGCAAACGGTCGGACATTGTATGGCCAATGTGAACGGTAGATTCACCCGCAGACGGGAAGTGATCGGCACTGGAATTCGTATGGTAAGAGGATGTCTAGGCTCAGAGCAAGATCATATAGGTCCCCCCGTCGCACTTAGCAAGTTGGTGGATACTAGGAAGTGAACTCAATTAAGGCGTAAAGTCAAGGTGGGACTACCAACAAAAAGTATCCGACAGTTGGGCCACATTGCATTTTTGGATGCGGTCCCAATGAGGATAGATGGTCAGAAGACCAGTGGGAGCCCAACGTAAGCATCTCCTAAAATTTAGGGAACTGCTATTTTGGGCCACGAAATGTGTTCGCGTCATTACCTTCGGTATGACTAGGGGAACACTTTACAACTCTGCCGCGAAGTCAACTGACGCACCAGTTGAGATATTTTTAGCAGGGAAAGCCCAAACTCGGAAACTGGGCGACGTGTCAGCTTGTGAGCGATTCTGCCACTCTGGGAGGCAAAAACGAGTTGCATATCATCAGAGGGGGCGCCATTTTCAGCCACAGGCGGATTGTCACAGGTTAAGAGCTATGGAGTGCTTTCTTTCCCTCTATGCACAGTATGGTGACGGGAGTGATGCCCCGCACGCTACATACTGCTCTCTTTCTCCCCTACGTGCAGTTATGTGATGCCCCACAAGAGGGCTACTCATTTGACTGATGTACAGTTGTGTGGGTTCATGCTTTTGTGCTGAGGCAAGAGCCTCCTTGAGCAGGAACAGGGGTAGCTAACTGCTGCTCCAAAGCAGGCATTGGTGAGGGTCATAACCTCACCGTACAGGTGCAAAATCAGCGCTGTGTATGCGCTGTAAATTCACTGTTTTTCAGCCATACGGACGCCGGGATCATTGGGAATCGTGCCCCACTGGCAAAGGACAGTTAGGGGACTGTTTGGGACTGAAAACAGGGCAAAAACCAGTAAATACAGCGTGCTGAATTTACTGTTTTTGGACAGGAATCAGAAGGTATACGACAGTGCAAGCGAGTTCCAGCAGGGGAATTGGTTTCGCGCAAGTTTTGGGGTTGTTATGCTGCCGAAATTTGGCCAAATCAAATGGTATCTAGGTGGATACACGTGAAGGATTCCCAGGACCTTACCTTGTAATTTACTCTCCTAAAGAATAAAGAAATACCGAAAGGGGCGCCAATTTTGGGGCCTACAGGTTGTCGGCGTCTGCTCGGAGCATTCTAGCTTCCGAGCCGTGTGTGCGATTAAGTGTTAATTCCCATTGCAGGTTCTCTTTGCAAAGTGCTCTGTGTGTGTGTATAAAGTAAAGAATTTCGGGTGAAAGCCAACGCCTACCGCCCTACGGGCCGGTTTCAGGATGAACAAGGAATTTTTTCATGTTTATCGGGAGAGCCCCTGGCAGTATTCTTCGTGCTCTACAGGACGCAGACAGACATGTTTGTACGGACTTAGACAGAGTCTTGGAGATTGCTATGGAGTTCTACTTTAAGTTGTTCACAGCTCTGCCGACCGCGTAGGACGTGGCATGCATGGTTCCCAGATATGGTGTGTTAAATGAAGGCTGTTGGCATCGCTCGATCAGATATATTTTTAAGGTGCTTCGCTGTCCTTTTCTCACTGCTCACCCTTCATTGGTTGTTTATAGTGGATTTAGATGAAGATGAGGAAAGGTCTACCTCAGATCTTAGAGGAGTCTGATCATTAGCCGTTGATATGGACCCCTCTGTTTAGGACTTTTGAGGGGCACTGGTTGGAAAACGGACTCACATGGATTGGGCTGGCTGGACAGAGAGCATGCAGCATCCCTTGCTCAGTGGTCACAACATCGTTGTTTGGATGCAGAGTTCATTGATGGTGAGTTTGGTCTGCGTAGAGGGATACATACTCAAATTGCAGAGATTGACGATGCGCTTCCCCATTTTGGAGCAAGGTGATGCAGGGCACTGCTGATCTGCCTACTCATGATAGATGGTGGGGTATGTTTGATGCTAGTCGTACTCCACTGGGTGCTCGCCTTGGTTGCATTGGTTTTGCAATTGACTCTATGCAGTCCGCCGTATACTTCATGTGGTTAATGCTTCATGCTGGGTTGCTAGTGGCGACATGGGCTGGCAATGTTGGCCTTGATCGGACCTGTTTTGTGTTGTGCCTTACATGTAGAGGAGACTATCTGTCTTTTGGATTATCCACATGCACATATGGTTTGGCGTTCGGTTTGTGCGTTGCTCTGTCGGGCAGCTGTTTACACATGCTTTTCTTTTGGGGTTCCGTTTGTTGTCTGCTACAGTTCCCAGGCTCTCACCTTGCTTTTGAAGCAGAAGGTGACGATCCTGTTTTCCATTGAACAGATCTCGGCTGTCAGCTGGGCACACACTATACGTTGCCAGATACTATTGAGACGCACTCCACGAATTGATTTCTCTACTGCGATTTAATTCACCTCATGGATTTGGAAGGCCAGATGCTTACATGATATTGGTGGTCATCCGTGCACTTCTGCAGATACACTCAGTGGTATCTGTACAGGGCTAGTTTTCACTCTCTGCTGTCAGTGGGGTACCTTAATCGGCTCCTCCAGGGCAGTGGAGGAGGGCCGCCATGCTTTCTTGAGCTGGTGGGGGTGCATTGCTTCGTTCTTTACAGTGTCACAGGGCCAGTTACCTGGCACCAGGATGGTTCATTACTCTAGGACTCCTACAGACCACCCGGAGCTTGGAGGCCTCGTACATATGTTTTGATTGGTACGGCTCTTTGAGGACAGGCTGAACATCCTCAAGGACACCTAGTACTCACTACAGACTTTTCTTTTCCCAAAAAGAAAAAAAAGTAACACGGTTATGTTTATTTATTTTGACCTTAGAGCGTCAACAAACTCAGAGGACGTGGTGAAACATTTTCAATCCAAAATACATATTTTTCCAAAGCTGGATGGTTGCCTTTGACGCAATAAGAGGTATTGGCATATGCAATGGTGCCTATTGTAACCATATTTACCGAGGGCATCACTCAGCATCTGTTTTTTTAATTTCACTTGTTTTATCTCATTTCCTTGGCCTTATGGGAGAGCGCAATGAAGTTTAGATTTTCTGGGTTTCTTTTGTAGCTGAGACTGATTTTGGCAATATTTTGAATCTCTTGACATGGTAATGTCTTTTTCATGCAGTGTTGCAACATCAGCTGGCCTTTCTGCAACTTTGATGTTAGTGGTTCTTTTAGGGAGGGCTGCGTTTGTGTTTCCCCTCTCTGCTTTTTCGAACTTGGTTCGACGGGCTCCGGGTACTAGGATAAATGGTCGGCAGCAGGTAGTTATATGTGTGTTACTTGCTCAATTTCTAGAGCTGCATGCAAATGATTTTTTCCTTCAAATCTCAACTTAAATAATGCTATTATTGTGCAGGTGATCATTTGGTGGGCTGGTCTGATGAGGGGGGCTGTTTCAATTGCCTTGGCTTATAACAAGGTATTTTCTGTGAGGGTTGTATAACTGAATAGCCACCCACGGCGCCTTTGACATGGAATTGACCAGACATTGTTTTCTGCATTGTAGTTCACGGCCATAAGTGCAGTCAATGCAACAATGATCACCAGTACAATAATTGTCGTTCTCTTCAGTACTGTGGTAAGCTGGGCATGAAATTTTTAATACCAAAATATTTGCCTTCAGGCCTGTTATAATAAACAGGATAGATTTCTTATGAGCTCAATACGGTAGTGCAGGTCTTTGGACTTTTGACAAAACCATTAGTGCTATGGTTAGTGCCTCCCCATCTCAGGTCATTGGTCGATTCTGAGCCAACCACTCCCAAGGAAACCAGTTTTAGCTCAGACCTTCAAGTCCCTTTTCTGGAGGACGATGAGCCAGGTGAGGGTGTGACAGTACAGCTTAGTAATCCTAGGCAAATTGGGCCTAGTAGCAGTCTTCGAATGCTGTTGAGAACCCCTTCTTCATCTACTGTGCACCATTTTTGGCGGAAGTTTGATGATTCATACATGCGGCCTATGTTTGGAGGTAGGGGTTTTGTACCAAGTCTTCCACGCATTCCTAGTGGAGAGGCATTGGATGCAAACAACCATTGAAACGATGCTGACATTCTCTTGCCAATCATCAGCTGATTTTTCTTTAAACCTGGACACATTTGAGATCCTAGTGCTGAGTTCCAGCTACAATCGGACAAAAAATCAGCTTCACTCAGAATCTGGAAACGAAAGAGGAATCCGTGTAAGAGGCTATGCAGCTCTATCTTGGGTGGTTTGCATGGTATAATTTTGTAATCATCTGTAGGTTCCCATTCTTTCATTCTTTCTACCTGGCACAATTGTCCAGCTGTCGAGCATTCTGCTCGGTATTGTGTTAGGCACAAGAAAGGAGCTTTTTGTACTCCATGTTCAGACCTATTTTGTAATGCTCAGAAGGAATTGGAATGGTGATATTCAGTGACGGTGGAAAAACTAAACAAGCTGGTTGTGTAAAATTCAACAAGCTTTGTATTCTAAGAATAAAAATTACCAAGCTTATGCTGTCTGGCATTAAGCCATATTAGAACAATCATGCTCATTATTTTGGCTTGCCAAAAGTCTTGAATATTAGTGTTGCCCTTACCTTAACTTATCACTAGTATTTCATATTTGCTACAATTTGATAATCTATAGATATATCATAATGGCTCTAACTTTGAAAAAATGAATTAACTTGTTAAATGATTCTTATAGGAAATGGCCAAGGATATTACACCCAACACGTAAGGGATGTGGTTGTGTGTGTGTGTACAAAAATCATCGCCCTGGCGTTTCCCTATTGTAGATTCCATCAACAAGATTTACAAAAAAAAGAGAGAGAGAGAAAGAAATGATATATTAACGTCTTCAAAAGGCCAAAATGACCTATGAGACCATCAGACACAAAGTGGTGAATCTAATACAACGTCTGAAGTACAAGTACAAAAAGTACTGAAAGTAAAAATGAAAACTGAAAATGAGTGTGAAATGTGAAATGTGAAATGTGAAAATGTAGAATAGGCCCTCAAATGACAATCTGGGTGTCGTGCTAGAATGCCTCCGATCCTCTGTTGGAGTCTCCGTTGATGGAGTGTGCTCTTGTGTCTCGGTCGTGGTCGTCTCGATCTCCCGAGCTCAGTCGCCCGGTCAATAAGGGTGCCTCTCGTATGAATGCGGGTACAACCCTGTGCTAGTGGTTGGTCTCTTGGCTCCCTCGATCCAAAGAAGTCTGTGATCTGTCTCGTGCTCCATGTCTCCTCAACAGAGTATCTCTATGTCGGTGTAGCTCAAGTAGATATAAGCCAAGGCATCTCTGGTCCTGATACCTCATGACTCTATCTAGGGGTCCAAAACCCTCCTTGAATAAGCAATGGAAGCGCCCTTGTATCTCATAATACACAGTGCAGTGGCATATGTAGTGTAGCCCTGTCTCTGGCTCTCTACCACATAGTTGACATATCCTAGACTCTGGCGGTATCCCTCTGAATCTACCCGTCTCAGTCTCCAGCTGGTGTGAGGATGTGCGAATCTGACCAATAGCACATCGCAGACCATGAGACAAATGAGTGTCCATGTAGCTCGGACGAGTCACAAACCCATCTCCCGAAAGTTGGAGAAGGTGCTCTTTGTAAAAAGCCATCTTCGTGCCCAACTCTTGCATCGGCTCTACCCATGTCCTCTTGGTGTCCAACTGTATTAGATCTTGTCGAATGAGTCTGGTGATCTCCGTCCGTGTGACTGGCAGGGAGGGTGCATCTAGGGAATACTGAAAAGGAGGCAATCTATCCATGCTGAGACCATGTCTCTGAAACCATGAGGTCATCTGCGCATACCAACATGATGCATCTCCTTGCATCGCTAACTGTCTAGAAGACTCAAGAACCAATCTAGTATATGTGCCTCTATGTGTATCCCATAGACTGTGCATAAAGGACACTGATCTAGTAAGAGCCTCAATCTCAATAGGAGGGACGACCTCCGCTCGAATAATCGCATGTGGTACGGAGGCCTTGGCTCTAATCATCCGGGATATCATAAATACCAAGGGTCTCTCCATGGTCCTCCAACTGTCATGATTCACAGATGGTCCCCAAACTTGGACCCCATAGAGCATAGCTGAAGCAACCAAAGTATCAAAGAGCCATAGCTTTGTTCGTGGTTCTTGAAACTGAACCTGCGAACACATTCTCTCTAGCCCTCCCAATGCCGCATAGGCTCTGGACAATCTAGTCTCTGCTGCTCTCCTCAGAGTAAACCTCGGTCTCGTGAATACCACCCCCAGATATGTATATTCATTTGTGTACTCCACAATGTCTTGACCATATACGAGTGTAGGTGCTGATCTCTTGACCCATTGTGGTGTGGTGTTAAACACCACAACCTTGGTTTTACCAAGGTTCACAGACAGTCCACTATCCTCTGCAAAGTTGTGCAATGCATCTAACTATCTCTGCATGCCCTCTGGCGACTCTGATATCAACACAATATCATCAGCATATAATAATAAAGGGATCCATGTCCCTGCTAGCTGAGCGCCTCTGTCACCCTCTCTGTCAATGTAGTCAGAGACCTCATCTACATACATACCAAAAAGTGTAGGGGACAAAGGACACCCCTGCTTCACTCCAATAGTGGAATGAACAATGTCAGAAATCCCCTCAAGAGTGCGTACCTGGCCAGTCATCATTGAGCCGTATAAAGCCATGATCCCCCATATGATCTCTGTGGGTACTCCGAACTTCAGTAGCTTGTGCATCAATCTGGCCCTCGGCACTGTGTCAAATGCTTTGCGGAAGTCCACAAAGCAACAATACATCCGTCTCCCATGTGCCCGACCCTCCTCAATAATGGCTCTGAGTGTAAGAATATGGTCCAAAGTGGAGAAACCCCTCCTGAATCCAGCTTGTCCTGCTGCTCGTATGCCCTCATTTTCTACCCATTTACTCAGTTGTTGTTCAAGAATGGATGCATACAACCGTGCCAATGTGTGTCCTATCATAATAGTACGGTAGTTCCTTGGCACAATGGGGTCCCCTGCCTTGAAGAGAGGTATAATAGTAGATAAGAGAGAGAGAGAGAGAGAGAGAGAGAGAGAGAGAGAATTATCGTCCACAAAGGTCAGATATGACCCATGGGACCAAAACAAAACATTACAGCTGTTCTTCTAAGGTGGAGGCTTTAGATACATATCAATTAGGGACTGAGGGTCCACAAGGGAAAAAGGGAAAGAACAAGAAATAAAATCTAAGGGGGGTCAAGTGTGGGAGTTCGAGACTCCTGGATGATGGCTTTACCGCCACGATAGATTGCCCATTTATCTTGTTTACGGGCTTCATGCATCTTCTTGAGCTCGCTTGCTTTAAGCTTGAGTTGATTTGTGGTCAATTCCTCGGCGATCCAAATCTTTGTCCCCTTGAGGCGGCAGGATTGTCGTAGCAGGTTCGTCCATTCTTCCTTGTTCTTGAAAGTGAGGATGCATTGACCAGGTGGCACATGTTTATGCGTGTCGTTGATCCAAGAAACATTGTCGGGCTTGATGTTAGCTGGTTGTAGAATGTTGTTGAGCTTGGTGATGGCTTCTTTGAGTGTGTCCTCCTCGGTGCAGCATGGTTAGGAGAGTCCTTCAATCCTAATCTTGAGAGCAAGGGATTCTTGTAAGGTTGCTTGTATTTTGTTATTGATCTTCTTATGTACTACCTCATGGGCTTCTTTTTGGGCTGCCTTGATTGACTCAATGAGAGAAGCTTCGACTTCATGTGTTTTTGCTAGCACAATTTCGTTCTCCTTTGCCTTCGTCTCCTCAAGCTTACTCAAGCGTTGTTTGAGTTCGGCATTCTCCAAAATAAGCTCTCGGATCTGAGTCTCCAGGGCTGTGATCCTTGAGTCTTGACGAGCAGCGAGCTCTCGGATCTGAGTCTCCAGGGCTGTGATCCTTGAGTCTTGACGAGCAGCGGGATCCTTCTTAGGTGCAGCTGCCACCGTAAGAAAACTCTTGTGAGTGCTGGACATTGGAGCTTCTCGCCTCTCTTATGTGGGTACGCCTGAACAAGGCTAGGCTTAACTTGCATAGGTCACGGCTATGGGAACAAGATCGAGGCTATTAGATGTTTGAGAAGAGGTTGAGAGTGAAGTGAAGCTTAGGCAGGGAATGGGTCTTGACTCTTTGTTATGTGGGGACGCCTGTACAAGGCTAGGCTTAACTTGTACAGGTCACGGCTATGGGAACAAGGTCGAAGTGATTGGATGTTTGAAAGGAGATTGAGAGTGAAGTGAAGCTTAAGCGGGGAACGGGTACGCAGAACGTCGAAGCACACAGTCGATGGGCCCGATGAGGGGAATGGCTCTGCAGCTCGTCGAAGCAGATGGTCTAGGTCACGCCTGGCGGGTTGTTGCTGTCAGCATTCGAAAACAGGGTTGTTGTTGGTGAGTTGTTGTTTGCTCTCACCTAGAGAGAGAGAGAGAGAGAGAGAGAGAGAGAGAGAGATTTACAAAAAAATTGTGTGTGTGTGAGAGAGAGAGAGAGAGAGTGATTTATCGTCCGCGTAGGTCAGATATGACCTATGGGACCAAAACAAAACGATACAACAATTCTGAATGAGAGTATGTGATACATATCAGTTAAGGTCCCAGGGACCATCAATAGGGAAAAACATAAAGAACAATAGAAAACCTAAAGTGGGTCAGGTGATGGGGAAGCCAATCTCGGAGTCTGAAACTCTTGGATAATCGCTTTACCACCTCGGTAGACCGTCCATTTTCCTTGTTTGCAAGCTTCGTGTACTTTCTTGAGCTCGTTTACCTTGAGTTTGAGTTGATTGGTGGCCAGTTCCTTTGCGATCCAAAACTTGGTTCCCTTGAGGAGACAGGATTGGCGAAATAAATTCATCTGCTCCTTTCCCTTGAAGGTAGAGAGAGAGAGAGAGAGAGAGAGAGAGAGAGAATTCACATATAATGTTTCTCTTTTACAGGCAAATGAGACTCTTCATTCCATCTCCCCTACACTATTTGAGTTTCCATATCTTTGAACAATTTTTCATGTTTCATCTCCTCTACACTTGGACTTCCACATCTTTAGGTCCATTCATTCTCACATTTCCTACCATTAAAATGAAAGGGTTGCACTATTGGCTCAATCAACATAAAATGTCTATACTATGTAGAGGAAGGAAAGCACTGAGCAAATGCTAAAAGTGTGCAGTACTTTCATTATAAACCAAATCATTAATTTTATTGTTTTATAAATTGTGTGGAGACCTAGTTGTTTAAAACAAGCTTATTTTTTTCTCATCTCTTCTCACAACCTTGCCTTGGTTATGTGCCTTGAAAAGTAGTCACTCTAATGAGTTATGGATTAGGCTCCTAGTACAATTTAAAAAAGTTAAAAATTACGAATAATTGGATTGTTGAACCAAAGAGGCTATTGGAAGGCTTTGCCTCTCCCATATCGTCAGATAGCCCTTTTTCTTCTTCTCTTCTCGCATAGGATTGCAATTGCTCTTCTCCTCCTCCTCTCTTGCATGCACTCATGTCCACTGCTTTGTACACCTTGAATAGAGTCCTTTGTTGACTAGCCCCACTATTAGGGGGTAGTCCATGAGGCATAGTTTTTAGTTATTGTTCTGATAATTAAGTCTCTATAGAGGTCATGTAAAATGAAACATAATACAATTATGTAATGAATATCGCAACTATGGTGGAAGTTGCAAAGGTTATTGGATTGAAGCTTGTAATTAGTATGCTTTTTGTTGCAGCTCCACCATGAAGCAGCCGTTGTGTGCAACGTGGCTTGATGGGAGTGGGCAACACCAAGGTCCTTGCCTTGTTCAGGCATATGGCTTCAACCATATCCATTGTCTATCGCACTCCTGTTTCCTTGCGATTGGGTGTTGGAGCCATAATCAACGGTGCAATCGAGGTCCTTGATTGCCGATAGCCCCTCTGTGTGAGCGTCCTCAACTGGTATGGTAAGCTAACTCCACCCCCACTCATCCGTCCGGAACCATGTAAAGTTGGACTTGCGGAGGTTGACGCTTTCCTGTGAAAAACGTCCCTGATTGGTTTGAGAAAAAAAGAAAGTGCATGGCCAATTGTGCCCACTCGCACAACCCTCACCCTACCATTAAGCTACTTCACATGGTCATTACGGAAAATTTGAGCTCATTTTGAGGTTGCCTATTTAAGGCAAAAGACAAAAAAAGGGGGACGTTGCCCACCCGTTGAGCGGATCCCAAACGAGGTGCTCAATCGAAATTGATAATCCAGGCGGGTCTGCCAACCAACCGATCAGCCGTGGTCATCATACTCTGACCGGCAATCCCCTACATCTCTGCTGCGAAAGGTCGCAGGCCCAATCAGCTACAAGCGGCGCCTCATAATTTATCCCATCCGTTCGGCGTACGCTAAGCCCTTGCGGTAAACTCAAACTTATTGTCATTTCGGGTCAGCCCTTAAAGGGCCCCCCTTCTCAGGCGCTGCGCGATCCCATTCCCATCATTTCCTTCACATAAACTCTTATTTTCATCACTTTAATAACGATTTTGTTATCTCACAAAATTCAACACATTCTCAATAGTGTCAAAATAATCTAACTAAATAACCTCCAAGTGGTGGTGCAACATGTATATCACACTACATAGGAAACCTCCAATCAAAGTCATCTCCACATCATGTGGCCATCATGTACAAAACAAACACAAATGAAATGTATAGAGAGAGTAACATACCAAATCAGCTTAAGGACCCTCCAAACCAAACTACAAGTGCTAGTATGTCATTCATCTCATACTACAAAAACACCAAAATGCCATGTCAATGTCATATGGATGCCATGTACATAAAACACATAAATCAAAACATCAAGATGTACTGTTAGAATAGAGTTTCCTAAACCAAGTGTGCATGCGCAATCAAAATTTCACAGGTTCACATGCAATGTCGGATAAACATCTTCCATAGAGCACGTCATTTAGCTCTAAACACATGCAATGCCTCATATCTTCCGCACAAGCTCGGCCCAAACCACCACACCCCGCAAACCAGTTTAAAACATAGTCATGAGGCTCAGTAAATGTTGCCAGCAACAACCACTAGATCATATAAAAAGTAAAATAGAAACGTGATGCAAACACACATATACTATAACATTCACTAGTATCATACATTGGACTAGTATTATCGAAAGAACAAAGAAGGCCGCTCTGCCCCGCCTCTAAGAATAATACCATCAATCTCCATGAGGAAAACTAAATCATCTATCATGTGGCTACAATCTGTTGGAAACAATCTCTCGACAATTTTCTCCCTTGCCTCTCTATCATAGGGTGACATAGGATGTTCAACACGATACCAAAGACACATGGTAAGATCAAGTACCTGCATAAATAAATAACTCAAAGAATGAATGTCTTCACTACAATGTCTTTAGTTAGGAAATAAAATTATGAAACTAAGTTTGTTATCTCACCACCTCTCTAGTGAGTGGATGCCGATATGCCTTCTTATTACACATGAGGGTCCATGTACGTAAGAGCACAAGTCCTACCCTAGTTGTATCTGCAATAAAATCTCAAATATGCTCTACCATGCACATGGTGACTTAAAACTCCCCATCGGCCAAAAACTGACGTGCAATATCCATGCACCCTGTCACTAGACCCTTGGAAAATGTGTTCCACTTGGGAGAACTCATGCCCTCTACAAAAGTGAATGATGACGTAAGGATACAACCATAGTAAGCTCTAGGTACTAGTCCAAAGAGTAGTTACTTACCCAATGGGATTGGTCCTAGACCATCGACAAGTAAACTTGTAGGAAAATCTGTAAAGATAAGCCTAGCAACCTCACAACACGATGCTACAAGAAAACCAAACAAACAATGCAAAATAACATGCAAATTAAGTAACCATTATCCAAATCTACCTATCAAGGACAAACTTATCAATTTATGAGATATCCACAAGAAAAACATCAACAACAATTTGGTAATGCAACCTTGCAAGCATTATCCAAATAAGATTTGGATTAGAAAACATGGAAGATAGATTTGCAACAAATTTGCAAATAATTTTCTTAAACTTACCAACAAATCATGTGATCAGACTTCTCTCCCAAGCCTTGTGCCCAAGTGAAGACTCCGCAACAAACGAAGTAGTGTGCACCAATGAGGATGTAGTGGGCACATTAGAAGAGGGTGCCATATGAAGTGTAGTGGTCGCCAAAGAGGACATACCGAGCTCCGTAGATGGAACAATGGGAGGCATAGAAGAGGGAGTGGGTATCCTTGATGTACTTGGAGGCTCCATTTTCCCTTTACCCTTCTTGAGTGCATTGCTTACTAGTGGAGTACCTTGAGAGCCACTCCCAACAGTGTTTTGAGTAACTCCATGAGCAACGGGAGGAAGAGACTCTTCTTCTGTCTCCTCTAAGTACTCATCACCCTCATTTTGAAACCCTTCACTCAACAACCATATAGCATAATATCACATACATTAGCACTAAAGTAATATATACATTCTCAAAAGAACAAGAGCCACAAGTGTTAAGATACTTACTCTTTTGTAGCTCAATCTCTTGCTTTGGAATAACTCCTACTGGATAATCTAACCACCAAGGACAACAATTAATGGCATCCCATGTTGTCACATTCCTTTCAAGAAAAGAGGGAAGTACATTGTTTTCTCATCATGCACATTAATCCACTCTCTAGTGAGAATAATGGGGCTTCATTCAATTCCTGTGCCTCAACACATTGCATAACCCATCTACACAATTTTTAGAGCATCATCCACTTTAAAAAGCACATACACGCAATGACATGTATTGATTTTTTTTTTCACCAGAGTCTCCTTGGTATGGAGAACACTTTTTCAAAATAAGCCACACCCTATCTTGGGCTCCCACAAGAGATTTAAGGGTTTTCAACATAGACATTATACACGACCTTATTGTCAAAAAAACCATCCATCCCATATCGTGATTCCATAGGGAATTTAAGGATTGTTTGTAAACACAAAATGATATTTTGTCATACTCAAAATGACCCACTATCATAAAACACGACAAAAAAATTAAATGCACTTTTTTTTTTGCAAAGAGTGCAAGTGAAAGATGCAAACCTGTAAATAACTCTCTTAGCCAACAACACAAGTTCCGACATCTTTTCATTAGAGTCGGTAGACTTCACCGCATCCATTAGATAAATAAAACCCTACATACATAGTAACAATTGAAAAACACACTCAAGTTGATCTCATGTAAAATAAAATATGTCTATATTTTATTAAAAACAATGGTCAAATGTCTACTTGCAAAATATGATTCTTCATGCTCATCTTGTAGAATAGGTCAAAAGAATTTAGAAATTGTGGACCTTCTTCTTGTAGCCTTTCAATCATAAGTGTAGCCTCTCCATGCAAGTGATACCAAAATGTTTCCTTTTTCATGTAGCTTCTAAAACGTTTGTAGTCACCAAAATGAAGATATTGTGGTACTTTAGACTTAGTGAGACTCATAAGGTGCAAAACTATCTTCTTTCTACAATAAATAAGGCAACATATCAATTAATCATATAGAAAAATGAAATGGCACAAACATAATTATTAAATGAGAAACGAATAGCTTGATTACCTCTCGGGAGTGATCTTTGAGCTTGTCAAACAATAGAGGTTATCTCTAGTGATCTTTAGCATGCCAGGTTCATCCCAGTTAATGCTAAATAGAAACTTGAATAACTCATCACCCGTTAGGAGGATTGGCGGTTGATAGGTACTTGTATTTTCTATCTTTCAAATGTTCCTCTTCTACCTTTGTGGCCTTGTCTAATCTCTTCTTCTTCTCAACATCATTTAGTCCAAGTGCACCAATATTTATTAAAACCATAATAAAATGTTACATTAATCTAAAAACATTTAGTGTAGGTATCACCTTCCACAACTTGAGATATCAATCCGCATGAAGTTTTGTACCATGGTGCAGCACCATGGGAATACCTTGCCGCCACAATCATCTCCACCCTAGCCCATTCTCTCATATGGGTGTCAATTTTTGAAGAATTGAATCTTTATTTGCCATGCCAAATCTTTGAAACATATAAAATTCATGATTGATGTTTGGCATGACATGTGCCCCTAGAAATGGTGTAAAAAAAAAGAAAACAAAGAGTTGAACACAAGCATCGTTTGTTAAAACATGAGAGTTAGTATGCGATTAAAAAACTTACGCATTTGAAGGTGTCAAGTGCAAGAAGCAACTCCGCTTCTTTTGCTCTGAACAACTCAAGGAATTGGCAACAAACACTAACATGATATTGAGCATTGTCCAAGGACTCTATCAAAGGAAAAACATAATCATCATTTGTAAAAACAAAGATTTACAATAAAATAGTGAAAAAGGTGAAAGATCTCACTATCTTTCATTCTCTCCACCAAGTCTTTAGCCTATGGTTGCCATCTCATACGAGAAACGTTTTCCTTTGAGCTCTTGCCACTCTTTACCAAGTACTCTCTCAAACTCAACATTTCTTTCCTGCTAAACTGGTCCTCATTCTTCCAAATCCGCTGCGGTCACGTGTGTGGTATCTCCTCTAGAATCCCCAACCTACACAAGAAAATGGCCCGTTGTCATCGTCAACTACAACATTCCCCCGTGGTTGACTACGAAGAAGGGGCACCTATGGCTAAGCTTGATTGTGCCAGGGCGATATAAAGTGGGGAATATGGATGTGTATCTTCGTCCACTATTGGAAGAGCTACATTAATTGTGGATTGGCATAGAGGTGGCGGCGCTCCGAGGCTTCGGCGTGGATGAGACGAGCTTCACACTTGTCTAGACACCGGCGCTCTAGTGGCGACGGTGGCGGTTGTTGTGGGGATTCCGCCACCGATGCCTCCACACCGCCTCGTGTTCGACAAGGCTCTTTACCCTCCCCTTCTTTGCCCGCCCCCACACCAGCCACAGCATCGCCATCTACGCCAGGTTTTGCACGGCTGACTGTTCCTAGAAGCTACACACCTCTACCTACTCCGCCAGGAGCCACCCCACTCGACATTCCTCGCTTTGGGGCCCAGACGCCGGTGGAGACACCTGACGTCCGTACCCCCATCGACACGCCGCTAGAGACCCCTGCCGGGACACCCAGGTTCACGCGTCACCGGCTAGAGGGCTTGTCTTACTCTGTCGACTTCAGCGGCGTCATCATCATGGATGATGACGGCAAGAAGGTGATCTCGCGCATGTGTGGTCTTTGCTCTCAGTTGTTTAGACACTACATACTAAACAAATGGAGTGAAGTACCAAGTGATTTAAAAAATAGAGTCATCAGCATACTTCATGATGAGTTTCCCGTTCCAACACGGGATCAACGCTTCAATGAAGACCTGATGAAGATTCGAATGCGCGAATACTGCAAACACAATCGTTCCGAAGTGCAAAAAGCAATCAAGAATGGGTGGAACAGGCCAGATTGGCTGGCCAAAGAAGATTGGAAGAATGCGAAGAAACCAGCGCGCGAGAATCCCGACAAGTGGAAGCAACAAAAGGATGCAGCCAGAGCGCGAGTAGAGGCAGGGAGCTTGCACCACTTGGGGAGCGGTGGATGGGCATCATTTGAGGCCGATATTGTAAGTGTTTTAGCATTGCTCTTTATGTTTGATAGTTTAGGGTTTATGAGTTTTTTAATTCTAACATAATGAAATCTTTGTATGTTTTGACAGTGGTCGATGACAGGACGTGATCCCACACCGTACGAGCGCGAGTACTCAGGCAGGAAGGGCTTAAACGCCCTGATGGACATTCTAAGTCCTCGCGGCGGCATGGTTAGTATTAGGGTTTACTCTTTTCTATTTTTTGTATTGTTTTATAAATGTCGTTATATGTTTATACTTACTGAAAGCTGTCTTATTGTCTTTTTTTGCAGAATCCGACAGATACGCCGCTTGGACGCGATGAGACGTCTGACTAAACGACGTCAGTTTAGCCGTAGCTAGATAGCATTAGTTTAGGGTTTCTCATAGCTTATGTATCATGAGACGGATTTTATACGTCTTTTTGAACCATGTATATTATTACATTTGTCACCGCAGTTCCTTTTGCCAATCAATTCTTTATGCCTATGATGTTGTACAATTGTCATTATTACATTTTCCAATCAATTCATTTTGCCTATGATGTGTACAATTGTCAATTTTGCAAACAATGCGTCTTGTGGGTGACTATTTTGGGTCTATTATCTACCCTTGCACTTTTTTTAAAAAGTGAATCAAGTACAATATGGTTGATGGGTGGTAGGGCATTCAATGCCCTGCCACCAAAAAAAATTTCTCTCGGGCGTCGCTATAACCGTCGCTATTTATGGCTCTGTAGGGTCGCTATAGTCTTCTGTGTAATCGTCGCTACGAGCGTCGCTACGAGAGCGTCGCTATATAGCGACGCTTATAGCGACGCATATAGCGACGCTCTCGTAGCGACGCTCGTAGCGACGATTTTAGCGACGCCGGGGGTTATAAAAACCCAGTGTATTTCCGTCGCTAACAACGTCACAAGAGCACACAACCTCTTGTAGTGAAATGTGATAAAATCATCCTAATACAAAACAGTTATTAAAACCATAATAAAATTTTACATTAATCTAAAAACATTTAGTGTAGGTATCACCTTCCACACAAGTTGAGATATCAATCCGCATGAAGTTTTGTACCATGGTGCAGCACCGTGGTAATACCTTTCCGCCACCATCATCTCCACCCTAGCCCATTCTCTCATATGGGTGTCAATTTTTGAAGAATTGACTCTTTATTTGCCATGCCAAATCTTTGAAACATATAAAATTCATGATTGATGTTTGGCATGACATGTGCCCCTAGAAATGGTGTAAAAAAAAAGAAAACAAAGAGTTGAACACAAGCATCGTTTGTTAAAACATGAGAGTTAGTATGCGATTAAAAAACTTACGCATTTGAAGGTGTCAAGTGCAAGAAGCAACTCCGCTTCTTTTGCTCTGAACAACTCAAGGAATTGGCAACAAACACTAACATGATATTGAGCATTGTCCAAGGACTCTATCAAAGGAAAAACATAATCATCATTTGTAAAAACAAAGATTTACAATAAAATAGTGAAAAAGGTGAAAGATCTCACTATCTTTCATTCTCTCCACCAAGTCTTTAGCCTATGGTTGCCATCTCATACGAGAAACGTTTTTCCTTTGAGCTCTTGCCACTCTTTACCAAGTGCTCTCTCAAACTCAACATTTCTTTCCTGCTAAATTGGTCCTCATTCTTCCAAATCCGCTGCGATCACGTGTGCGGTATCTCCTCTAGAATCCCCAACCTACACAAGAAAATGTCCCAGAGTTTTTAAATACCAAGCAGAAGCGAATGAGAAAATGAGCCATTCTACATCATCTCTTGCAAACCTAACTGCCTCATGCACCATGCGTCGACAAAGTGGAATAGGAGGAGGCAATGTCCTCTTCTTGACATAAAACTGACTTAGAACATCTTTCATCAAGCCAAGCAAAATTTGCTTGCCCAGGTGTTTGGAATGCTTATTCTCCTCATCCCCTTCTTGATCACTTTCTTCTTTATTGTTATGATGATCTTCAATGTGCAGATTGGTCTCTGCATAGAGAAAACAAATGACAAGCATGTAAAATCCAAAAACATATGAAATTAGGATTAGATAGTCACAAGTATATGATTTATATAAAATTTATCAGAGTCTCCTTTGTACGGAGACCACTTTAAAATGAAAAACCGTACACCCTATATAGGGCTCTCACATGAGATTTAAGGACCTTTTCTCCAACATAAAAATAAACGATACTCAATATGTTCACTAACATTTAACAATGGTATAAATTTTAAAAAAATGGTCCACCCTTTCTTAGTCTCCCACTTGGAATTAAGCATTTTCAATATGATTATCTATCACCCAACTTTCTCAACCAGAAAAAACGTCCATCACGTTTAACCATCTACCATTGTAGAATTTATAATACAAACTACACACCAACATAAATTTATAACATACACTTATAATTTACCTGTGATCTCTACATCATCTTTGATGTTGTTGGAGTCTTCATCAACTTGAGCCTCATCATTAATAAAAACACACATTTTGAGAATTCGGTTTTTTTTTTTTTTTGGGTGGAGTGTCTAAATGTCGGACTCGTGATGATGCCTCTTGATCGATAGTTCCTTTTGGAATATAACTGGACCTTAGCTTCATGCTCACTTGATGGTTGAAAGGAGTGACTAGAGGTTTTCTTTTCTTGCTATCTCTCTTAGGTGCCATTATCTACAAAACACATATAGCGTTTGGTACATATTACATAAAGTAGACTACACACTACTTGATGGTTGAAAGGAGTGACTAGAGGTTTTCTTTTCTTGCTATCTCTCTTAGGTGCCATTATCTACAAAACACATATAGCGTTTGGTACATATTACATAAAGTAGACTACACACTACTTAAATAGCATACAATAAAATGTAGATTGTAGTATATAACACTATATGTGGTATACTATAATATGTAGTAAGTAGTATAAAATACTATATGTAGTATGCAGTATATACTATATGTAGCATGTTGTTTATATACTATATGTAGTATACAATATATATACTATCTGTAGCATGTTGTTTATATACTATATGTAGTATACAATATATATACTATATGTAGTATGTTGTATATAGTACTATATTATATATTATATATTATATAATCTATTTTATATTATATATTATATATTTTATACTATTTATTATACATATTGTATTATATATTATATACTTTATATTATACATATACTATATATTCTATATATATTATATAATATATGCTATATATATTATATACTCTATATACTATATATTGTATAATCTATATACTATATATTATATAATCTATATTATATATTGTATACTATATATTCTATATACATACTATATACTGTGAGAAGTCATTCTTGGGTGAGTTCTTCTCTTTGTAGAGTGAATGATCATGAGGCTCATGGGATTTTCATACCCATGTAGCTCTTGATTTTTAATAATCAATTACACTTTCTTTCTTATTAGTCTTCTTTGTTTGATTATATGGAGTGAGATTGTATTAGTGTGATGATAGATCTCTAATCCCTTTTTGAGTTAATCTCTTCTATCCACATCATTGGCCATGGTGTGTGAGGGCTATGCCTTCCTTCTCTTCCTCTCTCTCTACAAAGTGTGCAATTAGTGTGTGTGCATACATAGTCGCATTGAGGGGATGTACCGGAATGAACACACTAATGCGGAGTAGGTATGTTAATTACATGCTTGTATAGTTGTGTGATTAAGATTTGTGATTAGAGTGATTGATGTGAGAGGTTAATTTCAATCACATGATTGTGTGCAAGTGATTAGTAAGTAGGACTATGTGGTTGATTAGAGAAAGCCCTTTCCATGGCCTCTCTCTATGATGAGTAGAAGGATCCCTGAATCCTCTATGTCTATACATCCTATGCTCGTGCTTCCATGCCCTAGCCGGGTTGCCGATCCACGGATTTGACAATTTTGTGGGTTGCAATTAGGTCGTGCTACAATGCCTTCCTATAATTGGTGCCGTTGCTGTGGATCGATAACTTAAGTTAGTGAGTTTAGGATGTGTAGAATAGAGTAATTTCACTACTAATTTTGTTGGTTTTTGAGTGTGTGTAACTCAACTTTTGGTTTGATTTGATGATTTTGTGCAAGAAATTGATGCTAATGTTGAGTTACGAATACCCCAAACTCCCAATTTCACCCCCAATTTCACTAATTTCATACTAACCCTTGCTAATTCCGCTTCATTTCCATGCTAATTTTACTAATTTCATGCTAATTTCTACTAATTTTGACTAACCTTGCTAACCTAACCACTAACATTTGAAGTGTAAAGTATGTTAAATCCCCTTGCAAGAGGTGGAATCAACACTTTTATCAAGTTAACTGTGCTAATCCATGCTTAATTTGATGATTTGAGTGTTGGATTTTTGGCCTACAATGGTCAATTTTTGGGCTAATTTGGAAGAGCCACACATGTGTCTGCATGATGGAATTGTCGTGTGGAGCAAGAATTAGTTTGGATGCAATCAATTGTAAGTGCATTGACTCCTGCTCCATTCAATTTTTGAGTGGTTAATTTGATTCCAATGTGTTGCTAATTTATTGCTAAAATTAGGTGTGTAAATCAATTGACCTACACTTTGCACCTAATTTGATTGTTTTGGGATGAAATTGGTGGTCAATTTTGACTAATGAATGATGATTGTGCCAAGATTAAGTTTGATTTGCAATAAGAAATCATGTGTGTGCATAAAAATCATTGTGTGTGTAATGCACCGAAGAGGGAAAAAACTGTCAAAAATTTCAAGTGTGTGTGCACCTAATCTTGAATGTGTGCATACATAAAAATTGATGGAATTGATGATACATGAGTATGCAATCATGTAACTGATGTGTATGCTAGGCTAATTCAATCATTGGATAAGCCTAAATGCCGAAAAATTGGGCAAAAATTGAGTGTGTGTGCCTATCCAAGACCACTTGATTTTCAATGATTGATGGTCAATTGGGGCACCAAAATTCTTTCTGATTGTGAAATGTTCATGAAAAATGTGTGCAATCATTAGGTGTAAACCAAAATGCATTGCAAATTGAGCCAAATTTGAATTTTTGTGCTTAATTTCTGAGTGTATGCATTGCTTGATTGGGTCAAAATAGTGTTTTAAGCATGCATGCATTCACTTATGCTTGATTGAGTTTGCAATTTGGGCCTTGCAATATGGAATTGATGTATTTTTTGCATAAAAACTTTGGCTTAAATTTGGGTGTGTGTGCCTACTCAATGGCATGTGGAATCCGGTGCTTGTATGAATAATTGGTATTTTTTACCAATTATGATGATTTATTTGGCCAAATAATTGATGTGTGCGTCACAATTGGCTTTGAGGATCGAGATTGATCACTCAATTAATGCTCAATAGTGGACATTTTAGTGTGTATTGCCATGCTAATGATTGATCAATGAAGTGAACATGGCAATGTTGCATTCGTTTGTGTGTGTAATTGTGACCCAAAATTCAGTCGTATAGTTTTGAAAACCAAAAATGACAAGCCTCGGTGGGTTTGAGTAATTTTGGATATTGGGAATGAGAAACTTTGGCTGCAATGATGATCACTTGGGTTTGAATCTCCCATTGAAGATTGGGTACACTTACTCCATCTATGTGCATTATTCCATTTAGTGCAAAATTACATTGATTTCGAGTCTAAAAATTGTAATTTTATGCAGGCCTCTCCGTGAAGTCGTATCTAATTGATGAATTTTGTGTAAACTTGCTGTGAGGCATTTTCCTAATCAAGTGTGTGTTCAAGCAAACACTTAATTGAAGCAAAGAAAATGAGAATCTTTGTTATCATGTGCGGCATATTTTTGAATATGCCAAACCATGAGTTGCATTAATCAAGATTGATGTTAATTTTTTTTTTGCAACTGATTGTCAATTATGGGAGTGGATCCCAAGCCCTCTCTCTCACTTGTCGATTATGGCGGATCCCAAATCTTCAAAACTTTTATTAGCCGTGGGAACAAGTTCTAAGACGATTTGTTTTTAAAAAAAAAGAAAAAAGAAAAGGGTGATTTCAAAACTCACACACACACGCGCTCGTAGAGTCGGAGACTGCACAGCTGGAAGGTTTTGGCTTGGTGCTACACACACACACACACACACACAATCTTTGCATTGGAAACAAACAAAAAAGAGCTGGATGCACGTGCATGGACCCGCACCATTTTCCGCAGTTGGCACTGCCGATTAGGCCGCCTTCCTCGCCTTGATGGTCCAGCACGCGCGCACACACACACAGTTTTATAAAAGCGCCAAAACACGCCCATCACATGTAATTCCATCTACACACAAGCGTCGACTGTAGTTCTCCCTCACAAGTCTTCATACGCACACACACACACACACACACACTTTTTGTGCCGGATTCCATGCTAACCAAGCTTGTAGGCTTGCAATGCTCTCGGCTATTAACCATGCTCACCCACACCCCTTCCCTGTTCCCTGAGCTCCCCTTACCCACTGGCTCATCTCTGTGCCTGCGCATGATACCGCCAGAGCGATAAAACATTAAAAGAATGAAAATAAAATATGAAACAAAAGCCTATTCAAAGGGTGTTCGCACTCCATCCGACAGAGATCTCCTTGAGCTTGTCATTGTAACTTCACTTTGCTTTGGTCGAATCATTCAAAACAAGGATGAATTTCGAGCCAACAAAAATATATGAACAATAAGGGAGTTGTCTATTGTCTGGATGCACGTCATTGCAATAAAATTTTTATTTTCATTTTTGATTATTTAGTGCGTTAAAGACCTTCGTTAGCACTAAAAAATGATTTTTGAATGATTTGTGATATGAGTGCACCAGCTGTGATGTTCTCTCTTTTGCTTTGTGTGCATGGTGGGATCCCGGTATTGGCCGAGACTCACTTTGTCATAAAAGCCGTACATGGTAATGAGTGCAATTATGGTCTCTAAAAAGCCTATTACAAAGGCTAGCCATCTCAAATAAAAAAGAGAGAAAGGACAAAGTTCGCGCTTTGTATGCAATAAACAAATGCTACATAAGAGCATGCGGGCATTGGTTGTGTGTGCTATGATTATGTCTATGCACAAATGACCTTATATGTACTAAAAATCTGCTTGTGCTAATTTTATGTTGAATTTGCATTCCGCTAAACGAAAAATCTTTTTGGCAAGCATATTGCGAGCTTCATTTGAGAGTTACATTGATGATATGTACATGCTTGGTCATGAAGTCTTGTACATTAAAACTTGAGTTTGGTATTGAGTGTGCATTTTAGTGCTTGACTTGAACAGCAACATGTTTGCATAGCACTAAAATTGAGCTTTTTCTTTGAATGACCATGGGAGAGCAGTGAAATTCAAGCTTGTGATTGATTGTGCATCCTTTAGCTCGTGTTAAAAGACCAAATGCTTAAGAACATTAATGATTTGAGCTTGGAATCGATTGTGAATTTTAGTGCTTGAATTGACTGTATATCCTTACAAAGCACTAAAAATTGGACTTTATTGAAGGGATGTGACAGGTGTGTGATTTCATTGATCCATGAGAAAGAGACGGTGCAACCATTTTCTCATGTTGTCTTATCTTCTCTTTAGCTTGGGTAAGCTCCTCAACTACGGATTTTTGATCTCGTTTTCTACGTGCTTTCATCCTAGCCTTTGTAGCTTCCCAGCTATTCCGTTTGCTCTTGGTTTTTTGACTAGGTGCATCGGTCTTTGGTTCACCCGTCTCTAGACTCACATCACTTTCTGTTTTCTTTATCTCTGGGTTCTCATCAAGTAGCTTTTGAGCTTGTGCTCTCGTAACTACTTGAACTGATACAACATTCTCATTTTTTGAGCTACTAGGTAGCTGAACAATTCCTAAGATATTTATTGTGATCTTTTTGACTTGCTTTGGGTCTTTTGGACAGTCATCACTGATCAAGTGAATGACACCACAGTCAAGACAATAAGCATCCTTGTCTGAGGACATTGTTTGACCAAGTGGTTGCCACAATTTTTGTGACAATCTATCTCTGGTTGAGGAGCTTCTTCTTGCAATTCCTCTAGGCTATCGACAGGCTCTGACCTAGCTAGTCCTCTATTTACAATGAACCGCAATGTCTTTTTGTCCATCTCATACCTTCTTTCTTCAAGTCGAAATGCAAGAGGTGGAGGTTGTACTGACCTCACCATTCCATGTGTTTATCTCATCTTCTGTCGCTTTGAAGGGCAATACCTGCTTTGGTTGTCATAATACATTGTAGTACTTGGTACTAGTGCTTGTTTATGAGGCGCTTCCATCATTTGCGTATATCTTATGTCTATTTGCCTTCTAGCACCTGGAAATGTAGGTTGTTTTCCTAAGACAGGCTGTGGCCTTGAAACTCCTATTGGTCTTGGCACATTCCCCGTAATGTATCTAGGTGGAGGAGGTGCTACTGGAATAGGTTATGCATACCTCTCCCTAGCATATTCCATGCCATAGTAACACTCTTCTCGTGTATGGTTTGTCCAATTTCTGCAATTTTGCACCACTTAAGCTCCCTTGGGTAGAATTAACAAGAGGAGCTAACCTCTTGACCATTTTGTCGATAAATTTTTCATGATTGATAGGTGCTGTTGGTTTTGCAATGGACTCACTTATCTGTGAATCACTGTGCTGAGAGGATGTGTCGTCCTCTTGACTATTACAATCCTTTTCTTTGTATTTCTCACAATTATCCAATAGATAAAGAGCTTCTTTGATCAATTTATTTAGCGTCTTGCTCCTTATCATATGTAGATCCTTTTGAAGACCCGCATGTCTCATTCCCTGGATAAATATCATCCTTAACTGTGCTTGCATAGGAAGTTCCTCTCTTAGACATAACTTGATGTATCTCTTGAGCTGTAATGCCACTTTGCATACTAATTCACTCTCGTTTTTCTTGAATCTGTGGATTTGCAAGACTGTATTGTGAGCTATGCCTTTCTGTGAGAATTCCAAATAGCTCATCTAGAGTCTCAAAATCACATCTTTCCACCACTGAGTCGAACCATGTAGCCACGTCATCTGCCAAAGTTAGTCCATATCCCGCAAACTATGTTGCAAAATCCAAAAGTTCCTCTGCTCTGATTACTCTTTCGAAAGTCGCTACGTGATTTATTGGACCTTTGTCTTCGGCATATTACTCGTTTACCCATTTCTAGATCTCGGATGGTTTAACTCGCCAAACGTCTACAAGTCTAACCATAGACGTTCCCATTCCTTCTCTTGCTTTAGGCCTTCTACCATGCCTAGGTTCTTCTTCAAAGGGATTAGTCTTCATTTTGACGATTGGTCCTTTACGAAGATTCACTTGAGGAGGCATGTCTTCCATCTTTGTGATCATCTCATCTCTTGTTACCGCTCTAGAAGAGAATCCAGGTGGCTCCCTTTTTGGAATTCTCGTGTTTGGTGGAAGTAGCTGTGGTCCTTCACCGATCAAATCTCCACTTATGTCCAATGTAGTTTGTGGGTTTGTGCTTCCTATAGATCTGTATTCTCGTCCATACTTGTCAACAATTATAGATTTCCATTGATAGTCGACTCCGTATATGTATAGACATATAAGAGCTTGTAATCTGCCAGCTCTCCTGGGTATGACTCTGTGCACCTATAAAGGTTGACGGAGTGAGGTCTAGATGATTGTATAGACTGTAGACTCCCCTTGATGTCTTCTACCCACTGCAAGTCTCAATTTGTGATTTTGACCTTTAGTTTGACACGTAAGACATTATACGCGTTTACAGTCTTTTGTGGCAGAATGAGGCGATTTTTATCCCAATGATTCCATATCATTCAAGCAACTCTCAACAACTTTAAGAATTCAATTTGGACATTTTTTGGGCAAGTTATGATCAATAGAAGCATGAATCTATCCAAATCTATCTTTTGGCCTTTACAAGCTCAAATGAGCTCCAACTGCAATGGAATTTTGGCTAGGGACTTCTTTTATGCTCTAGGACACTGAGGTTTGCCCAAATGTTTGTCTTGACCTAGATTTGGCCACTGAGACATTGTACACGTATGATGTCTTTTTGCTCTGATTGACATGAAATTTTTCGAATAGGCTTAAAACATCATTTCCAACCCTCCTATGTGGTCAAAAGTGAAATTTGACTTTTAGATCTTGGCATGAGACATTATATACATATAATGTCTATGTGCTCATGTTTTGATAAAATTTGGTATGTGAGCTTGTCTTGTGGTGCTTAACACCCTAGTATGATTAGACCTCAATTTTGGTCCCTAAAAGCGCTCTTTAGACATCATACACGTATGATGTCTAACTGGTCAGAATGAAGTGATTTTTACTCCAGAGGTTCCTCAACACACTGGCAACTCACAGCAAGTTTCAGAATTAAAATTTGATCACTTTTTGAGCAAGTTATGGCCAACACAAGCATTCATTTACCTAGATGCGTCGTATGGTCTTTGCAAGCCCAAGAATGCTTCAAATTTGATGAAATTTGGCCTTTATGCTTCCTAAATGCTGCATATCACAAGGGTGAACTCATATGTAACTTTTGATCTCAAATCTGGCCTCTAAGACATCATACGCATATGATGTCTAGGTGGTCAGAATTTAGTTTTGTTTCTACCAGAGGTGCCCCTTGGTGTGTACAACAAGAATATGTGCTCCCAACAAAATTTGGGTATCAAAATTGCAGAAAATCATCACTTTTTACAAGGAATTCCCCTGAAAGAGTAAAATCCCCTTAACTCTCAATCTATATGTCCAAATGATATGAAATTTGGTGTATGTGCTCAACACAATATGCGGAAGATGGGTATATAGTTAAAAGATCATTTTTACTGCCAGAATCACCCCTCAGATATCATACGCGTATGACGTCGGCTGATGAATTTTTGGACAAAAGTCATTCACAAGCATCCCCAAGTCTCTAGCACTGGCTTTCAAGCACTTCTACCAATTTTCATGCAAAAATGTGCTCAAAATCATAAGTTTTTCTATTTTTCATTTCAGACACTTTGTCTTTTGTCTTTTGGGTGTCTAGAGTTGGTCAAAACTCTAGTTTCAATGTGTACTTAGGGTAAAACTCCCCTTATGAACACTGTAGTGTAGATACCCCTTGAAATATCATCCTGGAAATATTTGGTCTCCCGATACCCCTTGAAATATTATATGCGTATGATGTCCAAGTTTACAAAATTACAGTTTTTGTACACAGAACTCTCGCACATGCCCTCTTATATGCTCAACATGAATCAGCCATGCAAAAATGGCAATAGTAATCTGTTTATTGCATTTTTTCCTTAAAAGTAGACTTTTTAGAGATCATGAATGCAAACAAGCCCTTTACCAAATAAATTAGCGATGGATAGCTCTAGATCAGAATCAGGTTACTTACCTAAAGCTACTCCTACAAATCATATGGGGTTTTGCATCTATGAGTAGAAAAACGACAATGCCACACATGGACTAGCAAATGCTTTTATCACCTCACAAAGATCTCGACCACCAACAACTACTCTATTCTACAAATCCTAACTAAATCTACCTAGTTGCAGACCCTCGGCAAGACACAAGCTTCCTGGCTATCCACTTGATCACGGAATATACTTTTCTAGATCTACTTAAAAAAAAAGCTTTCTTTAGCTGAAACTAAAGCAAGAAACCATCACGCAAGTGTTAGTAGGAATACCTACCTAAGTCCGTGTGTCCCTGGTAACGGCGCCAATGTTGCGGGAGTGAATCACACCACCCATAAAGTGCATGCAACTCAACCTAGATCAACATAATGTCCATAGAGGACACAGATGACATGATAGGCACACGGAGGAAATATTTTTAGCTTGTCAGGGTGAGACCATCCTACACATACAACACTCTAGAGGCCAACTATACCACAATCTAGAATCTCACTGCTCTCAACAACACCACCAATCCACAAACACACAAACGGAAGGAAACTCATTAAACCATACTAGAATCGCATGAAACTTAAGGAACACCATCCCCTCACTAGGATACACATGTCCCAAAACGTCTATACTTGAAACCCTAGCTCTAAACCCATCTGCAAAAAAATGCATATGAAGACAAAGTCAAAATTTTGAAGTACCCGAAACTAAAATCTATGAGTACCTATGCGTAGCTTATGTCACCACAATTCTAATGACTACTTGCAAGCAAAAAACGGACATTGTTTGATATACTTACAGCCTCAAAGAGATCGTAGATGCGCGAGCATACATGCTCCGTCTCACAAGGAATGCTTGGCATCTTGTTGAGGCTAGCGTGATGGTGCAATTGGATCTACAATGTGATGAACGAGGGGGGAATAGCGCCAGGATGAAGCTCATCCATCACCATCGCCATCGTTGTTCCATCATCTACTTCTCTCTTCTCCCGCGCTTCACCGAGCCTCATCCTCTCTATCTCTCCATCCGTTCTCAATTGGCACTCAAGCTCACAGGTATTTGCCTTCTAATTACTATCTAATTACATTTTGATTGCATCTTAATTAATTTCTAATTAATCTCTAATTAGATTCAAATCATTCTCACTCTATACACAAAAAAGTGAAAAAAAAACCTCTAATTGAAATCTGATTAAGCTCTAATGGAAGACAATTTCAAAACTCCTTGCACACAAAAACAAGAAAAGACAAAAAACTACATAACTAAAAAAACAATAAAAATAGCTATGGCATACTTGTAATCACTAGATGTTGAGGTTGAGGAGAATGTGGTGAGGACAATGGTTTAGAGGGTGCGATAGTAGAGTTGAAAAGAAAGAATAACAAAGTGGAAAAGGCAAAAAACTATAACTTAAAGAGTATATTTTAAATATTTATAACTTAAATTTATAAAAAAATGATTTTGAAAAAATATAATTGCTACCATAGCCAACATAGGGTGCCAAGAAAGAAGGACATCTAAGCTCCCAAGAAACCTACAGAGCAAGAGAGACAAATTGGATGCACTATGGCCTTGGGGCCATTGGGTGCCAAGAAAGGAGCCTCAAAGGGGCACTAGGGGCTCAAAGGGACTATGAGAGACACATTGGATGCACTATGGACTTCGGGCCATAGGGTGTCGAGAAAAGATCCCCACAGGAGCACATAAGCCCCCAAGGGACCGATAGACCATTCGCGACACATTCGCGACACTATGGCCTTCGGGCTATAGGGTGCCAAAAAAGGATCCCCGCAAGGGCACCTAAGCCCCCAAGCGACCTATAGACCATGAGAGAGATGGTGGAATTAGGGTTGCAGAGAAACGCACATAGCTTGGAGAAGATGAAGGAAGCTCAAAGCACACAATAGAGTGTGTGTTACTTAGTGTGCAATGGAGAGATAGATAGCCCTAGAGTGATGGACGTATATACAATGCACGGGGGAAAAAACCTCCTAAAGAGGGAAAAAATACCCTGGCAGTCCTAGTGTGTTCACACACATCACTACCACATTTATATGGTAACAAATCTCCCCTGGAGTGGCGGTGAACCACAATGACAAGTACATAAAGAACCACAATGAGAAGTACATCACCCTCACGCTTTACATACAATGTGCTTTCTGTTGGACTGTTACAAAAGCCTTGTTTGACCAAATGAGTGTCCAATTTCTTATACCAAGCATGAGGAGATTGCTTCAGCCAATACAAAGCCTTGTTACATTTTCACACTTTGTCCTCTTCTCCTTTCTTGACAAAACCGCGAAGCTGCGTTACATAAACTTCCTCAAATATGTCACAATTCAAGAAAGCAGTAACAATGTATGATTGATGTACATCCCAACCAAAATGAGCTGCCAATGCACATAGAAAACACACAGTAGTCATACGACGTGGGAGAAAAAGTCTCTTTTCATAATCTATGCCTTTTAGCTGTGCATAACCCTTTGCAACAAGTTGAGCCTTATGGCGATCGATCTCACCATCTGGCTTGGGTTTCAACTTGTAAACCCACTTTGTACACCAATGGCCTTTACATAAAGTCCATACGTCATTTTTTATAAGTGCATCATATTCTGATTGCATGGTAGCCATCCAATTTTCTGAAGTTTGTGCTTCATCAAAAGACAAACTCCTCAACATCATGTAAGCAAGACACAGCCAAAGCATAACAATCTGATGCATAAGATGCATGACAAGAGCCTAAACGAGTAAGACTAGACAAAGGTTCATCCAATTTACTATCATGCAATGTATGCACCAACCATTTTGGCATACCTCTAGCCTGCTCATTTTCAGCCCTTTCCTCATCAAGTACATCATGTATATGTGCATCAGTAATAGGCTGATCTGTAACATTTTCGGAAACCCCCATAGGCTGTACATTTGCCTCATTGGAATTAACATTTGTATTTCTACCACTAAAAAGAGGCAACAAAGCTGTCATAAATGTCCTGCGAGCTTACATTACTATCTCTAGTACATGACAACAAGGGCTGAACAGAATCTTCCACAAACACTACATCCCATGAAACCAAAATACGCTTTGTTTGTGGATGATACAACCTGTAATCTTTTCTTTCAGCACTAAAACCAACAAAAGTACATTTGACAGCGTTATCATCTAATTTTTTGCGCTGTGTATGTGGCACCAAAGCATATGCCAAACAGTCAAAAACACGCATGTGCTCAATAGAAGGCCTTCTATCATGCCATAGTTCATATGGAGTAATATACTGCAAATATTTTGTAGGAGTACACCTGTTTAGTACAAAAGTGGCACACATGATGGCCTCAACCAAAAAGAATGCGGCAAAGCTTGATTTTTGACCATACATCTTGCCATTTTCGTAAGTGACTTGTTTTTCCTCTCAACTACACCATTTTTTTGAGGCATATAAGTCACTATACACTGGTGTTTTATTCCACAACTAGCCAAAAATGCATTAAATTCATGAGACATATACTCCCCCCCTCGATCGGAACGGAGGGTGCACATAGTACATTTTGATACATTTTCAGCCATAGCTAGAAATTGTTCGAAGCACATAAAAATTTCGGACTTCGCTTTAAGCGTAAATACCCATGCATGCTTGGAGTAATCATCAATTAGAGTCATGAAGTACAAGTAAGTGCCCAAGAATGGAGTTTGCATGGGCCCACAAACATCACTATGCACAAGTTGCAACCTGCATGTGGTCCTAACTGAACCATCCTTTGGAAACTTAGAACGCTGCATTTTTCCCAGAATACAGCCTTCACAAACATGTTTGACAGGTGCTTCAAGAGGCGGCAAAGAAGCAACCATATCAGATTTCTGCAAATGCAGCAAACTGACAAAATTTAGATGATCAAAACGTGCATGCCAACGTTTTGCATCTGAAATAGCCCTTGAATCTACAACTGCATTTGCAAAATTTTGTCCACACTTGTCATACAAAGTGAGCTTATACAACCCACAGCACAAAAGCCCCGATGCAACGATTTCATCACCAAAACTGAGATCATGAATTGTACAACTGTCATCCACAAATTTAACTACAAGTCCAAGTCTAGCAAGTGTAGATACAAACAAAAGATTCTTCTTGAACCCACGTACATAACGTGCATCAACAAGTGTGAAAGAACTGCCATTTGTAGTAGTAAGCACAATGTTTCCAACTCCCTAAACTGGATAAGAGGCATTGTTGGCACAAGTGACTGAATTCCCATGAGGGACAAACTCGAGAGAGATGAACAATTTTATGACGTGAGGTAATGTGCTTTGTAGCACCACTGGCAAAATACCACACATGTGAATCTGCAGCAACTGACAAGCATGAATCATGGATAGCAAAATTGTAAGTTCACTCTGCGCTAAAAGCCCATTCTACATCAACATTAGCATCACAGTCTCCTTTCATAGAAGACTCAACAATGGCTGCATTTGTAATGAAACCAGCATTTGTAGTGGAACCACCCTCTTTCTTCTTAGCCTCTTTGGCCTTCAACTTAGGACACTACTTGATCAAGTGATCATTTGCTTTACAATAATGGCAATGCATCTTCTTTTTGCCCTTATCACCAGAATTTCCAGACAAATTGCTGTCAGAAGAAGCATTATGAACATAATTTTTTCTACTCGCAGTAGAACCATAAGAAGTGACTGCATTGCTGCTACCACCCTTTCTTTGAGAAACAATAAAAGCTTGTTCAACTGCACGCTATCTAGTCCTGTTTTTTTGGAAAGTGACTCTTGCAATAGTAATGTGCATAATGCATCAAACTTGACAACTTCTGGATTGCCTTGGGTCATAAGTCTCCAAGTACTAGCAAAAATCTGGTAAGAATCTGGTAAGGCATCAAGAACAGTCTGCACAAGGGAACTGTTTGAAATGACTTCACCTACATAAATAAGTTACTCGTTGATATCCTTGACACCGGCAAGAAAAGTGTCCATATCATCTTCCTCATGCATAATCTTTGACTCCAGCTCTTTACGCAGCAAAGCAATTTTAGCCTCATTGCTGCTTGCATAAAGACCTGCTAGAATATCCCAAGCCTGTTTTGCAAATTTTACTGAATGAATGTGAGGAACAATGGTGCGCTTCACAGACAACACAATCAATGCATGAGCCTGCGCATCCTTTACATCCCAAACGAGATTATTCTACCGTAGGCAAAACAACTCTAATGGCAACAATCCTTGCAGCAAGACCTGCAACATCCTCAACAATGCCTACATCCGCAGAACCAGGGCGTACATCAATGCCGTGCACAATATTCTAGACACCCTTTGACACAAGAAAGTGTTGCATCATATAAGCCCACATAGGTGTCCCCATCCAACCTGTCGTCAGCAGCAAACATCTTGAACACATATGTGTTGTTGTCAGCCATGGTAAATGCTACACCTAATGTGAAATTTACCCAAAAAGAGGAGAAACAGAGCGAGAACAACACGTGTTATATAGCACAAACAGTAGAAGACTGTAAGGCACCTGTTTATGCAAAAAACTACACTGACAAAAATTTTGTACAAAATGACAAAATTTCCTGTGCAGACCTGCATGTAGTGAAAACGAAGACTGAAATGAGCCACAATAAACAATTTGAGCAGACTAAGGTCTACGAGCACTCTGGAAATATTTGTCAACCTGCAAAACGCTCGCCAAACCTCATTGAAATCGGAGAAAGTGAGCAGCCGTGTGCTGGAGCAGCTGGTAACTAAGCCTGGGACGATGCAACCTGCTCTGATACCAATTGTTGGAATTAGGGTTGCAGAGAAATGCACACATCTTGGAGAAGATGAAGGAATCTCAAAGCACACAATAGAGAGTGTGTTACTTAGTGTGCAATGGAAAGATAGATAGCCCTAGAGTGATGGGGGTATATACAATGCAGGGGGAAAAAAACCTCCTAAAGAGGGAAAAAATTCCCCAGCGGTCCTAGTGTGTTCACACACATCACTATCACATGTTTATGGTAACAAGAGACATTGGATGCACTGTACATATAATCTCTATTTTCAATAGAGAGAAATATATGGCCCTTGAGCTTATGCATTGGCACCATCTTGTGCTAGGTCCATATGATCTCCCACCAAAATAGAGGGACACAACCTATGGCCCTAATTCCATAGGATCTCACATCATAATAAAGGAAACTCTATGGCCCTAGGGCCATAGGGTGGACTAGGTGTTAATGTAGAAGCTCTCAAAGAGACTTTGGGCCCTTTAGCTTATACATTAGTACCCTATGGTCCTAAGGCCATAGGGTCTCACATCATACCAGAGAGAAACCCATGGCCTTAAGGGTAGAGAATGGCCTAGGGGTCAATGTAGTAGCTCTCAAGCATTTGGGACATTGAAGGGCACCAACATATGCACTATGGTAGCCCTATTTCCCTAGGACCATAGGATCTCTATTTGGAAAATAGAGAAACCTATGGTCCTTGCACTTCTACATTGGCACGCTATGGCTCTAGGTCCATACGATCTCTTAATAGAATAGAGGAAAACAACCTATGGCCCTCGACCTTATACATTGCCACATTATGTCCCTAAGTCCATAGGATCTCACATCATACTAAAGGGAACCTTATGGCCCAGGCCCATAGGGTGGACTATGTGTCAGTGTAGAATCTCTCAAAAAGCACCAACATATGCACTATGGTAGCCTTATGTCCCTAGGACCATAGGATCTCTATTTGCAATAGAGGAAAATCTACGGTCCTTGAGATTTTGAATTGGCACCCTATGTCCCTAGGTCCATAGGATCTATCACTGGTATAGAGGGACACAACCTATGATCCTAAGTCCATAGGATCTCACATCATACTAAAGGGCACTCTATTGCCCTAGGGACATAGGGTCGACTATATATCAATGTAGAAGCTCTCAATAGGATCTCTCGCTAGAATAGAGGTAAACACCCTATTTCCATTGACCTTATACATTCCCACCTTATGGCCCTAAGTCCATATGATCTCACATCATATTAAAGAGCACTCTATGGCCCTAGGTCCATAGGGTGTGTCAATGTAGAAACTCTCAAATAGCCGTTGGACCCTTCAACTTATACTTTGGTACCATATGGCCCTAAGGCCATAGGGTGGACTATATGTAAATGTAAAAACTCTCAAAGAGCGTCTGGGCCCTTCAACTTATACATTGGTACCATATGGCCTTAAGGACATAGGATCTCACATCATAATTGAGAGGAACCTACGGCCTTAAGGCTAGAGGATGGCGTACGGGTCTATGTAGAGGCTCTCAATGGGCCATTCAAGGTTTCCAACATATGCACTATGGTAGCCCTATGTCCCTAGGACCATAGGATCTCTATTTTCAATAAAGAGCAACCTATGGACCTTGAGCTTATGCATTGGCACTTTGTGGCCCTAGGTCCATAGGATATCTCACTAGAATAGAGGGACACAACCTATGGCCTTAAGTCCATAGGATCTCACATCATACTAGAGGGCACATGTGTCAATGTAAAAGCTCTCAAAGAGCCTTTGGGCCCTTTCACTTATCCATTGGTGCCCTATGGCCCTAAGGCATAGGATCTCATATCATACTAGAGAGGAGCCCATGGCCTTAAGAGTAGAGGATGGCCTAGGGGTCAATGTATAAGATTTCATGAAGCATTTGGGCCATTCCATAGTATCCATATGGCCCTAGGACCATAGGATGTCATTTTCAATAGACAGAAATTGTAACATTTAATAATGCCCTAGTAACTTGTTTGTAGCGGAAATTGATAACATAGTGAGAATTTCATTAAGAACAAGTTCCTAATGAGCATAGAGAGATTACTTAATTTGAGAAAGAAACATAGCAATTTACACCTATCTAATTTGTCATTGACAATACTTGAAAACAACTCTAGAGAAATAGAACAATTGAAAACAATTGAGGACTTGATTTACATGGAGCCGGTCCCCCCTCCATAAAGGCTTTGTATTATAGCTTATCCCATCAAAGGAGACTTTTGTACAATACAATTCTTGTGTTCCTTGACAAAACTCGTTGGTGCAATGTAGATGGAAGCTTAATGCACCAAATTATGCTTGAAAAACACACCTAGTGTCCCTAGTCTCAGTCTCAAGACCTCACACACCTTCAAAAATGGTGAGAGCTAGTAGGGAATGAGGATGATTGAGAGGAAGAAGATGTACCTTACAAGAAAGAAGTATTCTCCTCACATAATCGCTCTAATAGCATAGCTTAGCTTAGTAATTAGCATGGTAGAGGAGATGAGCATGCCATTGAAGCTTGGCTCTTGGTTGGATTTGCATTCCATAGCCAAAACTTATTGGTGTAGGCCTCTACTTCTCAATTCTTGGAGAAGGAGATGGATTTCTTCTTGCACACATGAGTTTTGTGTGTGTGTGTGTGTGTGTGTGTGTGTGTGTGTGTGTGTGTAGCATTGTGTTAGACAAAAATGCAGCCCTCTCTCTCTCTCTTCTTGGTCAACCCCTCTTGCTAATTACTCATGCTGGCCTCCCATTGGCTCTTGTAAAGCTTAGCCAATCACAAATTAGAGGCATAATTGATAGCCTTGTGACATGTGCCCCCCTTTCCCCTCTTGTGCTTCAGGTAATTAAATAATTTATTTAAACTCTCATTGGACCTTTTAGTCTTCTGGCCATTAGGAATCAGGCAAGCCATTGGGATGCTGGATGCTCATTGGACCCCTTGGTAGACTGTTGAAATAGTATTCTAGGGAGCTTAATTTGTATTGGTTATTTGATCAAGAATTTTTAAATTGATTAGAATAATTTTACTCTAGCCTAATTCTCATTGGTCCACCTCTATGGCCATCCAATAGGATTTGAGGGGAAATTGGGGTCAACTGGCCTAGGAGTGTGCCATGTGTGCATTCTTCCCTTTGGGGAGAGCTTGGGAGTGTGTGTGTGTGTGTGTGTTTCTCTCTCATCCCCTATCATTAGGGATTTCCGCCTCCTTCCTAGGGATGTGGGAAGACTTTATAGTCTTCCCATGACCATCCAATTTTCCCCTACTTTGGCCATTGGACAATTGAATTAAATTTACTGATGCCATTCTAGAAAGTCTACAAGAAACAAGTTAAGCTAGCCACCCATGATATTACATCATTGATTCTTAGATTATTACATTTATCATTTTATCTTATTTTTACCATTTCAAATCCACCCATGTTGTTCAAAACATTGATATCTAGTTTGTTCTTTTTCTCAATTTATTTGAAAATTGCCAACTTGTGAGTTTGAGTTTTTCCACAATAAATGTATTGAGACAAATAGGACCCTACATATATATGTTCATATATGTAATACTTTAAAGCTAGGTGAACATAATATTTTTATTATAATCCATTTATAGTGTGTCGGATAAAGCTATGGGTTTGGTTAGAGTACCCTATGACTTGAGGATCATAGAGTTCTTTATCGACATGTCCCCTTATGGAATTATGGCCATAGGATCCCCCAAAAGCATTTGGACTACCCTACAACCTTAAGGCCATAGGGTGATGACATAGAATCTCTAGAAGGGCATGTGAGCATTTGGGATACCCTACGACCTTAGGGCCATAGGGTGCCCACTTGGCTCTCTATGGAGACACCTTATAACATATCACATGACACCCTATGGCCTTCAAGCCATAGGGTGGTTATTCTAGCTCACCTAAAGACTATTTCAAAGTCTCTAAAAATTTGTCCTTTGGCCTAACTATCTGATTAAAGATCTTAGGGTCATAGTGTGCTGATTCTAAATCAACTTATGAAAGAAGATATGTCAACTTATTGCCTTGGACTCATAAGGGTGATATACAATAGGAACATGGATTCCCTAGCTTGTGATTAAGGTTTTAATATTCGTGTGAGAATAAATTGAGCTGAAAAAGACATTAAGGTATTCTGGCTACAAAATTACAAAATAAGAGTGTGAATAGCTAATTCATAATCATCGTTAATCATATTTTAGTTTGAGTATAAATTCTTTTATTGTGAATTGATGGTGTACGGATTTCAAATAATTATCTTTGTATCACAAATAGCTAGATTATACGTATATTCAACATTTGTTAGATATGTCAAATACTTGCCTAGATAATAAACATCAAGTGTCAAAGCACAAATGGTTTATAAAACATTTATTTGCTAGTTTATGCGAATATCTAATTCTTCAATTGCAACAAGGTTTTATTCAAAGATAGAAAGTGTGAGTATCTTGGTCAGAACTGTGGTTTTGTTTTTCTTCTGGATGATGTATATAATTTAAATGGATATCTTGAATTTATTTTAATAGAGGGAAGCTGAGACTAGTATAGGTTTTTAGCTTGTCTTACAACAATCAGAACATTGTATCAAGGTGTATTACAAAGCAATGGTTGTATGTATGAGAATTGTTTAACTTTGTAAATTGGATTTTATATTTAGTGGTTAAATCCAAAACAAGCAAATGCATTGAAGTGTAAAGCTTAAACCTATCAATGAACTTTGTGGAAGTGTTTGCACTTTTAAAAAGGTTTCTTTTTAATTTTATGACCTTGATTAGTTTATTGAGGATGCTTTTCTAATATATGAAAGATGTGCCACCCTTAATTATTTTAAAACTTCTAGCATCCAATACTTTTGAGGATTCTGCCAGACAATCAAATTTACCAAGTGTTTATTGCGAACATTGAGAAAAGTAAATGTATTAGCAAATTTAATAATATACGAAGGAATTTTTTGTGATCATGTGACTTTAACACTAGGTTGGTAACCTAACAGGACATAAAAGTGTCCTTTCAGGGTTTTGAAAAAAACCTCCAAAACCATAGTAGATCCACTCATTTTGTAAAATCCTTTCATGAGGTTATAGTTCAAGGCCTAATACACATGGAAAAAATAATAAACTTGTAAAATTTCTCATCTTTTGATCACACCAAGCCTCCAAAGTTGATGGACCAGTGCATTTTCATCAAAACAGTAATTTCTTACGTTTTGTTGCATAAAAATACGATTAGGGATTTTTGTAGGACTTGAGATAAATTCCCTAGTTAACTTCAATGGGTTGGTGATCAGAACATATGATTGCTTCTCACTCACTATTTTTTGTTTTGCCAAAATAAATAGGTACAAAAAAGTTGAATTTTAACCATTCTGCAAACCTATCATCAAAGTTTCTATAGCCACGCTCAATACAAATAATATATGCATGTTTTCTTAGTTCCCTATTGTCCTTTATGTTCATAAGGAGACATGGATCATGTCAAAAGAATAATACATCTCTTACCAAGGGGAATCTTGGGGACAAAGATGAAGTGCTAAATACAACAAACATGAACAAACTAGGTTCAACATTATGAGTTGTAGAATCCCATAGAAACTATCCAATATCTAGCCAAATTTGATCCTTATGACTAGATATGGTTACTACCTACAAAATGCATGTAGTTGTCACAAGAAACTAACAATATTGAAAAAGCTATACTTGATATACTAGAATGTTTCGTTTTCTTCTATAATTGAAAAAATCAACCATCGTTGTGTACTATGCAAAATAGGGTATTACGTGCCCCAAAACTCAAGGAATATAAGCTTTATGTTACAATATGCAACATAGAAAATCCAAAATGCATTTGGATATCATGAAATCCACCAAAAAAATCATAGAAGGGCTAAAATTGGCTAAAAAACAGGATTTGACAAGTTTTGTAATTTGGTCGTAACTTACAACTTTAATATTTATTTCTCCCTAGAAGCATCAGGACATGTTGAGGACTACTAAAGATAGTTCTCTAGCATTATAGACCTCACCAAAATGAATTCTAGAGTGGTATAGTTGCAAAAAGTTGAAAAAAGCCAAAAACAGAACCCGTTTTTTCACACAGTTTAGGTTGTGAAATGTTGTGCAAGGACAAGGTTAAAGATGGAATTGATATTCCAAAAAAAATGTCGAGTTTTTTTCAGCTCATGAGACAAATTTCTAGATAGATAGCACCTCAAAATCCATTTTTAAACTCTTGACATAATTCAAGGAAAATGGTCACTTAACAGGACATAAAAGTGTCCCAGGACATAAAAGTGTCCCATTACCAACCTAGTGTTAAATTCAAGAAAAACATGAAGATGAAGACTTGGCAATCTATCTATTGTTTAGAACAAGGACCTACAAAGCTATTGTTGATTGTCTAGGCTCAGATGTGCAGGGATGCTGCAGACGTGTTGTGTGTATAGACTCACTGTTGAACCGGAGGGAGAGAGCACATGTAGATGAGAGGAGAGAGAGCACATGTACATGTAGTTCCACTTGGGAGAACTCATGCCCTCTACAAAAGTGAATGATGACGTAAGGATACAACCATAGTAAGCTCTAGGTACTAGTCCAAAGAGTAGTTACTTACCCAATGGGATTGGTCCTAGACCATCGACAAGTAAAGTTGTAGGAAAATCTATAAAGATAAGCCTAGCAACCTCACAACACGATGCTACAAGAAAACCAAACAAACAGTGCAAAATAACATGCAAATTAAGTAACCATTATCCAAATCTACCTATCAAGGACAAACTTATCAATTTATGAGATATCCACAAGAAAAACATCAACAACAATTTGGTAATGCAACCTTGCAAGCATTATCCAAATAAGATTTGGATTAGAAAACATGGAAGATAGATTTGCAACAAATTTGCAAATAATTTTCTTAAACTTACCAACAAATCATGTGATCAGACTTCTCTCCCAAGCCTTGTGCCCAAGTGAAGACTCCGCAACAAACGAAGTAGTGTGCACCAATGAGGATGTAGTGGGCACATTAGAAGAGGGTGCCATATGAAGTGTAGTGGTCGCCAAAGAGGACATACCGAGCTCCGTAGATGGAACAATGGGAGGCATAGAAGAGGGAGTGGGTATCCTTGATGTACTTGGAGGCTCCATTTTCCCTTTACCCTTCTTGAGTGCATTGCTTACTAGTGGAGTACCTTGAGAGCCACTCCCAACAGTGTTTTGAGTAACTCCATGAGCAACGGGAGGAAGAGACTCTTCTTCTGTCTCCTCTAAGTACTCATCACCCTCATTTTGAAACCCTTCACTCAACAACCATATAGCATAATATCACATACATTAGCACTAAAGTAATAATACATTCTCAAAAGAACAAGAGCCACAAGTGTTAAGATACTTACTCTTTTGTAGCTCAATCTCTTGCTTTGGAATAACTCCTACTGGATAATCTAACCACCAAGGACAACAATTAATGGCATCCCATGTTGTCACATTCCTTTCAAGAAAAGAGGGAAGTACATTGTTTTCTCATCATGCACATTAATCCACTCTCTAGTGAGAATAATGGGGCTTCATTCAATTCCTGTGCCTCAACGCATTGCATAACCCATCTACACAATTTTTAGAGCATCATCCACTTTAAAAAGCATATACACGCAATGATATAATAAATGACATGTATTGATTTTTTTTTCACCAGAGTCTCCTTGGTATGGAGAACACTTTTTCAAAATAAGCCACACCCTATCTTGGGCTCCCACAAGAGATTTAAGGGTTTTCAACATAGACATTATACACGACCTTATTGTCAAAAAAACCATCCATCCCATATCGTGATTCCATATGGAATTTAAGGATTGTTTGTAAACACAAAATGATATTTTGTCATACTCAAAATGATCCACTATCATAAAACACGACAAAAAAATTAAATGCACTTTTTTTTTTGCAAAGAGTGCAAGTGAAAGATGCAAACCTGAAAATAACTCTCTTAGCCAACAACACAAGTTCCGACATCTTCTCATTAGAGTCGGTAGACTTCACCGCATCCATTAGATAAATAAAACCCTACATACATAGTAGCAATTGAAAAACACACTCAAGTTGATCTCATGTAAAATAAAATATGTCTATATTTTATTAAAAACAATGGTCAAATGTCTACTTGCAAAATATGATTCTTCATGCTCATCTTGTAGAATAGGTCAAAAGAATTTAGAAATTGTGGACCTTCTACTTGTAGCCTTTCAATCATAAGTGTAGCCTCTCCATGCAAGTGATACCAAAATGTTTCCTTTTTCATGTAGCTTCTAAAACGTTTGTAGTCACCAAAATGAAGATATTGTGGGACTTTAGACTTAGTGAGACTCATAAGGTGCAAAACTATCTTCTTTCTACAATAAATAAGGCAACATATCAATTAATCATATAGAAAAATGAAATGGCACAAACATAATTATTAAATGAGAAACGAATAGCTTGATTACCTCTCGGAAGTGATCTTTGAGCTTGTCAAACAATAGAGGTTATCTCTAGTGATCTTTAGCATGCCAGGTTCATCCCAGTTAATGCTAAATAGAAACTTGAATAACTCATCACCCGTTAAGAGGATTGGCGGTTGATAGGTACTTGTATTTTCTATCTTTCAAATGTTCCTCTTCTACCTTTGTGGCCTTGTCTAATCTCTTCTTCTTCTCAACATCATTTAGTCCAAGTGCACCAATATTTATAGTCTCTTTGGACATAAACACTACAAGAGGCTATTCATATTAGCGACGCTCAAAAAAAAAATTCCCGGCGTCGCTATGAGCGTCGCAAATTTCTTTGTAAATTTGCGACGCTCATAGTGACGCCGGCTGGGCTAAAAAAATAACCGAGCGCGCCCAAAAACTCAAATCTCAGATCTGAGTTTTTCGGCGCCCTCAAGCAAGGAGCAGGTAACGCTCTCCCTCTCTCTGTCTCTCTCTCTCTCTCTCTCTCTCTCTTTCTTCTCCACACACACACACACACACAAGAGGAGAGGAAGGAGAGCCAGGTATGCTCCTTCCCTCTCCTCATTCTCATGTTCCCTTCCCCTCTTTCTCTCTCTCTCTCTCTCTCTCTCACACACACACATACACACACACACACATAGTGTTTTTGAGAGAGAGAGAGAGAGAGAGAGAGAGAGGGAGAGAGTACAAACATAAACAAAAACGCACACACACATACATAAACAAAGAATGCACACACACATTGAGAGAGGAAAAGAGAGAGAGACCATGCATAAACAAAAAACGCACGCATTGAGAGAGGAAAAGAGAGAGAGAACATGCATAAATAAAAAACGCACACATTGAGAGAGGAAAAGAGAGAGAAAACATGCATACGATCCAAAAAAACGCACACACATTGAGAGAGAAAGAGAGAGAAACTAATTTAACGTCGTAGGAAACTAATTAAAATTTGTTGAGCCAGCAGAGGATCACACCCGCATTTTTGTTCACACCCATCATTTTGTAACCACTGATTGTAATAAATGTCTTTCCGACATTAATTTTGATTTGAGCCATTCGTTAAGTAACGGGACTCAATTGAGTTTCCAGCTTGTAATCCCGACGTAATTTCACCTGCTGATGTAAATAATTAGAGATGTTTTCACCTCCAAGGCTGAGGTATATAAGCCAAAGTTTTGTAACCTAAAGGGGGAGATTCAAAATTAATCAAAGGTGAGTTTTTGAGCGCCGTGACTGTGTCTGAGAGAGAGAGAGAGAGAGAGAGAGAGAGAGAGAGAGAGTCTTATCTCCTTGCTACGCGAGCTACGGGGCCGCCATTGGAGAAGCGACACCACCATTGTGTTAGCAACGGTGAGAGCTACGCACAGATACCAAGAGTGCGCGCTATCGGCTTCTACGTGTGGTAAGTTCCTACGAGCTTCGGTGTGAGTTTTCTTTCAACTCGTGTGTCGAAATAGAGTGTGCAGCATATCTATGGAACCACAACGAGTAGAGCTACACATTCGTACCATCGGGGTCAAGTTTCGGTCACCTGTATTTTTCGGCCTGTCTTCATACGCGTTTACCGCACGGAGTGGTTATAGGTTGATTTTGCAGTTCAATTAGTCTTTAGGGTGTTGTTCTTACCTAGTGTATAGACTTCCCCTTGAGTTTGAGATTGATTCGATGATTCTAGATACTGTTTCGTATAGCATTCGTTCGTAGTACGGATTTCAGTCACTTGCGTATTTTAGAACTTAGATTTGATTTCCTTAGTAGTGATTGTCATTAGAAGGTTGAGTAGGTGATTTGACACCCACCTAGTTGTTTCCATGCGCCTGCGGGTCAAGCTTCGTCCTCGTCTGACAAATTCTGTTGTTGGTTGAGTTCTCGCTATTTAGCTTCCGCTAGCGGCGTAACCGCCTTAACATTTGGCGCCGTTGCCGGGGACGAGAGCCCTAAGTAGGTGACCTTAGACTAATCCTACGAGGTGAGTCGTATAAACTACTTTGTATACTTTAGTTAGAAAAGATCTAGGAGTGGTGGACTCCGAAGGTCTCGAGAGATACTAGGAAGTGGGGTATTCCTGGGTCTTCCGTGTTGACAGTATTTTTAGTTTAGCTTAGATTAGATTGTTTTTGATGGTGTTTAAGTGGTTGTTGACATAAAAAGCAATTGCTACTCCTTGTGTGGTAGTAAATCTCTTTATATTTTCAATTGCAAAAAAATCCATTTTATGATTAGAAGTAGCTTAGGTAGGGCCTGATTTGATCCTGATCTAGAGCTATCAATTGGTGTTCCATTTGCTTGATGTGTTTGATTGCATGTTAGATCACTGAAAAAGTTGCTTTGGTAGTGAAATATGCAATAAACAAAGTTCAGAAAAATTTTCTGTGTAACTGATTGTTGCTGAGCACTTAAAAGAGCTATTGGAAGAGTTCTGTGCTGAAAAACTGGAAATCTGCAACTTTAGACATTATACGCGTATGATGTCTTAGGACCTAAACAGAGACTAAAATTGAAAATTTGACATTGCCAGAGTGTTTAGAAGGGGGGTTTTACCCTAAGATCAACTTAAAACAAGAACATTAACACTCAAAGAAACCCAAAAAGACAAGTCGGAGTCCAAGAAACGCAAAGAATAGGAAATTTTGGATTCAAATCTTGTTTTTACATTCAAACCTGACAAAAACACTTGAAACTCAATTATAAACATTGGAGAAGGCTTAAAACCAAAAATAGTCAAAATCTGGGACAAAAGACATCATACGCGTATAATGTCTTTTGGCACATCCACTGCTTATTTTTGAGATCTGACCTGACAAGATTGTTACAAACACTGTGGGAAGCATAAATATCAAGTTTGGACCCAAATTGATGAAAAAGACATCATACGCGTATGATGTCTTTGACCTAATTTTGGACATATTTTGATACTATGCTAACACAGATCCATTGTAATAGCTGTCTAGAGGTTATCTTTCAAGTTTCATCCCATTTGGATCACAATTGACCCAAAAAAAAACAAGTCAAAAGCGGAAAATTGCCAAGAAAAGCCTGAACTAGCCATAACTTGCTCAAACAGAGTTCAAATTGAATTTTGTGAGTGAACAGAGCATAAAGGGGCCACTGAGAGTGAGCATAACCAAAATAGTCAAAATCTGTGAAAAAAGACATCATACGCGTATAATGTCTTTTTCAGCATAACAGTAACAAAATTCTCACTTGATGAAACAGAAGTTGTCCAACTGACTAGATTAAACAATTGACCAAGTATCAGTCAGTTTGGATCAATTCTGACCACAAAAACTTGGGGAAAACAAATTGCCGAGACGGAAAAGTTAAAGTCCTTTAGGGGAATTGATGAATTTGAGATCGGGCAGGAATCTCCAGAATAATCAACCAAAACAAGGGGAACAAGCAAGTTTCATATTAACCGAGGGAAGTGTAAACCAAAGTTGGGTGCAACCATTAGAGCCGATCTTTGAAGGAAGTGTCTCTGATACTTCTTCGGAGAGATCTTACGAGATTTTCACCGAAAACTTGGAACACTTGAACCTGAACAACAGAGAAAATATGGCAGCAGGATCATCAAACCCCTCCGCCACAATGAAGCTATTGTTCATAAAATACCAGTACGACAATGAGCAAGGTGCCAAGATCTACAAAGATGGAATGGACCGCTATTGTGTAAAGATAGAAGATAGACCTAGTGAGTTCAAGGACTTAGTGCCTGTGAGCTATAGCGGAGATAGATATCTAGATGACGAGGGTACCATGTACTTGGTAGTCCTAAACCCTAACATTGTGGACAAGTGGGGATTGATGGGCACCAAAGACAAAATAGATGAAGAACTCGAGGAGAAAGCACCAATAATGAACTTCCCTAATGCGAGGTTAAGAAGAGAGAATGAAACTATAAGGATCAACACTGATAACATCTATGTGGGGCTGTACAAATATAATAATGGGGAGCAAGATCTCTATTACTGATGTGAAGAACCCTACACCGGAGAGTTGACATACCAAAAAAGACTTTATGTCTTTACCTACACAGAGGGATCGGAAGTGAAAATTGCCGCTTACGATAAGTATGGCACGCAATACTCAACAATGGGCAAGAAAGAATTAGAAGGATATACATACTTTGGGGGACCACTACATCAGTATTATGTTACTTCTAGCTCACATAGACCAGCACCAACAAATGGAGTGCAAAACTCAATGACAACAGGAGGACAAAGAACTCAGGTTGCTGACTCTTTCAGTCAACCTTGGGACTCGAAGCTCGGACCAATGGGATCATTACATTCCAGAGAGTCAATGGAGACGAATCGAGGTAGTGCAGTTCCAATCCCCACCTATACCACGCCAGGTCCAAGGTTTGAAGCGGAACCATCACATTTACCTCCTAGTAGTAGATTCAGGGCAGGGGAACCGACAAGGGTAACCCATGAAGTCCACGATGCTAGAGAAAGCTTTAGCCGAGACACAGGAGCAATGAGATTGGTAGCAGATCATAGACGTATGAGACCATCTCAAGTAGCCAAGTGTATGCCAAAGAAGTATGGTGGTTCAGGAGATCCGTATGCACATGTGTCACTCTTTAAGCAAGTCTTAAGAGCTGGAACATCCATAAGAGTGTTCATTGATGATTTTTGTATATATAGCTCCCATATTTCACATTTAGAAAAGGTAACTGAAGGTTTGGCCAGGTTGCAGAGCCTAGGTGGGCAATTAAATGTGGATAAATGTCACATTGGGGAGAGTAAAGTCATTCTACTAGGCCATGAAATTTCAGCAAGATGTATCAACGCCGACCCAAGTAAGGTGTCCGTAGTCATAAGCCTACCTTCACCAACGGCCGCACGTCAACTGGTCTCTTTTCTACAGAAGGTGAGGTACTTAAGTAGATTCATACATCTACTATCACAACTTGTTCTACCACTGCAACAACTCACTCAAAGATCAACTTTCACTTGGGACGAGGAAAGCGAACATCACTACAACAAGGTAAAGGAGGTCTTAGCCACTCTGCCAACTATCTCACCACCTAAGTGGGATGAAAAATTCTATGTCACCTCAAGTGTTGGTGATGACTCATTGGGGGCTATGCTACTCCAAAAGGATACGACGACATCTTTCATGAGGCCAATCTACTTCTCTAGTCGAATGATGACAGCAGGAGAGAAAGGTTTCACCCATGTGGAACACTTAGTCCTAGCTCTTAGATTTGCAACTACAAAGTTTAGGTCATATTTGTTGCCTAAGCAATTTGTGATTCTAACCACGGATGAAATATTTCCCTATGTTGTACAACACATGGATGTGTCTGCTAGAATTACTAAATGGCTAGTTCGTCTGCAAGAGTTTGACTACACGGTACAGGTAGAAAGCACGACAAGGGCAAGTTTGGGGGGACTCATGACCTACCAAGTCTTTGAAGGGAAGGAGAAGCAATCTAAGGAAGGAGAAGTCGGATTACCTCCAGTACCACCGATGGTAGAAGGAGCATACTCTCTCTACTTTGATGGAGCCTACAAGCGAGCGTCCGACAAAGCAGCTGCAGGCATAGTGGTCTTTGATGACAAAGGGACAAAGGTATTTTTGTTGGGCCAATTGTTAGATTCGCATTCTAACAATGAAGTTGAGTATGCAGCACTAACCAAGGGTCTACAATGGTGCGTCTCACAAGGTGTACAACGCCTTACTGTATTTGGGGATGCTCTACTTCTGGTAAGGCAAGTAAATGGAGCATGGACATGCAAGAATCCTAGTTTAAGAACTCACTTAAGTGGTGTAAAAACCTTGTTGGGTAAGTTTGAAGAAGTTCAAATACACCATATCCCAAGGGCTCAAAACCAAGAAGCAGATGCCCTAGCAAGTGAAAGACTACAAGAAGTGGTGGTTGGAGCAATAAAACTAAAGCTCCCTCTATTTCAAGGAAGTGATGCCTTGCCTGACATCATGCATTTTTTGGAAACAGGGGAATGCCCATCAGATTTAACAAAGGGACAGAAGCAATGGCTGACGCGGAAGGCCACAAGGTATCGACTCATCAATGACGGTTTGTATTGTAAGGGTAAGGACCAAATAATCAGGAAGGTCCCTCTCTCTCAGGAAATCACGAGAGTAATTGCTAGTTGTCACGACGGGGTTTGTGGAGGTCACTTCGCCCTAGACATAACAAGTAGGAAAATCTTGCAGGCAGGCTTCATATGGCCTAGCCTCAACCGTGATGTACGCCACTGGTGCAAAACGTGTAAGTTGTGTCAAAAGGCCGGCACTAGGTCACTTATGCCTGAACCACAGACACCTATTCTCTCATATGGCCCATTTGACAAATGGGGTATCGATGCCATTGGGCCATTACCTAGGGCCAACTCAAGAAAATTCTACATTATCATGGGGGTCCACTACATGACTATATGGGCAGAGGCTATAGCCACCACTAGAATCACAGCGGTAGAGGTAGCTAAATTTATCTACGAGCACATATGCTGTAGGTTTGGCACACCTTTAGAGATCATCTCTGATAGAGGGCCAGGTTTCAGAGCAGACTTGGTAGGAGAATTAATGCAGAAACTGGGCATTACAAGGAGGCACTCTTCACCATATTACCCTCAATGTAATGGCCTAGTTGAAAAGGTAAATGGAATGGTTTCTAAAATTATTACCAAGCAGGTAAACAATCATCCTGGAGACTGGGATAAGTATCTACTACCAGCTTTATGGGCCTACAGAACTTCATTTCGTACATCCTTGGGATTCACACCGTATCATCTAGTATTTGGTAAGGAAGCAATCTTGCCCATTGAAGTGCAACTACAAAGTCTCAGAGTAATGGCAAGCCAGCTTCAACAGCCCAACATGCATTTGAGAGATCACATCATCAACTTGGAAAGACTGCAGCTGGACAGAGAAGAATCAATAAATTATTATGCAGCACAAGCAGAGCATAGACGGCTTAGCTTTAACGAGCATCTCCGGAAAAAAGAATTGAAGAAAGGAATGTTGGTGCTCCGCTACGACAATCGCTTCAACACGCGCAAGGATAAGAAACTCCTACTCCGATGGGAAGGTCCTTTCATCGTCAGGAAAAAGTATGCCAATGGAAGCTACCAGTTTATGGAGGCTGATGGAAAACACATAAAACTAGGGTAAATGGTTGGCGACTTCAACCTTATTTTCTTCGATTTGACCAGGCTCCACCAATTGACATTCCAGATGAGGACACACCATCAGCCGCCACCTTCGACGATAATGATCAAACAGATGAGCTAGAGACATGAATGCCTCTAGCCAAAAGGGGAGGGCTAATGATGGGGGCTTTTCACAAGCCAAGCTCCCATACCCCTCTTCTCTCGTCCCCACCCCATGAAAACCCCCTCTTAGGGAGGGAGTGATAAAAGGCATTGGAAAAAGTAAGAAAAAAATAAAGTATGATTATGTAAATATATAAGAAAGGTAAAATAGGCCACCTCATGCCTGCGGGGTAGCCCATCCCCACCTTGCCTCCTTTTTCTTCACTGTTGCCCCGCCGTGTGTCTCTTTTCCTCTCCTCCACTCAAAAGATCAACCCCCTCTCTCTTCCCCTTGTCCTTTCTCCTTTCTCTCTCCCCTCAAGCTACCCCACCTCTCACCAATAATGCATTATAACTCACCAATAATGCACCCTAACTCACATGCAACTTACCCTATCTTCCAAAATAGTATACCCCACCCCCTCTTTCTCTCTCCTATCATATCCCATGACCCAAATACCCCCCTCTCTCTCTCTAAAGGGCGCCATATCTCTTGTCTTGTAGCTAAATAACCTTCCCCACACTCACACAAACTCTGTTTCACTGAAAAAGTTGCCCACAGACCCATCCCCACCCAGTGGATACTTGATTTTTCTTGTGTTCACACACATCTGCACACAGATTCACCTCTGAACACACTCCCCTCTCTCCCCTCTTGTAATTACTTTATTCTCCATGTCACCTCTCACTTTTTTTCATCAACCCATCTCTCTCTCTTAGTCTCTCTCTCTCATGAGACTGCTGTTCTAGCACATATACACACAGCCAGACAAGTGGGGCCCACAGTCACATGGCCTATGTAGATAATGATTTCTTCATTTCTAAATTCTAGAATTCCTCCCCCCTCCTCCCCTATATAAAGAGGGGTCACCATCACACTAAATACACACACATCACCAAAGAACACACTATGCACTGTGTGTGCCTAGTCCACACACACACACCCACACCATCACCATCACTGCAATCACCATGCTTGTCTTGAGCATGACCTCTACACCCTTGGCTATGGAAGGTGAAGGGCAACTAAATGAAGGATGATGGCCATAACCCTCGTGCGAGTCTTCGCCATCAACTCCCACCTATCCGCCATGTGCTCTACCACTCTCTCCCTTCTCATTCCCCTACCCTATGCTCCCCATTTCATTGCCTTATTCTCTAAATAAAGCTTGAGCTTTTGTGAGTATGTTTTCTTGCAATGTTTTGCCCATGTGAGGTGTGCGGAATCGCCACCTAATCTTGTGTTTGGAGTGAGCTTGTGTATGTGTGAAGGGTGTGCGGATTCGCCATCCTTTTGTGGTGCCTAAGTACTAAGCCGCTATACCCCCTCCCTCACTCTCTCTCTCTCTCTCCTCTCATCTACATGTGCTCTCTCCCTCCGGTTCAACAGTGAGTCTATACACACAACACGTCTGCACCATCCCTACACATCTGAGCCTCGACAATCAACAATAGCTTTGTAGGTCCTTGTGTTAAACAATAGATAGATTGCCAACTCTTCATCTTCATCTTTTTCCTGAATTTAAAGTCACATGATCACAAAAAATTCTTTCGTATATTATTAAATTTTCTAATACATTTACTTTTCTCAATGTTCGCAATAAACACTTGGTAAATTTGATTGTCTGGCAGAATCCTCAAAAGTATTGGATGCTAGAAGTTTTAAAATAATTAAGGGTGGCACATCTTTAATATATTAGAAAAGCATCCTCAATAAACTAATCAAGGTCATAAAATTAAAAAGAAACCTTTTTAAAAGTGCACACACTTCCACAAAGTTCATTGATAGGTTTAAGCTTTACACTTCAATGCATTTGCTTGTTTTGGATTTAACCACTAAATATAAAATCCAATTTACAAAGTTAAACAATTCTCATACATACAACCATTGCTTTGTAATACACCTTGATACAATGTTCTAATTGTTGTAAGACAAGCTAAAAACCTATACTAGTCTCAGCTTCCCTCTATTAAAATAAATTCAAGATATCCATTTAAATTATATACATCATCCAGAAGAAAAACAAAACCACAGTTCTGACCAAGATACTCACACTTTCTATCTTTGAATAAAACCTTGTTGCAATTGAAGAATTAGATATTCGCATAAACTAGCAAATAAATGTTTTATAAACCATTTGTGCTTTGACACTTGATGTTTATTATCTAGGCAAGTATTTGACATATCTAACAAATGTTGAATATACGTATAATCTAGCTATTTGTGATACAAAGATAATTATTTGAAATCCGTACACCATCAATTCACAATAAAAGAATTTATACTCAACCTAAAATATGATTAACGATGATTATGAATTAGCTATTCACACTCTTATTCTGTAATTTTGCAGCCAGAATACCTTAATGTCTTTTTTAGCTCAATTTATTCTCACACGAATATTAAAACCTTAATCACAAGCTAGGGAATCCATGTTCCTATTGTATATCACCCTTATGAGTCCAAGGCAATAAGTTGACATATCTTCTTTCATAAGTTGATTTAGAATCAGCACACTATGACCCTAAGATCTTTAATCACATAGTTAGGCCAAAGGATAAATTTTTAGAGACTTTGAAATAGTCTTTAGGTGAGCTAGAATAACCACCCTATGGCTTGAAGGCCATAGGGTGTCATGTGATATGTTATAAGGTGTCTCCATAGAGAGCCAAGTGGGCACCCTATGGCCCTAAGGTTGTAGGGTATCCCAAATGCTCACATGCCCTTCTAGAGATTCTATGTCATCACCCTATGGCCTTAAGGTTGTAGGGTAGTCCAAATGCTTTTGGGGGATCCTATGGCCATAATTCCATAAGGGGACATGTCGATAAAGAACTCTATGATCCTCAAGTCATAGGGTACTCTAACCAAACCCATAGCTTTATCCGACACACTATAAATGGATTATAATAAAAATATTATGTTCACTTAGCTTTAAAGTATTACATATATGAACATATATATGTAGGGTCCTATTTGTCTCAATACATTTATTGTGGAAAAACTCAAACTCACAAGTTGGCAATTTTCAAATAAATTGAGAAAAAGAACAAACTAGATATCAATGTTTTGAACAACATGGGTGGATTTGAAATGGTAAAAATAAGATAAAATGATAAATGTAATAATCTAAGAATCAATGATGTAATATCATGGGTGGCTAGCTTAACTTGTTTCTTGTAGACTTTCTAGAATGGCATCAGTAAATTTAATTCAATTGTCCAATGGCCAAAGTAGGGGAAAATTGGATGGTCATGGGAAGACTATAAAGTCTTCCCACATCCCTAGGAAGGAGGCGGAAATCCCTAATGATAGGGGATGAGAGAGAAACACACACACACACACACACACACTCCCAAGCTCTCCCCAAAGGGAAGAATGCACACATGGCACACTCCTAGGCCAGTTGACCCCAATTTCCCCTCAAATCCTATTGGATGGCCATAGAGGTGGACCAATGAGAATTAGGCTAGAGTAAAATTAGTCTAATCAATTTAAAAATTCTTGATCAAATAACCAATACAAATTAAGCTCCCTAGAATACTATTTCAACAGTCTACCAAGGGGTCCAATGAGCATCCAGCATCCCAATGGCTTGCCTGATTCCTAATGGCCAGAAGACTAAAAGGTCCAATGAGAGTTTAAATAAATTATTTAATTACCTGAAGCACAAGAGGGGAAAGGGGGGCACATGTCACAAGGCTATCAATTATGCTTCTAATTTGTGATTGGCTAAGCTTTACAAGAGCCAATGGGAGGCCAGCATGAGTAATTAGCAAGAGGGGTTGACCAAGAAGAGAGAGAGAGGGCTGCATTTTTGTCTAACACAATGCTACACACACACACACACACACACACACAAAACTCATGTGTGCAAGAAGAAATCCATCTCCTTCTCCAAGAATTGAGAAGTAGAGGCCTACACCAATAAGTTTTGGCTATGGAATGCAAATCCAACCAAGAGCCAAGCTTCAATGGCATGCTCATCTCCTCTACCATGCTAATTACTAAGCTAAGCTATGCTATTAGAGTGATTATGTGAGGAGAATACTTCTTTCTTGTAAGGTACATCTTCTTCCTCTCAATCATCCTCATTCCCTACTAGCTCTCACCATTTTTGAAGGTGTGTGAGGTCTTGAGACTGAGACTAGGGACACTAGGTGTGTTTTTCAAGCATAATTTGGTGCATTAAGCTTCCATCTACATTGCACCAACGAGTTTTGTCAAGGAACACAAGAATTGTATTGTACAAAAGTCTCCTTTGATGGGATAATCTATAATACAAAGCCTTTATGGAGGGGGGACCGGCTCCATGTAAATCAAGTCCTCAATTGTTTTCAATTGTTCTATTTCTCTAGAGTTGTTTTCAAGTATTGTCCATGCCAAATTAGCTAGGTGTAAATTGCTATGTTTCTTTCTCAAATTAAGTACTCTCTCTATGCTCATTAGGAACTTGTTCTTAATGAAATGCTCACTATGTTATCAATTTCCGCTACAAACAAGTTATTAGGGCATTATTAAATGTTACAATTTCTCTCTATTGAAAATGACATCCTATGGTCCTAGGGCCATATGGATACTATGGAATGGCCCAAATGCTTCATGAAATCTTATACATTGACCCCTAGGCCATCCTCTACTCTTAAGGCCATGGGCTCCTCTCTAGTATGATATGAGATCCTATGCCTTAGGGCCATAGGGCACCAATGGATAAGTGAAAGCGCCCAAAGGCTCTTTGAGAGCTTTTACATTGACACATGTGCCCTCTAGTATGATGTGAGATCCTATGGACTTAAGGCCATAGGTTGTGTCCCTCTATTCTAGTGAGATATCCTATGGACCTAGGGCCACAAAGTGCCAATGCATAAGCTCAAGGTCCATAGGTTGCTCTTTATTGAAAATAGAGATCCTATGGTCCTAGGGACATAGGGCTACCATAGTGCATATGTTGGAAACCTTGAATGGCCCATTGAGAGCCTCTACATAGACCCCTACGCCATCCTCTAGCCTTAAGACCGTAGGTTCCTCTCAATTATGATGTGAGATCCTATGTCCTTAAGGCCATATGGTACCAATGTATAAGTTGAAGGGTCCAGAGGCTCTTTGAGAGTTTCTACATTTACATATAGTCCACCCTATGGCCTTAGGGCCATATGGTACCAATGTATAAGTTGAAGGGTCCAAAGGCTCTTTGAGAGTTTCTACATTGACACACCCTATGGACCTAGGGCCATAGAGTGCTCTTTAATATGATGTGAGATCATATGGACTTAGGGCCATAAGGTGGGAATGTATAAGGTCAATGGAAATAGGTTGTTTACCTCTATTCTAGCGAGAGATCCTATTGACCTAGGGTCATAGGGTGCTAATGCATACGCTTAAGGAACATAGGTTTCTCTCTAATGATAATGGAGATCCTATGGTCCTAGGGCCCTAGGGATACCATAGTGCATATTTTAGTGTCCTTGAATGGTCCGAATTCTCTTTGAGAGATTCTACATTAACCTCTAGGCCATCGTCTACCCTTAAGACCATGGGTTCCTCTCTAATATGATGTGAGACTCTATGGTCTTAGGTCCGTAGGGTACCAATGTATAAGCTGAAGGGCCCAAAGGCTCTTTGAAAGCTTCTACATTGATACCTAGTCCACCCTATGGCCCTAGGGCCATAGAGTGCCCTTTAATATGATGTGAGATACTATGGACTTAGGGCCATAAGGTGTGAATGTATCCGGTAAAGGAACAAAGGTTGTTTCCCTCTATTCTAGTGAGATATGCTAGGGACCTAGGTCCATAGGGTGCCAATGAAAAAGCTAAATGGCCATGGGTTTCTCTCTATTATTGCAAATAGATATCTTATGGTCCTAGGGCCATAGGGCTACTGTAGTACATATGTTGGTTCCCTTGAATGGACCAAATGCTCTTTGAGAGCTTCTACATTGACCTCTAGGCCATCCTATAACCTTACGTCCATGGGTTCCTCTCTAGTATGATGTGAGACCATATGGCCTTACGGCCATAGGGTACTAATGTATAAGGTGAATGGCACAAAGGCTCTTTGAGAGCTTCTACATTGACATATAATCGACCCTATGTCCCTAGGGCAATAGAGTGCCCTTTAGTATGATGTGAGATCCTATGGACTTAGGATCATAGGTTGTGTCCCTTTATACCAGTGATAGATCCTATGGACCTAGGGACATAGGGTGCCAATTCAAAATCTCAAGGATCGTAGATTTTCCTCTATTGCAAATAGAGATCCTATGGTCCTAGGGACATAAGGCTACCATAGTGCATATGTTGGTGCTTTTTGAGAGATTCTACACTGACACATAGTCCACCCTATGGGCCTGGGCCATAAGGTTCCCTTTAGTATGATGTGAGATCCTATGGACTTAGGGACATAATGTGGCAATGTATAAGGTCGAGGGCCATAGGTTGTTTTCCTCTATTCTATTAAGAGATCGTATGGACCTAGAGCCATAGCGTGCCAATGTAGAAGTGCAAGGACCATAGGTTTCTCTATTTTCCAAATAGAGATCCTATGGTCCTAGGGAAATAGGGCTACCATAGTGCATATGTTGGTGCCCTTCAATGTCCCAAATGCTTGAGAGCTACTACATTGACCCCTAGGCCATTCTCTACCCTTAAGGCCATGGGTTTCTCTCTGGTATGATGTGAGACCCTATGGCCTTAGGACCATAGGGTACTAATGTATAAGCTAAAGGGCCCAAAGTCTCTTTGAGAGCTTCTACATTAACACCTAGTCCACCCTATGGCCCTAGGGCCATAGAGTTTCCATTATTATGATGTGAGATCCTATGGAATTAGGGCCATAGGTTGTGTCCCTCTATTTTGGTGGGAGATCATATGGACCTAGCACAAGATGGTGCCAATGCATAAGCTCAAGGGCCATATATTTCTCTCTATTGAAAATAGAGATTATATGTACAGTGCATCCAATGTCTCTTGTTACCATAAACATGTGATAGTGATGTGTGTGAACACACTAGGACCGCTAGGGAATTTTTTCCCTCTTTAGGAGGTTTTTTTCCCCCTGCATTGTATATACCCCCATCACTCTAGGGCTATCTATCTTTCCATTGCACACTAAGTAACACACTCTCTATTGTGTGCTTTGAGATTCCTTCATCTTCTCCAAGTTGTGTGCATTTCTCTGCAACCCTAATTCCAACAATTGGTATCAGAGCAGGTTGCATCCTCCCAAGCTTAGTTACCAGCTGCTCCAGCACACGGCTGCTCACTTTCTCCGATTTCAATGAGGTTTGGCGAGCGTTTTGCAGGTTGACTGTGATGCTAATGTTGATGTAGAATGGGCTTTTAGCGCATAGTGCACTTACAATTTTTCTATCCATGATTCATGCTTGTCAGTTGCTGCAGATTCACATGTGTGGTATTTTGCCAATGGTGCTACAAAGCACATTACCTCACATCATAAAATTGTTCATCTCTCTCAAGTTTTTCCCTCATGGGAATTCAGTCACTTGTGCCAACAATGCCTCTTATCCGGTTTAGGGAGTTGGAAAGATTGTGCTTACTACTGCAAATGGCAGTTCTTTCCCACTTGTTGATGCACGTTATGTACGTGGGTTCAAGAAGAATCTTTTGTTTGTATCTGCACTTGCTAGACTTGGACTTGTAGTTAAATTTGTGGATGACAGTTGTATAGTTCATGATCTCAGTTTTGGTGATGAAATCGTTGCATCGAGGCTTTTGTGCCGTGGGTTGTATAAGCTCACTTTGTATGACAAGTGTGGACAAAATTTTGCAAATTCAGTTGTAGATTCAAGGGCTATTTTAGATGCAAAACTTTGGCATGCACGTTTTGATCATTTAAATTTTGCCAGTTTGCTGCATTTGCAGAAATCTGATATGGTTGCTTCTTTGCCGCCTCTTGAAGCACCTGTCAAACATGTTTGTGAAGGCTGTATTCTGGGAAAAATGCAGCGTTCTAAGTTTCCAAAGGATGGTTCAGTTAGGACCACATGCAGGTTGCAACTTGTGCATAGTGATGTTTGTGGGCCCATGCAAACTCCATTCTTGGGCACTTACTTGTACTTCATGACTTTAATTGATGATTACTCCAAGCATGCAAGGGTATTTACGCTTAAAGCGAAGTCTGAAATTTTTATGTGCTTCGAACAATTTCTAGCTATGGCTGGAAATGTATCAAAATGTACTATGTGCACCCTCCGTTCCGATCGAGGGGGGGAGTATATGTCTCATGAATTTAATGCATTTTTGGCTAGTTGTGGAATAAAACACCAGTGTACAGTGACTTATATGCCTCAGAAAAATGGTGTAGTTGAGAGGAAAAAGAAGTCACTTACGAAAATGGCCAGATGTATGGTCAAAAATCAAGCTTTGCTGCATTCGTTTTGGCTTGAGGCCATCATGTGTGCCACTTTTGTACTAAACAGGTGTCCTACAAAATCTTTGAAGTCTATTACTCCATATGAAGTATGGCATGATAGAAGGCCTTCTATTGAGCACATGCGTGTTTTTGACTGTTTGGCATATGCTTTGGTGCCACATACACAGCGCAAAAAATTAGATGATAACGCTGTCAAATGTACTTTTGTTGGTTTTAGTGCTGAAAGAAAAGATTACAGGTTGTATCATCCACAAACAAAGCGTATTTTGGTTTCATGGGATGTAGTGTTTGTGGAAGATTCTGTTCAGCCCTTGTTGTCATGTACTAGAGATAGTAATGTAAGCTCGCAGGACATTTATGACAGCTTTGTTGCCTCTTTTTAGTGGTAGAAATACAAATGTTAATTCCAATGAGGCAAATGTACAGCCTATGGGGGTTTCCGAAAATGTTACGGATCAGCCTATTATTGATGCACATATACATGATGTACTTGATGAGGAAAGGGCTGAAAATGAGCAGGCTAGAGGTATGCCAAAATGGTTGGTGCATACATTGCATGATAGTAAATTGGATGAACCTTTGTCTAGTCTTACTCGTTTAGGCTCTTGTCATGCATCTTATGCATCAGATTGTTATGCTTTGGCTGTGTCTTGCTTACATGATGTTGAGGAGTTTGTCTTTTGATGAAGCACAAACTTCAGAAAATTGGATGGCTACCATGCAATCAGAATATGATGCACTTATAAAAAATGACGTATGGACTTTATGTAAAGGCCATTGGTGTACAAAGTGGGTTTACAAGTTGAAACCCAAGCCAGATGGTGAGATCGATCGCCATAAGGCTCAACTTGTTGCAAAGGGTTATGCACAGCTAAAAGGCATAGATTATGAAAAGAGACTTTTTCTCCCACGTCGTATGACTACTCTGTGTTTTCTATGTGCATTGGCAGCTCATTTTGGTTGGGATGTACATCAATCATACATTGTTAGTGCTTTCTTGAATTGTGACATATTTGAGGAAGTTTATGTAACGCAGCTTCGCGGTTTTGTCAAGAAAGGAGAAGAGGACAAAGTGTGCAAATGTAACAAGGCTTTGTATTGGCTGAAGCAATCTCCTCATGCTTGGTATAAGAAATTGGACACTCATTTGGTCAAACAAGGCTTTTGTAACAGTCCAACAGAAAGCACATTGTGTGTAAAGCGTGAGGGTGATGTACTTCTCATTGTGGTTCTTTATGTACTTGTCATTGTGGTTCACCGCATCACTCCAGGGGAGATTTGTTACCATATAAATGTGGTAGTGATTTGTGTGAACACACTAGGACTGCCAGGGTATTTTTTCCCTCTTTAGGAGGTTTTTTCCCCCGTGCATTGTATATACGTCCATCACTCTAGGGCTATCTATCTCTCCATTGCACACTAAGTAACACACACTCTATTGTGTGCTTTGAGCTTCCTTCATCTTCTCCAAGCTATGTGCGTTTCTCTGCAACCCTAATTCCACCATCTCTCTCATGGTCTATAGGTCCCTTGGGGGCTTAGGTGCCCTTGCGGGGATCCTTTTTTGGCACCCTATAGCCCGAAGGCCATAGTGTCGCGAATGTGTCGCGAATGGTCTATCGGTCCCTTGGGGGCTTATGTGCTCCTGTGGGGATCTTTTCTTGGCACCCTATGGCCCGAAGTCCATAGTGCATCCAATGTGTCTCTCATAGTCCCTTTGAGCCCCTAGTGCCCCTTTGAGGCTCCTTTCTTGGCACCCAATGGCCCCAAGGCCATAGTGCATCCAATTTGTCTCTCTTGCTCTGTAGGTTTCTTGGGAGCTTAGATGTCCTTCTTTCTTGGCACCCTATGTTGGCTATGGTAGCAATTATATTTTCTCAAAATCATTTTTTTATAAATTTAAGTTATAAATATTTAAAATATACTCTTTAAGTTATAGTTTTTTGTCTTTTCCACTTTGTTATTCTTTCTTTTCAACTCTACTATAGCACCCTCTAAACCATTGTCCTCACCACATTCTCCTCAACCTCAACATCTAGTGATTACAAGTATGCCATAGCTATTTTTATTGTTTTTTTAGTTATGTAGTTTTTTGTCTTTTCTTGTTTTTGTGTGCAAGGAGTTTTGAAATTGTCTTCCATTAGAGCTTAATCAGATTTCAGTTAGAGGTTTTTTTTTCACTTTTTTGTGTATAGAGTGAGAATGACCTGAATCTAATTAGAGATTAATTAGAAATTAATTAAGATGCGATCAAAATGTAATTAGATAGTAATTAGAAGTCAAATACCTGTGAGCTTGAGTGCCAATTGAGAACGGATGGAGCGATGGACAGGATGAGGCTCGGTGAAGCGCGGGAGAAGAGAGAAGTAGATGATGGAACAACGATGGCGATGGTGATGGATGAGCTTCATCTTGGCGCTATTCCCCGCTCGTTCATCACATTGTAGATCCAATTGCACCATCACGCTAGCCTCAACAAGATGCCAAGCATTCCTTGTGAGACGGAGCACGTATGTTCGCGCATCTACGATCTCTTTGAGGCTGTAAGTATATCAAACAATGTCCGTTTTTTGCTTGCAAGTAGTCATTAGAATTGTGGTGACATAAGCTACGCATAGGTACTCATAGATTTTAGTTTCGGGTACTTCAAAATTTTGACTTTGTCTTCATATGCATTTTTTTGCAGATGGGTTTAGAGCTAGGGTTTCAAGTATAGACGTTTTGGGACATGTGTATCCTAGTGAGGGGATGGTGTTCCTTAAGTTTCATGCGATTCTAGTATGGTTTAATGAGTTTCCTTCCGTTTGTGTGTTTGTGGATTGGTGGTGTTGTTGAGAGCAGTGAGATTCTAGATTGTGGTATAGTTGGCCTCTAGAGTGTTGTATGTGTAGGATGGTCTCACCCTGACAAGCTAAAAATATTTCCTCCGTGTGCCTATCATGTCATCTGTGTCCTCTATGGACATTATGTTGATCTAGGTTGAGTTGCATGCACTTTATGGGTGGTGTGATTCACTCCCGCAACATTGGCGCCGTTACCAGGGACACACGGACTTAGGTAGGTATTCCTACTAACACTTGCGTGATGGTTGCTTGATTTAGTTTCAGCTAAAGAAAGCTTTTTTTTTAAGTAGATCTAGAAAAGTATATTCCGTGATCAAGTGGATAGCTAGGAAGCTTGTGTCTTGCCGAGGGTCTGCAACTAGGTAGATTTAGTTAGGATTTGTAGAATAGAGTAGTTGTTGGTGGTCGAGATCTTTGTGAGGTGATAAAAGCATTTGCTAGTCCATGTGTGGCATTGTCGTTTTTCTACTCATAGATGCAAAACCCCATATGATTTGTAGGAGTAGCTTTAGGTAAGTAACCTGATTCTGATCTAAAGCTATCCATCGCTAATTTATTTGGTAAAGGGCTTGTTTGCATTCATGATCTCTAAAAAGTCTACTTTTAAGGAAAAAATGCAATAAACAGATTACTATTGCCATTTTTGCATGGCTGATTCATGTTGAGCATATAAGAGGGCATGTGCGAGAGTTCTGTGTACAAAAACTGTAATTTTGTAAACTTGGACATCATACGCATATAATATTTCAAGGGGTATCTGGAGACCAAATATTTCCAGGATGATATTTCAAGGGGTATCTGCACTACAGTGTTCATAAGGGGAGTTTTACCCTAAGTACACATTGAAACTAGAGTTTTGACCAACTCTAGACACCCAAAAGACAAAAGACAAAGTGTCCGAAATGAAAAATAGAAAAACTTATGATTTTGAGCACATTTTTGCATGAAAATTGGTAGAAGTGCTTGAAAGCCAGTGCTAGAGACTTGGGGATGCTTGTGAATGACTTTTGTCCAAAAATTCATCAGCAGACGTCATACGCGTATGATATCTGAGGGGTGATTTTGGCAGTAAAAATGATCTTTTAACTATATACCCATCTTCCGCATATTGTGTTGAGCACATACACCAAATTTCATATCATTTGGACATATAGATTGAGAGTTAAGGGGATTTTACTCTTTCAGGGGTATTCCTTGTAAAAAGTGATGATTTTCTGCAATTTTGATACCCAAATTTTGTTGGGAGCACATATTCTTGTTGTACACACCAAGGGGCACCTCTGGTAGAAACAAAACTAAATTCTGACCACCTAGACATCATATGCGTATGATGTCTTAGAGGCCAGATTTGAGATCAAAAGTTACATATGAGTTCACCCTTGTGATATGTAGCATTTAGGAAGCATAAAGGACAAATTTCATCAAATTTGAAGCATTCTTGGGCTTGCAAAGACCATACGACGCATCTAGGTAAATGAATGCTTGTGTTGGCCATAACTTGCTCAAAAAGTGATCAAATTTTAATTCTGAAACTTGCTGTGAGTACGTTGCCAGTGTGTTGAGGAACCTCTGGAGTAAAAATCACTTCATTCTGACCAGTTAGACATCATACGTGTATGATGTCTAAAGAGCGCTTTTAGGGACCAAAATTGAGGTCTAATCATACTAGGGTGTTAAGCACCACAAGACGAGCTCACATACCAAATTTTATCAAAACATGAGCACATAGACATTATATGTATATAATGTCTCATGCCAAGATCTGAAAGTCAAATTTCACTTTTGACCACATAGGAGGGTTGGAAATGATGTTTTAAGCCTATTCGAAAAATTTCATGTCAATCGGAGCAAAAAGACATCATACGTGTACAATGTCTCAGTGGCCAAATCTAGGTCAAGACAAACATTTGGGCAAACCTCACTGTCCTAGAGCATAAAAGAAGTCCCTAGCCGAAATTCCATTGCATTTGGAGCTCATTTGAGCTTGTAAAGGCCAAAAGATAGATTTGGATAGATTCATGCTTCTATTGATCATAACTTGCCCAAAAAATGTCCAAATTGAATTCTTAAAGTTGTTGAGATTTTCTTGAATGATATGGAATCATTGGGATAAAAATCGCCTCATTCTGCCACAAAAGACTATAAACGCGTATAATGTCTTATGTGTCAAACTAAAGGTCAAAATCACAAATTGAGACTTGCAGTGGGTAGAAGACATCAAGGGGAGTCTACAGTCTATACAATCATCTAGACCTCACTCCGTCAACCTTTATAGGTGCACAGAGTCATACCCAGGAGAGCTGGCAGATTACAAGCTCTTATATGTCTATACATATACGGAGTCGACTATCAATGGAAATCTATAATTGTTGACAAGTATGGACGAGAATACAGATCTATAGGAAGCACAAACCCACAAACTACATTAGACATAAGTGGAGATTTGATCGGTGAAGGACCACAGCTACTTCCACCAAACACGAGAATTCCAAAAAGGGAGCCACCTGGATTCCCTTCTAGAGCGGTAACAAGAGATGAGATGATCACAAAGATGGAAGACATGCCTCCTCAAGTGAATCTTCGTAAAGGACCAATCGTCAAAATGAAGACTAATCCCTTTGAAGAAGAACCTAGGCATGGTAGAAGGCCTAAAGCAAGAGAAGGAATGGGAACGTCTATGGTTAGACTTGTAGACGCTTGGCGAGTTAAACCATCCGAGATCTAGAAATGGGTAAACGAGTAATATGCCGAAGACAAAGGTCCAATAAATCACATAGCGACTTTCGAAAGAGTAATCAGAGCAGAGGAACTTTTGGATTTTGCAACATAGTTTGCGGGATATGGACTAACTTTGGCAGATGACGTGGTTACATGGTTCGACTCAGTGGTGGAAAGATGTGATTTTGAGACTCTAGATGAGCTATTTGGAATTCTCACAGAAAGGCATAGCTCACAATACAGTCTTGCAAATCCACAGATTCAAGAAAAACGAGAGTGAATTAGTATGCAAAGTGGCATTACAGCTCAAGAGATACATCAAGTTATGTCTAAGAGAGGAACTTCCTATGCAAGCACAGTTAAGGATGATATTTATCCAGGGAATGAGACATGCGGGTCTTCAAAAGGATCTACATATGATAAGGAGCAAGACGCTAAATAAATTGATCAAAGAAGCTCTTTATCTATTGGATAATTGTGAGAAATACAAAGAAAAGGATTGTAATAGTCAAGAGGATGACACATCCTCTCAGCACAGTGATTCACAGATAAGTGAGTCCATTGCAAAACCAGCAGCACCTATCGATCATGAAAAATTTATCGACAAAATGGTCAAGAGGTTAGCTCCTCTTGTTAATTCTACCCAAGGGAGCTTAAGTGGTGCAAAATTGCAGAAATTGGACAAACCATACACGAGAAGAGTGTTACTATGGCATGGAATATGCTAGGGAGAGGTATGCATAACCTATTCTAGTAGCACCTCCTCCACCTAGATACATCACGGGGAATGTGCCAAGACCAATAGGAGTTTCAAGGCCACAGCCTGTCTTAGGAAAACAACCTACATTTCCAGGTGCTAGAAGGCAAATAGACATAAGATATACGCAAATGATGGAAGCGCCTCATAAACAAGCACTAGTACCAAGTACTACAATGTATTATGACAACCAAAGCAGGTATTGCCCTTCAAAGCGACAGAAGATGAGATAAACACATGGAATGGTGAGGTCAGTACAACCTCCACCTCTTGCATTTCGACTTGAAGAAAGAAGGTATGAGATGGACAAAAAGACATTGCGGTTCATTGTAAATAGAGGACTAGCTAGGTCAGAGCCTGTCGATAGCCTAGAGGAATTGCAAGAAGAAGCTCCTCAACCAGAGATAGATTGTCACAAAAATTGTGGCAACCACTTGGTCAAACAATGTCCTCAGACAAGGATGCTTATTGTCTTGACTGTGGTGTCATTCACTTGATCAGTGATGACTGTCCAAAAGACCCAAAGCAAGTCAAAAAGATCACAATAAATATCTTAGGAATTGTTCAGCTACCTAGTAGCTCAAAAAATGAGAATGTTGTATCAGTTCAAGTAGTTACGAGAGCACAAGCTCAAAAGCTACTTGATGAGAACCCAGAGATAAAGAAAACAGAAAGTGATGTGAGTCTAGAGACGGGTGAACCAAAGACCGATGCACCTAGTCAAAAAACCAAGAGCAAACGGAATAGCTGGGAAGCTACAAAGGCTAGGATGAAAGCACGTAGAAAACGAGATCAAAAATCCGTAGTTGAGGAGCTTACCCAAGCTAAAGAGAAGATAAGACAACATGAGAAAATGGTTGCACCGTCTCTTTCTCATGGATCAATGAAATCACACACCTGTCACATCCCTTCAATAAAGTCCAATTTTTAGTGCTTTGTAAGGATATACAGTCAATTCAAGCACTAAAATTCACAATCGATTCCAAGCTCAAATCATTAATGTTCTTAAGCATTTGGTCTTTTAACACGAGCTAAAGGATGCACAATCAATCACAAGCTTGAATTTCACTGCTCTCCCATGGTCATTCAAAGAAAAAGCTCAATTTTAGTGCTATGCAAACATGTTGCCGTTCAAGTCAAGCACTAAAATGCACACTCAATACCAAACTCAAGTTTTAATGTACAAGACTTCATGACCAAGCATGTACATATCATCAATGTAACTCTCAAATGAAGCTCGCATGCTTGCCAAAAAGATTTTTCGTTTAGCGGAATGCAAATTCAACATAAAATTAGCACAAGCAGATTTTTAGTACATATAAGGTCATTTGTGCATAGACATAATCATAGCACACACAACCAATGCCCGCATGCTCTTATGTAGCATTTGTTTATTGCATACAAAGCGCGAACTTTGTCCTTTCTCTCTTTTTTATTTGAGATGGCTAGCCTTTGTAATAGGATTTTTAGAGACCATAATTGCACTCATTACCATGTACGGCTTTTATGACAAAGTGAGTCTCGGCCAATACCGGGATCCCACCATGCACACAAAGCAAAAGAGAGAACATCACAGCTGGTGCGCTCATATCACAAATCATTCAAAAATCATTTTTTAGTGCTAACAAAGGTCTTTAACGCACTAAATAATCAAAAATGAAAATAAAAATTTTATTGCAATGACGTGCATCCAGACAATAGACAACTCCCTTATTGTTCATATATTTTTGTTGGCTCGAAATTCATCCTTGTTTTGAATGATTCGACCAAAGCAAAGTGAAGTTACAATGACAAGCTCAAGGAGATCTCTGTCGGATGGAGTGCGAACACCCTTTGAATAGGCTTTTGTTTCATATTTTATTTTCATTCTTTTAATGTTTTATCGCTCTGGCGGTATCATGCGCAGGCACAGAGATGAGCGAGTGGGTAAGGGGAGCTCAGGGAACAGGGAAGGGGTGTGGGTGAGCATGGTTAATAGCCGAGAGCATTGCAAGCCTACAAGCTTGGTTAGCATGGAATCCGGCACAAAAAGTGTGTGTGTGTGTGTGTGTGTGCGTATGAAGACTTGTGAGGGAGAACTACAGTCGACGCTTGTGTGTAGATGGAATTACATGTGATGGGCGTGTTTTGGCGCTTTTATAAAACTGTGTGTGTGTGTGCGCATGCTGGACCATCAAGGCGAGGAAGGCGGCCTAATCGGCAGTGCCAACTGCGGAAAATGGTGCGGGTCCATGCACGTGCATCCAGCTCTTTTTTGTTTGTTTCCAATGCAAAGATTGTGTGTGTGTGTGTGTAGCACCAAGCCAAAACCTTCCAGCTGTGCAGTCTGCGACTCTGCGAGCGCGTGTGTGTGTGAGTTTTGAAATCACCCTTTTCTTTTTTTTTTTTTTTTATAAAACAAATCGTCTTAGAACTTGTTCCCACGGCTAATAAAAGTTTTGAAGATTTGGGATCCGCCATAATCGACAAGTGAGAGAGAGGGCTTGGGATCCACTCCCATAATTGACAATCAGTTGCAAAAAAAAAATTAACATCAATCTTGATTAATGCAACTCATGGTTTGGCATATTCAAAAATAGGCCGCACATGATAACAAAGATTCTCATTTTCTTTGCTTCAATTAAGTGTTTGCTTGAACACACACTTGATTAGGAAAATGCCTCACATCAAGTTTACACAAAATTCATCAATTAGATACGACTTCACGGAGAGGCCTGCATAAAATTACAATTTTTAGACTCGAAATCAATGTAATTTTGCACTAAATGGAATAATGCACATAGATGGAGTAAGTGTACCCAATCTTCAATGGGAGATTCAAACCCAAGTGATCATCATTGCAACCAAAGTTTCTCATTCCCAATATCCAAAATTACTCAAACCCACCGAGGCTTGTCATTTTTGGTTTTCAAAACTATACGACTGAATTTTGGGTCACAATTACACACACAAACGAATGCAACATTGCCATGTTCACTTCATTGATCAATCATTAGCATGGCAATACACACTAAAATGTCCACTATTGAGCATTAATTGAGTGATCAATCTCGATCCTCAAAGCCAATTGTGACGCACACATCAATTATTTGGCCAAATAAATCATCATAATTGGTAAAAAATACCAATTATTCATACAAGCACCGGATTCCACATGCCATTGAGTAGGCACACACACCCAAATTTAGGCCAAAGTTTTTATGCAAAAAATACATCAATTCCATATTGCAAGGCCCAAATTGCAAACTCAATCAAGCATAAGTGAATGCATGCATGCTTAAAACAATATTTTGACCCAATCAAGCAATGCATACACTCAAAAATTAAGCACAAAAATTCAAATTTGGCTCAATTTGCAATGCATTTTGGTTTACACCTAATGATTGCACACATTTTTCATGAACATTTCACAATCAGAAAGAATTTTGGTGCCCCAATTGACCATCAATCATTGAAAATCAAGTGGTCTTGGATAGGCACACACACTCAATTTTTGCCCAATTTTTCGGCATTTAGGCTTATCCAATGATTGAATTAGCCTAGCATACACATCCGTTACATGATTGTATACTCATGTATCATCAATTCCATCAATTTTTACGTATGCACACATTCAAGATTAGGTGCACACACACCTAATTTTAGCAATAAATTAGCAACACATTGGAATCAAATTGACCACTCAAAAATTGAATGGAGCAGGAGTCAATGCACTTACAATTGATTGCATCCAAACTAATTCTTGCTCCACACGACAATTCCATCATGCAGACACATGTGTGGCTCTTCCAAATTAGCCCAAAAATTGACCATTGTAGGCCAAAAATCCAACACTCAAATCATCAAATTAGGCATGGATTAGCACAGTTAACTTGATAAAAGTGTTGATTCCACCTCTTGCAAGGGGATTTAACATACTTTACACTTCAAATGTTAGTGGTTAGGTTAGCAAGGTTAGTCAAAATTAGTAGAAATTAGCAAGAAATTAGTAAAATTAGCATGGAAATGAAGCGGAATTAGCAAGGGTTAGTATGAAATTAGTGAAATTGGGGGTGAAATTGGGAGTTTGGGGTATTCGTAACTCAACATTAGCATCAATTTCTTGCACAAAATCATCAAATCAAACCAAAAGTTGAGTTGCACACACTCAAAAACCAACAAAATTAGTAGTGAAATTACTCTATTCTACACATCCTAAACTCACTAACTTAGGTTATCGATCCCCAGCAACGGCACCAATTATAGGAAGGCATTGTAGCACGACCTAATCGCAACCCACAAAATTGTCAAATCCGTGGATCGGCAACCCGGCTAGGGCATGGAAGCACGAGCATAGGATGTATAGACATAGAGGATTCAGGGATCCTTCTACTCATCATAGAGAGAGGCCATGGAAAGGGCTTTCTCTAATCAACCACACATTCCTACTTGCTAATCACTTGCACACAATCATGTGATTGAAATTAACCCCTCACATCAATCACTCTAATCACAACTCTTAATCACACAACTATACAAGCATGTAATTAACATACCTACTCCACATTAGTGTGTTCATTCCGGTACATCCCCTCAATGCGACTATGTATGCACACACACTAATTGCACACTTTGTAGAGAGAGAGGAAGAGAAGGAAGGCATATCCCTCACACACCATGGCCAATGGTGTGGATAGAAGAGATTAACTCAAAAAGGGATTAGAGATCTACCATCACACTAATACAATCTCACTCCATATAATCAAACAAAGAAGACTAATAAGAAAGAAAGTGTAATTGATTATTAAAAATCAAGAGCTACATGGGTATGGAAATCCCATGAGCCTCATGATCATTCACTTTACAAAGAGAAGAACTCACCCAAGAATGACTTCTCACAGTATATAGTATGTATATAGAATATATAGTATACAATATATAATATAGATTATATAATATATAGTATATAGATTATACAATATATAGTATATAGAGTATATAATATATATAGCATATATTATATAATATATATAGAATATATAGTATATGTATAATATAAAGTATATAATATATAATACAATATGTATAATAAATAGTATTAAATATATAATATATAATATAAAATAGAGTATATAATATATAATATATAATATAGTACTATATAAAACATACTACATATAGTATATATATTGTATACTACATATAGTATATAAACAACATGCTACAGATAGTATATATATTGTATACTACATATAGTATATAAACAACATGCTACAGATAGTATATACTGCATACTACATATAGTATTTTATACTACTTACTACATATTATAGTATACCACATATAGTGTTATATACTGCATACTACATATAGTATTTTATACTACTTACTACATATTATAGTATACCACATATAGTGTTATATACTACAATCTACATTTTATTGTATACTATTTAAGTAGTGTGTAGTCTACTTTATGTAATATGTACCAAACGCTATATGTGTTTTGTAGATAATGGCACCTAAGAGAGATAGCAAGAAAAGAAAACCTCTAGTCTCTCCTTTCAACCATCAAGTGAGCATGAAGCTAAGGTCCAGTTATATTCCAAAAGGAACTATCGATCAAGAGGCATCATCACGAGTCCGACATTTGGACACTCCACCCAAAAAAAAAAAACCGAATTCTCAAAATGTGTGTTTTTATTAATGATGAGGCTCAAGTTGATGAAGACTCCAACAACATCAAAGATGATGTAGAGATCACAGGTAAATTATAAGTGTATGTTATAAATTTATGTTGGTGTGTAGTTTGTATTATAAATTCTACAATGGTAGATGGTTAAACGTGATGGACGTTTTTTCTGGTTGAGAAAGTTGGGTGATAGATAATCATATTGAAAATTCTTAATTCCAAGTGGGAGACTAAGAAAGGGTGGACCATTTTTTTAAAATTTATACCATTGTTAAATGTTAGTGAACATATTGAGTATCGTTTATTTTTATGTTGGAGAAAAGGTCCTTAAATCTCATGTGAGAGCCCTATATAGGGTGTACGGTTTTTCATTTTAAAGTGGTCTCCGTACAAAGGAGACTCTGATAAATTTTTTATAAATCATATACTTGTGACTATCTAATCCTAATTTCATATGTTTTTGGATTTTACATGCTTGTCATTTGTTTTCTCTATGCAGAGACCAATCTGCACATTGAAGATCATCATAACAATAAAAAAGAAAGTGATCAAGAAGGGGATGAGGAGAATAAGCATTCCAAACACCTAGGCAAGCAAATTTTGCTTGGCTTGATGAAAGATGTTCTAAGTCAGTTTTATGTCAAGAAGAGGACATTGCCTCCTCCTATTCCACTTTGTCGACGCATGGTGCATGAGGCAGTTAGGTTTGCAAGAGATGATGTAGAATGGCTCATTTTCTCATTCGCTTCTGCTTGGTATTTAAAAACTCTGGGACATTTTCTTGTGTAGGTTGGGGATTCTAGAGGAGATACCGCACACGTGACCGCAGCGGATTTGGAAGAATGAGGACCAGTTTAGCAGGAAAGAAATGTTGAGTTTGAGAGAGCACTTGGTAAAGAGTGGCAAGAGCTCAAAGGAAAAACGTTTCTCGTATGAGATGGCAACCATAGGCTAAAGACTTGGTGGAGAGAATGAAAGATAGTGAGATCTTTCACCTTTTTCACTATTTTATTGTAAATCTTTGTTTTTACAAATGATGATTATGTTTTTCCTTTGATAGAGTCCTTGGACAATGCTCAATATCATGTTAGTGTTTGTTGCCAATTCCTTGAGTTGTTCAGAGCAAAAGAAGCGGAGTTGCTTCTTGCACTTGACACCTTCAAATGCGTAAGTTTTTTAATCGCATACTAACTCTCATGTTTTAACAAACGATGCTTGTGTTCAACTCTTTGTTTTCTTTTTTTTTACACCATTTCTAGGGGCACATGTCATGCCAAACATCAATCATGAATTTTATATGTTTCAAAGATTTGGCATGGCAAATAAAGAGTCAATTCTTCAAAAATTGACACCCATATGAGAGAATGGGCTAGGGTGGAGATGATGGTGGCGGAAAGGTATTACCACGGTGCTGCACCATGGTACAAAACTTCATGCGGATTGATATCTCAACTTGTGTGGAAGGTGATACCTACACTAAATGTTTTTAGATTAATGTAAAATTTTATTATGGTTTTAATAACTGTTTTGTATTAGGATGATTTTATCACATTTCACTACAAGAGGTTGTGTGCTCTTGTGACGTTGTTAGCGACGGAAATACACTGGGTTTTTATAACCCCCGGCATCGCTAAAATCGTCGCTACGAGCGTCGCTACGAGAGCGTCGCTATAAGCGTCGCTATATAGCGACGCTCTCGTAGCGACGCTCGTAGCGACGATTACACAGAAGACTATAGCGACCCTACAGAGCCATAAATAGCGACGGTTATAGCGACGCCCGAGAGAAATTTTTTTTGGTGGCAGGGCATTGAATGCCCTGCCACCCATCAACCATATTGTACTTGATTCACTTTTTAAAAAAAGTGCAAGGGTAGATAATAGACCCAAAATATTCACCCACAAGACGCATTGTTTGCAAAATTGACAATTGTACACATCATAGGCAAAATGAATTGATTGGCAAATGTAATAATGACAATTGTACAACATCATAGGCATAGAGAATTGATTGGCAAAAGGAACTGCGGTGACAAATGTAATAATATACATGGTTCAAAAAGACGTATAAAATCCGTCTCATGATACATAAGCTATGAGAAACCCTAAACTAATGCTATCTAGCTACGGCTAAACTGACGTCGTCTAGTCAGACGTCTCATCGCGTCCAAGCGGCGTATCTGTCGGATTCTGCAAAAAAAGACAATAAGACAGCTTTCAGTAAGTATAAACATATAACGACATTTATAAAACAATACAAAAAATAGAAAAGAGTAAACCCTAATACTAACCATGCCGCCGCGAGAACTTAGAATGTCCATCAGGGCGTTTAAGCCCTTCCTGCCTGCGTACTCGCGCTCGTACGGTGTGGGATCACGTCCTGTCATCGACCACTGTCAAAACATACAAAGATTTCATTATGTTAGAATTAAAAAACTCATAAACCCTAAACTATCAAACATAAAGAGCAATGCTAAAACACTTACAAAATCGGCCTCAAATGATGCCCATCCACCGCTCCCCAAGTGGTGCAAGCTCCCTGCCTCTACTCGCGCTCTGGCTGCATCCTTTTGTTGCTTCCACTTGTCGGGATTCTCGCGCGCTGGTTTCTTCGCATTCTTCCAATCTTCTTTGGCCAGCCAATCTAGCCTGTTCCACCCATTCTTGATTGCTTTTTGCACTTCGGAACGCTTGTGTTTGCAGTATTCGCGCATTCGAATCTTCATCAGGTCTTCATTGAAGCGTTGATCCCGTGTTGGAACGGGAAACTCATCATGAAGTATGCTGATGACTCTATTTTTTAAATCACTTGGTACTTCACTCCATTTGTTTAGTATGTAGTGTCTAAACAGTTGAGAGCAAAGACCACGCATGGGCGAGATCACCTTCTTGTCGTCATCATCCATGATGATGACGCCGCTGAAGTCGACGGAGTAAGACAAGCCCTCTGGCCGGTGACGCGTGAATGTGGGTGTCCCGGCAGGGGTCTCTAGCGGCGTGTCGATGGGGGTACGGACGTCAGGTGTCTCCACCGGCGTCTGGGCCCCGAAGCGAGGAGTTTCGAGTGGGGTGGCTCCTGGTGGAGTAGGTAGAGGTGTGTAGCTTCTAGGAACAGTCAACCGTGCAAAACTTGGCGTAGATGGCGATGCTGTGGCTGGTGTGGGGGCGGGCAAAGAAGGGGAGGGTAAAGAGCCTTGTCGAACACGAGGCGGTGTGGAGGCATCGGTGGCGGAATCCCCACAACAACCGCCACCGCCACCACTAGAGCACCGGTGTCTAGACGAGTGTGAAGCTCGTCTCGTCCACATCGAAGCCTCGGAGCGCCGCCACCTCTATGCCAATCCACAATTAATGTAGCTCTTCCAATAGTGGACGAAGATACACATCCATATGCCCCACTTTATATCGCCCTGGCACAATCAAGCTTAGCCATAGGTGCCCCTTCTTCGTAGTCAACCACGGGGGAATGTTGTAGTTGACGATGACAACGGGCCATACACCGTAAGATGTTGATCTTTGACCAAATGGATTTACGCCATCCATAGCCAGGCCTAAGCGCAAATTTCGAGCTTCCCTGGAAAAATCCGACCATGTTCCATCTATATGTTTCCAGGCTGCGCAATCTGCAGGAATTCATAGCACACCATCCGAAGATTTATTCTCCTCATGCCATGATGCTAGGGCGGCCATGGACTTACATTCGAAGAAATGCTTGATGTGAGGAAGTAGAGGAAAATGTCGCAAAACCTTTTGTGGAATTTTTGCCTCGTGGAGATCTACTCGATATCTTTCAGAATCACATTTCGGACACTTCTCCATGTCTATGTATTCCCCTCTGAAAAGAATGCAGTCATTAGGACAAGCGTGGATAGAATTGTAATCCATCCCCAAGTTTCGCAAAATCTTTCTTGCTTCATCTCGGGAATTTGGCATCACATTGTCACCTGGTAGTATGTGCTCTTTAAGCAATCTACACAACATAAAAATACGATACAGTCGTGTAAAAATCTATCAGATCATTATACATTTAGAGTTTTATTAAAGTAAACTAATTGTAATAGATCACCTGAAAAGCGCTGTGACACTAGTGTCACTCCATCCAAACTTTGCCTGCATATTGAGAAGAACCAGGAGTTCTTTCAATCTAGACATACGTGCTCCATTATACAATGGCGTATCGGCTTCACTTTTCATATCATCATAGATAAGCCTTTCTGAATCCATGATCGTCTCGATCATTTCATCAATCTCGGGCTCAAACATTGCCTCGTTGGGAATGTGCTCTGCATGATCATCCCTCGAGCTGTCAGAGGCTACATCTTGTGGCCTCACATATGCTGCTTGACCAAAGCGCCTGCGAACACGTCTATTGGGTTGCAAGATTGCTGCTTGTTGGCCAGCGTCAGAGTCCGACGAGTTATAATTGGCAACAACTCGATCTATAATAGATGGATCGAACTCGCCAAATTCACGAACGTGCTGCAAAGAAACACGTCTTGTCCGTCGCACAGCATGCTTGCATTGATTACAAGGACATAAGACCCTCGTTGAGAGATAGGTGTTTCGGTTGGACGGTCCGACATCCTCGTCACTACTCATAATGAGGATAAAAATCTTATAACTTGGACAACAAATTTAATATTCTATTGGAATTCTTCGTCTTATCTCTCTCTCTCTCTCTCTCTCTCTCTCTCTCTCTCTCTCTCTCTCTCTTTACCTCACATTCTCTAGTCATGTCCAATCCCCGCACACCTCGGTCTAGAGGTGCACGGAGATTAGAACCACCGGGTTATAATCTCTTCTTTATTGGTCAATACCTATATTTGTGGGTACAAGAAATCTACACACCCACGTCTACATGATACTGCATGTAGTGGACAAAACCCCTTTGCCTCTTCTCTAGCTGTAGCACTTCACAGCATCTTAACATCTTTTTACAGTAGATCTTTTCATTGTTCGTCTAACTCTAAACCCTAAACCGTAAGTAATTCTTGTGTGGACTCGATCTAACGTAAATAAGCGTAAATCTAAATAAACATAAATCTAACTAAAAATAAACCTTAATCTAATTTAATGTAAGTCTACATCTAACCTAATCTTTAACGTCTTTTGGGATAGTTTCCTACGACGTTAAAACTCTCTTCTTCTTGTGTGTGTGTGTGTGTGTGTGTGTGTGGGTAAACCTAAATAAACCTAAATCTAACCAAAAATAAATCTAAATAAACATAAATCTAACTAAAAATAAACCTAAATCTAATTTAACGTAAGTCTACATCTAACCTAATCTTTAACGTCTTTTGGGATAGTTTCCTACGACGTTAAAACTCTCTTCTTCTTGTGTGTGTGTGTGTGTGTGTGTGTGTGGGTAAACCTTAATAAACCTAAGTCTAATCTAATATAACATAAATCTAAATCTAACGTAAATTATGTTATATTAAAAACAAAGAACTAAACTAACAGGGATTATAAGAACCTTAAAACTGATTTAACACATAATTTTTCACATAACTCGGCAAGAGTTGGCATTCTCATCACTAAAGATGTGAGAGTTAACTTCCGGCAGTGACGCTGCCTCATCTCCATCCACATCTGACGACAGCAATTGGCCCTTTAGACCGTTCTTGCTCTTGTTACTAACTTTGAAGTTGCTGTTGAATGACTAGAGGTTGTCTAGATGGTCATTGTGTCGGGGATGTAGTGACTCTTGCCGCCCTGAAGATCCACCTTCTTCCCTATCTTCTGAAGACATTTCACCAGTACTTTTGGATCGACGGAGCCCATCATGAGTGAAGGCAGCAATACCCTATATTCCATTGAGGGCTTTCTTCACCCGCTTCATGCAGGCATCGCAGTCTATGGAGACCTAAATCTAATCTAATATAACGTAAATCTAAATCTAGCGTAAATAAACGTAAATCTAGTTAAAAATAAACCTAAATCTAATCTAATTTAACTTAAATAAACCTAAATCTAATTTAACGTAAGTCTACATCTAACCTAATCTTTAACGTCTTTTAGGATAGTTTCCTACGACGTTATAACTCTCTTCTTTTTGTGTGTGTGCGCGTGTGTGGATGTGTGTGCCAATAAAACGAGATAAATGGTATAACCTTTCTATCACCCATGCCAAGTATGATAGATTGATTATGCCATTTCCCTCTTGAATAATAGGTCTTGAGTTCAACTCCTCGTCGGCTAGATCTTTAGGTCTTTTAATTTTGTTAAGGCGGTTACGCCGCTAGCGGAAGCTAAATAGCGAGAACTCAACCAACAACAGAATTTGTCAGACGAGGACGAAGCTTGACCCGCAGGCGCATGGAAACAACTAGGTGGGTGTCAAATCACCTACTCGACCTTCTAATGACAATCACTACTAAGGAAATCAAATCTAAGTTCTAAAATACGCAAGTGACTGAAATCCGTACTACGAACGAATGCTATACGAAACAGGATCTAGAATCATCGAATCGATCTCAAACTCAAGGGGAAGTCTATACACTAGGTAAGAACAACACCCTAAAGACTTGAACTGCAAAATGAACCTATAACCACTCCGTGCGGTAAACGCGTATGAAGACAGGCCGAAAAATACAGGTGACCGAAACTTGACCCCGATGGTACGAATGTGTAGCTCTACTCGTTGTGGTTCCATAGATATGCTGCACACTCTATTCCGACACACGAGTTGAAAGAAAACTCACACCGAAGCTCGTAGGAACTTACCACACGTAGAAGCCGATAGCGCGCACTCTTGGTATCTGTGCGTAGCTCTCACCGTTGCTAACACAATGGTGGTGTCGCTTCTCCAATGGCGGCCCCGTAGCTCGCGTAGCAAGGAGATAAGACTCTCTCTCTCTCTCTCTCTCAGACACAGTCACGGCGCTCAAAAACTCACCTTTGATTAATTTTGAATCTCCCCCTTTAGGTTACAAAACTTTGGCTTATATACCTCAGCCTTGGAGGTGAAAACATCTCTAATTATTTACATCAGCAGGTGAAATTACGTCGAGATTACAAGCTGGAAACTCAATTGAGTCCCGTTACTTAATGAATGGCTCAAATCAAAATTAATGTCGGAAAGACATTTATTACAATCAGTGGTTACAAAATGATGGGTGTGAACAAAAATGCGGGTGTGATCCTCTGCTGGCTCAACACTCCCCCCCTCCGTGTTCATGTCGTCCCTGACATGACTTTTAGGCTTGATCAATAGAGTCCTGTCGTCTTGAGCATCTGCAAATGTGATTCGTAGCGTAGGTTGCCGATGGTCAAGGTTGGGCCGAATATTTTGCTTTCATGAGTGAAAAAGCCGGTGTAGAAAGCTTCTTCGAATGTTTGCATGTGGAAGCTAGGCAAAAACATAATTCTTTGGTATAAGAGATGTAACACCTTTGGTGATGGCTGCAAAGAAAGATCATACATCATATCTGTCACTGTGTCGGCCGTCGATAGTAGACTCGAGGTCGTGGCTTTATCTGGCGCGAACACTTCAATGCATGCTAAGAGAGTCCTGCAGATTTTCTTTAGCATCTGACACGAAAGGTCAGGAGAGCCAGTAAAGAGTTTGATGGTGCCCGTTAGGGTTTTCACCATGTAAGCTTTACCTATTCTCTCTCCTTCCTTTGGTCCTGGCATCCTGGGATAATTAAGCCAATTTGACTTCTTTTCTGCAATCTTGCCATGCTCTTTCCAGTTTCTGACTCTCGGCACCGGGCAGAAGGTTGCATCCTCCCGAATCTCCTTTGGAGCCTCTACCAAGTAGATGAGGTAGGCTGGGTATTTGTTCAGCCAACCTTTCCTCCATCTAGGTTGAGAATCTACAATCTTCTGTGATTGTTCATCCTTTGTGATGTCGCCTTCATAAAGAGCGACATACTGCTCCTCCTCTATTCTCTTTTTCGTCTTTATCACTTCAAATTTCATCAGAGGGAAAGGCAGGCTAGGTTGCATCCACTCTTCGTGGAGCACTTTTGTGTCTAAACCTTGAAGTCTAATGGAGATGAGGAGTCTCCTTTCCCATTCCATTTCCGCCTTGGCACTTTCCTCTGTTGACTTTTCTATTTGGTCCTGGAGCCTTTGTTCTTCTTTTTCAGAGATTCCTGAAGTCGAGGCCACTTCTTGAACTGGGGCTGGATCTTCAATTGTGGTTGCCTCTCCAGTTTCTGGTAGCTCTATGGCTGCTCCCCCTGCTTCTTCTTGTGGTGTCTCTATTTCTCTTCTTTGTTGCTCTTGGAGGTCTTGGAGCTGTTTGCGGAGGGCCTCATTTTCTGTCCTTAGTGTTTGGTTTTCTGATGTGAGCCTCTCCTCTGCAGCCAATGATCCCTCCGCCATGTGCAATCTTTGTACTTGCTCTAACCTCAGCTCTCTTTGCAAACTTCTGACCTGCTCTTCCAGAGCTGGTACAAGGGCTCCTTCTTGTTCTGTTCCTGCTCTGCTAGCTCTAGGGTTGGTCCTGAGTCTCGTGATTGTCCTTTCTTGAAGTTCGACTCTTTCCCTTAGCTCAATGAGCTCATCCTTGGCTGCCTCCAGCTCATCTTCTATTCGCTCCTTTGCTTCCTGTGAGCTTGTTACCCCTCTTGAAGCTTCAGCTAGTTGGAGTATCAAGCTGTCCCTCTCGTTTTCGGCGTCGTAGAGTGATGCTTTATGACTTTCAGATTCAGTCATAGCATTCTCTAACTTCTTCTGCAACTCTGCTTCCTTTTGTTTTGCTGTCTCAAGTGCTACTTCCTTTGCTCTGGATCTTTCTTTAATCTTGCTGAGCAGTTCATGCACCATGTGCATGTCTTTTTCATCGTCATCTGTCAACTTGACAGCTCTTTCTGCCACCACCTCCAATGGCTTCGGCTCGTCCATTTTTTCTTCACTCTCCATTGTACCCTTTGTCTTTTCTTTCGTCCCTTTCCGATCATCTTGTTTTCGTAGGGATATCCCATAAACTGCCTCCAGGGCCTCTTCTTCACTGTATCCGATCGCGACCAGATCCTCATAATCATCTTTCTTTTGCTGAACTGGATCTATCCTCTTTTCCTTGGTCCCGGCCTCCGGTTTTTCCATAATTTCTGTTTCCATTTCTATTGTGGTTTCCTCCACAATAATTTACATCTTCTTCGGGCTTGGTACAACAGTAAAAGAGGGCTGATTGTCCTCAGTCATCTTGGCTTTCCCCTTGTTTGCTTGCCCGTCTTTCTCTTGAGGTTCAGTAGACTCATCTACTTTCTTCTTCCCCTTGTCGTCCTTTTGCAGCTCAGCTTTTAAAAGCTGTACTTCCTCTTCAGTATAAGGCTCGACAGGTTGCTGCTCCAGTATGGCCTCCGACTCCTCATAAGCTCTAATGTATTGATCATATTGATCAACATGTGGCCTAGCTGAGCTGGTTCCGACTTTACTGGGGTCTGGCACCCACATTTCTTCGAAGTCCCCCTTTAGAGCTCTTTCCGCTCTAAACTGCTCCACCAGCCTTTCCATTCTTGCGGATTTTTGACTTTTGGTTTGCTTGGGATCGGCCTTCTTCTTCACTTTCTTCTTGAGCGGCTCGTCCACGGCCTCCTCAGGTTCTGAAACTATTTCTAGTTTTCGGCGTGCTCTTGTGGACGCCCTCTTGGATACTTCCTGCTGTTCTTCCTCCTCATCGGCTTCTCTAAGCCACTCATTCTGGGAGGGAATCTGTGGCCCTTGATCCCTAGCTCCAATAGCTTCATAAGCTATTCTTGTTAGGATTTCTCCTCCTCCGATGTACTTTGGTTTCTGGTTGTGCATGGCGATTACTTGCTCGTGGATGTATTGAGCATAATTCACCTCCTTTGGCATGTTGCTCTTCAGTGCCCATGTGATGGTTGTGGCGATGGCATGGGGTGGTGTAGTATACTTCTGTGGTCTTTTACTGCACACATGGAAAAACTGGTTGTATAATCGGCAAAGGGTTGCCGCTCGTTGATCTGCCATATCTGCGTAGGTTGTATTTTGTTTCTTTGATCCATAGATCTCTATGGCCTCCCTTCTTTCTCTGACAGAACTCCCTTTGTTGTGCAGCTTCAGTGCATCTGCGATGAGCTGTGGAGTGATCTGTACTTCAACTGTTTCTCCATCCATGGCTGTCAACGTGGCTTTCCCATCCTTCTGAATGGATGTTGCCAACTCATACACTCTTCTTGTGTCTACACCTGATGGTCTCGAGGTGAAGAACCTGTGTAAGTCAGCCTTTTCCAGGTATCTGCTTATGTTCTCTGATCTGCTATAGTCCACTAATTCTCGTGGGATCATAGGTACATCGACCGATTGCCCTTGAGGATCTCTGAAAGTCCCTTGGTAGATCTTTATTCCTTCTTTTTCTAGTACTGCTTCCTCCATCCAAGTCTTGGTTGGCTTGAGGGTTTCTGTTGGAATATCAAAAGGTTCTGCCTCTGCAAGAGCATCCTTGATGGTTGGTCTTTTTCTCTTAGTTGCCGATGACTTAGCGGAATCCATGGATCCTGTAACTCCAATTTCAGAAGTTAGCGTCTTTTTAGTACTGAAAGCCGAAATGAAGCTTTTAACTATTCAAATGACTTGAAAATTGAAACATGAGCTATTCAGGGCCTAAGGATGCAATGTAGGTGAAAAAATATGCAAACTTGGCTCAAAAACATGCTTGGGACATCATACGCGTATGATGTCTTTTGTGTCAGAATGACTTCATATTGGTTGTGCTTGTAGGTGATAGTGTATACATGAGTGTCATATGCTTGGATTTGAGTTTGGATCCCATTTGGTCAAGTTTTGGCCAGTTTACTCCAGTTCAGGCTCTTGGCAAAATTTTGAAAGGGAAATGGATTTTATGATCCAAATTGGATAAAACTTGGTGGATTACTTTCAAATGGCATGTAGAACACTTCTGTTTGGTGGTTGAAGCCCTGAGGTGCCAAAATCACATAGTGAGACATCATACGCGTATGATGTCTTTTGGTGCATTTTTGGACCAATTTTCTCTATAAGCTTGGATTTGGCTTTAGATAGGCTTATTCAGTGGATTTATGAAGTTTGGATAGATTTTGGGCTAAAAATGGCTCTGGAGACATCATACGCGTATGATGTCTTTTTCATCAATTTTTCATGGGATTGGTTCTGTGGACTCTCCATGTGCTAGTGAAGGACTGTTTATACTCAAATCTTGGTTTGGACTTGAATATGTTGGATTTGGGACAAAAATAGGCTTTGTATGAAGGATTTTCTCTTAATTGGGCCAATGGGGTGATCCACTTGACCAAATGGTTCCAAACTTCATATGTAGCATGTATTAGATATATATAATGGATGTATGATGACAAATGAGCATTTTTGGCTCTGTAAGTGCAAATGGACATTATACGCGTATGATGTCTTTTGTGTCAAAGTGGTGCTTTTTGGTTCCAGATAGCTTGTAGATGTGTTAATCAACAATCCTACAAAGTTTCAATGAGTTTGGAGTTATTTTGACAAAATTAGGACCAAAAATCAATTTTATGGCCTACTTTGCGTCTTTTTGGTTTTCCTTGGGTTTTCTAACTCCAATTCTCATGATACTTGGTTCATAGGATGTGATTAATATGTGGAATGAGGCTATGCACTCAAATGTTGAAATGGATGTGAAAATCATGCTGTGAGACATCATACGCGTATGATGTCTTTTCTTGAAATGTTGGTCTTTTTGTGCAAAGAATGCTTTGTGCTAGTGCCCTAAGCCCTGCTAACTAGTTTTCAACTTAAAAAGTCATCAGTTTAGCTAAAAAGCCCCCTTATAGGCATTTTCAGTCTCCGAAGTCGTCTTTTTGCCTTGGAGTTGAATTTCTTCAACTTTTCTTCTTGAGAGTTGCATTTCCAGCTCATCTGATATGTTGCGAAGTCATCCAGTTGGTTGGTCTTGACTTTGGCTCCCCGTTCTCCATCTTTCTCCATTTGGTTGCCCGAAAGCGTCTTTTTCACCATAGGTAAGTGAATCAGCTTTCTTTTGGGTTTTGCTTGCAAACATAAGTCATCCATGTATAGTTGAAACTGCTTGTGAAGTTTCATGTCATTTGGTCGTCAATCTTAGCCGTTATGCCAAAATGACGCTTTGTGTGTCCGCCGCCGAATCGGTTGTTCCGACCTACTTTTGGTGGTACAAACCTGGAGATACTCCATGGTTGCATTGCCCTCGATGTTGTTAAGCTCCCTGAGAAGTTTTGTGTCGTTCCGACAACTTTTTTCTGTTTGGCTCTTGCAGGCTCTGTTGACCTAGGGTTTTTCCAGTCGTTCTTTCTCGAGCTTTGAGTGCTAGAAACTCATCTTCTATGTTAGGGTAACCCACCTCTAAGTTCTTGCAAAGTTTGGTTAGGCGGTTGTGCCCCTACCTAGCGTTCTTCCCCATTCCCCGTCTGCTCTTGTTTCTTGGTTTTGGTGAGTTTTCGCGACAAAAGTTAACGATAAGCATCAAAAGCTTATGGCAACGAGTCTACCTCTCATATCTGGTGTCCTTTGAGCTCTCGTAGCAGTCGTAGAAGGCGGTAGAAGGCCGGATGCTCCTGTGTGCTCTTTGCTCTCTCCAAGAAGGTAACACTGGAAATGAGCTTGATAGTGAAGTGAAAAATACTTAACTTCGGGCTTCCCGGATCACTTGTTACCAAATTTGACATGTGCTCCTATCTCGTCGTGAAATGCACTTTAGGATTTGAAATTCCTCAATTTGGACTCCGTTTGACCTGTTTCTGAGAAATCTGTCCACTTTGCCAAAATTTCTGTCATTTCGGGCTTTCCGCAACTTTTTCAGAATTGTACCCAATTTTTATCCTAGGTTGCCCTTGTCATTAGAATCATCACCGTCTATTCTTTTCTTTTTTCCGATCTCATTTCACCTGCTTTTTTATTTTTCTTTTATTTTTATTAAGAAAATCATAAAAAATAAAGGAAAATAAAAAATTGAAGCCAAAAAATTCCAAACATACACGATAAATATCTGGTAACCCTGTGTATATGAATATACACTTCTTTGTGATTTTTGGACTTGGATTACCACTTTTTTCCACTTTTTAGCTCCAAAAACACTCTTATTTAGTGATATTTACACATCTAGAGACCCAAATTCTCATTTGATCTCTTCTTGTTGCAAAACAAGGTATATAAGGGCATAAATATTATCAATATCCGCAATCAAACATAAAAAATGGCAAAATCATGTAAGACACTGCCCTTGTAATATAATTTTTGTTTTTCTTTGTTTTTTCCGCTTGTGGCTGCTTTGTAGCTCCTGTATACCTCCCCCCCTCCGAGTCTGAGTCCTCCCGGATGACTATGAAGTGTCTGTGGGTGAAGCATTGTAGTTGTTTTGGTCATCAGTTCCCAATGCAATTGTAGAGCGATGATACAACAGTCTTTCCAATAAAGCTGCTCTTTGTTTGATTGAAGGATTGGTGGTCGGGTTTTGGGTTGGTTTTGGCACTTTGGTAGTAGAATCAGTAGATGGATTCTTCGTTACCTTGTTGTCTTTTTTTACAATCCAAATTTGCCTCCGCTTTGCTTGTGCTTGCCACAAACTCTTTGCGACCCAAACCTGCTTTGTTCTGTTTGTTGATTCCCTCTCCTTGAAATACCTAGGAGTTTCCGTTGATTGTATTGAAGGGAGTTCCTTTTTACAAATTTTTGGGATCCAAATTTGCTGGCTGTAGCTTTGTGCCGTCATGAACTTCTTTGCAATCCAGATCTGTTTCACTGTCCTTGATTGTCTGGGATCACTCTGTTGTCTGGTATTGAAGACTCTGTTTTCCACCTTTTTGTTCTCTGGCATAGCCTTTTTTGGTCTCCATACCAACTTTGACTCCGTTGTTTTCCAAGGTTGAGCTGTTATATTATTGCTTGTCTTCCTTATCCACTGTTGAGAATTCCTCGTCGAAGAGTAATCCGGTTGTATAGAAACTTTTAGTTGCCATTGCTTCTTCTTTTTCTCTGGTTGTTGTTTGCCCTTGTCCGTGGACTCTTCCTTTAGAGTTGGCTCTTCTCCTTTGGTGAACTTAACTGATTGACTTTCACCTTCGTATTTGATAAGCACTGAATTAGGACTCTAGTCAATCATTGCATTGTATTGCTTCTGCCATGGTTGTCCTAGCAATAATGGATGTTGTGTAGCTTGGTCTTCAACCACGTAAAACATATGAGGATACACATATTGGTTAATCTGTATATGTAAAACTGTGCACCCGACAGTTTTGATTGCATTCTCAGAGTAACTCTTTAACTCTTGCTTGGCAGTTTGTAGTTTAGTGTCATTTGTCAATTGTCTATACAAACTGAGTGACAGTAGGTTAGCTTGAGCTCGTGAATCCAATAGTGCTCTGGCTTTGATTTGGTTGGTTCCTACTTTGCATTCAATGATGGGTTCTTCTTTGTCATTCCCCATTTCTGTTATACTAACTGCGTTTATTCGTATTGCTTCTTCATTGCGCTGTTTCTGACGCAGTAGTCTTCTTTTCTCCATTCTTTCCTTCGCCTCGGCTTGCGCTTCCTCCTCAATCTTTTTCTTTTTCTGGACACGCAGCTTTTCTTGATGTATTTTGAGAAGCATGTCTTGTGTTAGCGGCAACAGATACTTTTTCACTCTGCATCCACTAATCCAATTGGGCATTTCTTCTCCGTCTAATGTAGCAAGCTTGACGGCTCCACTTGGTGATAGATCTTTAATCACCAGAGGACCCATCCCTCGCTTTTTAAGCTTCTTAGCATGCTGTTTCAGAGTGTAAACTAGGACATAGTCCCCAACTTTAAACTCTTTAGTCCGCACATGCTTATCAAAAAATTCCTTTTGTCGCCTTTTTTGAGCGTAGATGGAAGCTACTGCTTTTAGGCGAAGCTCATCTAGCTTTTCCAGGTCATCTATTCTATCAGAGAGCTCGTGCCCTGTCCACTCTAGATCCTTAGCCACCCTTAATGTTGAAATCAAGAATTCTATTGGCAAGATAGCATTTAGCCCAAAAACCATGTTATATGGGGTCGTTCCTATGGATGTTTTATACGCCACCCTATATGCCCATAATGTTGAATGTAACTTTTGGTCCCAGTCAGTTCTCGACTCAGATACAATCTTCGTAAGGACCGTGCATATGGTTTTGTTTGTTGCTTCAGCTTGTCCGTTTGCTTGTGGATGATACGGGGCTGATTTCCTATGGATTACCATGAATTCATCTAGCAGGATCTCTATCACTTCATTTATGAAATGTGTGCCTCGATCACTCACAATTTCTATTGGCAATCCATATCGTACAAAGACGTATTCATATAGAAATTGTGCCGTGGTCCTGGCATCTGCTTTTTGAGTTGCCTTTGCTTCAACCCACTTTGTTAGATAGTCTGTAGCCACAATGATGTATTGTGCATGAGTCTTATGTGCAGGAGGTGAAATGGGTCCGACATAATCAATCCCCCATTTTGCAAAAGCTCTTGCCCCCATCATTGGTCTAAGCAGCATATCATCTCTTTTAAGTGGTACTTTGGTCCGCTGACAGTCATCACACCGTTTAACGTATTCCTCAGCGTCCATATGTAATGTTGGCCACCATATTCCTGCGGCTAAGACAAGTTTTGCTGTCTTATCACCTGAGAAATGGCCTCCACCCACTCCTCCATGAGCTTGCTCCAGGATTATCACATACTCAGACTCTGATGCGCAAATCCTAAGCTAGTTGTCTTTACCTCTCTTATAGAGTTGATCTCCTATCAAAGCGTAATCTCTAGCTTCTGTCTCTACAGATTTCTGACGAGCTTTTGACGTTCCTTCTGGGAAAGTTCTATTTGTGAGATATTCAACAATATACTGACTCCATTCTGGAGCGATCATCATCTGATATAATGTTGAATACTCGGCTGGCGGTTTTGAGGAACATACAATACATACAGTGACATATTCATGTACGCTTTCTTTCATTCCTGGCCAATAGACTCCCAATTGTAACAAATTCCTATATGTGTTCCTTCTTGAACAATGAAATGCACATTCCTGAACATGTGCTTCGCACAGATATATATTATATTCCTCAGGATTGATGCATAGTCGTAAAACATGATCATTTCCCAATTGATACAACCTTCCTGCAATCAATTGAAGATTCTTGGATTGCTGAATAGCAATATGTTTCAGGTTGTATGCTCTTCTATCGAACTCTCCTCCATAGGTTAATAGGTCAACGACATTTTGAGACCACCTCGGTATCATTTCTATGTTGAACAAGTACGCGTCTGGCATGTCGTCATCTACTCCTATAGGGTCTTCTCCATTCGTCAATCGCGAAAGATGATCAGCTCTAAGATGTGTTTTTCCTTTCTTTACCACTACCGTGAAGTCGAATTCCAGTAAGATAATGAACCATCTCACTATTCTCCCAGTATTGCATGGTTTATTCACTAGGTAGAGCAAGGCTTGGTGATCCGTAAAAAACACAAACTTGTTGGCTAGAAGATAATGCCGAAATTTCTTCACAGCATAGATCATTCCTAATCCTTCTCGCTCTGTTGTGGTGTAATTCTTCTCTGCATTGTTGAGCTGTCGACTGGCGTAACAGATAGGAAAATCCATGTTTCCTTCTTCTGGCTGAGCCAGAATGCATCCTATTGCATACGCAGAAGCATCTATGTGCACATGGAATATCTTCTCCCAATCTGGTGATTTCAAGACTGGAGCGGTAATGAGTGCCTCTTTCAATTTCTTGAATGATTCCTCACATTCCTCGGTCCATTCAAAGTTCACTATTAGCCTGTAAAGTGGTTGGCCTATTATAGCGTACATGTAAATGAATCGTCTATAATATCCACAATGTCCCATAAAGCTCTGTACTTGTTTCGCATTGGTTGGTTTAGGCATATCCACTATAACTTTTATCTTCTCTAAATCCGTGGATATTCCGTTTTGTGAGACAATATGTCCCATAATTCTGCCCTGTCGGACCATAAACACACATTTCTCAGGATTGAGACAAATGCGATATGTCCTACATTTCTCAAATACTTTTCTTAGGTGTTCTAGATGTTCATCTCTCAGTAGAGAATGTACACATAAGTCATCCATGTATATTTCGAGAAACAGCCTTAAGTATTCTTTGAAAGCATGCGTCATCAGCCTCTGGAAGGTTGCGGGAGCATTGGTTAGACCAAAAGGCATAACCCGATAAGCATAAATTCCCCACTCCGTTGCAAAAGCTGTTTTATGTTGATCTTCCAGTGCTATGGCTAGCTGGTTATATCCTGAAAAACCATCAAGAAAGGAGTATGCTGTTTTCCCTGATACACGCTCTAGAACATGATCAGTTATCGGCAGGGGATAATTGTCCCTGATTGTTGCAGCATTCACTTTCTTTAAGTTGACACACACTCGGAGTTTTCCGTTCTTCTTAGGTACTACCACAATCGGAGATACCCAATCAGTGTGTTCAATCTCGTATATGAATTCAGCTTCCATTAGCTTATCTATCTCTTCCTTGATTCGCTTAGCAAAAGTATCATTATATGTGTATGGTCTCTGTCTGCTAGGCTTTGCGTCTTGTTTCAGTGGGATTGAGTGTTGGCATATCGATGGGTCAACTCCCTTTAAGTCCTTATAAGACCATGCAAACACATCCCTGTACTCTCTGAGAAGACTCAAAAGTCTCTCTTCCTCGCTTGGAGACAAATTTGTGGCTATGTACACCGGTCTAGGCGTCTCACATGGAGCTGCTAAATCAACTTTTTTTGCATCCTCCGGTCTGTCATAAGATTCGTTCTCCTTCCTCTCTCGAATAGGTGGGGTTAATATCACCTTCCTATCCTCTATTGTGAATTTCCTATAGTGAGAGGGAACATCCATGTTTTCCTTGATTTTGACATTTTCGTCCTCTCCACTCTCAATTTATGTAGTCCAAACTTCTTTCAGAGTTTTCTTGAGCTCTCTGTACTTGTTTCTACGTTCTAACTTGGACTCCGTGTATTCTCTGTTGCGCTTGTTCTTTTCTGATTTTTCTGTTTCAGTTTTCGTTTCATTCTTTTGAACTTGATTTCTTGAGCCTCTTTTGTCTTTTCGTAAGCTCTTTTGATCACTGCCTCTCATTCTTTCAGAAATCTTATCCTTAACACAATCTTCAGCCTTTACTAGCATTAGGAATTGATTTTTTCCTCTTATTCTAGGCATCGGATTGGTTCTAACCCCTTTTGTTTTTTTCTTTGCTCTACAGTGTTTCTGGCGTTGTTTTGTTTGGTTCGGAAAATCATAAAATCGGACATCCGTTATAGTTTCTTCGTTTCCGCTTGAATTGTCCGTTGACTCGTTGTCTGCTTCATTTCCCCACTCTGGATGATTGGGAATGTCGTGAAACACCTCTTCTTCATCTTCCTTTTCCAGTGTATCGTTCTTTTCAGTTTCTTTTTCGAGCACAGTTCTCAACATGAAATACGGAACCACGTCGTACCCGTCCTTGTCGCAAAATTTCGTTGTGGGACCATCCGGAATTGCACAAACATCTAGGGTTGCTAGAATGTGTGTCCATTCTAATGGTTCAAACGTGTCCTCTGGAAAGGGTTCTCCTATATAGGTTTCGTCTTCGATAGCCCTTTCTAAAACACATTCTTCTCGTTTCAGAATTCCACATTTCGAAGCTCCACACATCCATAACTCCTTGGGTTTACCTAACCAAGCTGGAAATTCGGATCCCGCCAAAGTAGCTGAATCAAACTCCTCTACCGGTGTTCGGTTCACATCTTTGTAGCTATGGTCTTCCAGGTTCACACATGTAGTGGTTTCCATATTTCTCAGGTATATGTGATCGTAGCCCCAATCCTGGACCATTTTCAACTGTCTCATGAATGGTCTTCCCAGTATGATATCATAGTTATTCTCCTTGCCAAAATCGACAATAGCGAAAGTATGTTCGTATTCAATGCCGCAAGAAGTCACTACAACTTTCTCTAATAACCCCATAGGTTTCTCCATGTGTCCATCTGCTAATTGGAGTTTCAACCTAGTCTTCCTTATTGCTGGTTTCCCCCATTTTTTCCAGATTTCTTTTGTAGCAATGGCTACCCCAGCTCCGCTATCTAGTATTGCTATTGTGTTCACTCCTTGGAATTCAACTGGTAAGGTTGTATTCCCCTCTTCACCTTCGCAATACTCTCCAACCTTGTTTAAGGGTACAGGCTTAGCGTTCTTTTGTGGCTTGCTCAGCTCCTCAATGCTCTCTTGCAATCTCGATGTTGGATCTTTTATCCCGAATTTCTCCAAGCATTTTCCTACAGTGGTCCACATATGTGGTCTTAGCCTCAGAAGCTCAGCTAGAGTGATAGTGCATGTCACTGGTGTTGACAAAATCTCTATCAATCCTTGCGAGTCCATGACTTTTTCTGATGAGATTTTTCGTGAGGGAAGTGCTCTAATCTCGGATTTTGCTTCATACTCTCCTAAGTATGAAGGTAAGGTTTTCAGTGAATGAGGTTTGCTCTCCATTGTTCTAACAGAGCCCCCATCTCCCCAGTAAGATTGCAGATCCAAGTCCACTTGAGATCCTGCCTCAAATTCCACTATGGGAGGATTTCTGATGTCCTTTTCCCAATTTGTCTGATTAGCTTGGCAACTTAGCTCGTTTGCAAAGTTTGCCTCTCTCACTTGTTTCCAAAATTCATTGTAATCCTCATCTCTTCCGTAAGACCTCTGTATGACTGGATGAAAACTCTCGACCTCCTGATCAGTTGTGTTCAATACTATGCGGTCATCCTTTTGTGTATTTTCAGGCTTTTGTGCACTGGAAGTCTTTTCAGCTACTCGTGAAACGATAGTCTCTTGCTGAATTGGGTTTTCCTTTCCACAATTCATTGTTTCTTTTGGTGGTTCTAATAAGGTTTGTGCAGTCTCGATCATTCTCTGGCACATTTCAAGTCTCTGCTTTTCCAATTCTGCGTTTGGGTATGTCATCCACCTCTGTTCTTGTGTTTGGTTGTTCTTTAACCTAGCTTCGTAAGCTCTCATCAGTGCGTCCAATGGTTCGTGTACCTTGTCTACTAGCACTGATCCCCCTGAGCTTAAGCTCGTTGTTTCTTTGATACTCTTTTGTTTCGTTCTTTCCGGGCTCATCTCTCGTTTCCCGTTTTGACTCTCAAGTTTTTCTAATCTAGCTTTAGTTTGCTTTAGTTCCTTAGCTAGAATAGCGTCTTCACGTTCTTTTCTCAACTTCATGCGTGCTTTTCTAGCTTTCCATGTGTTTTTCTGACTCCGCGGTCCTTGACTAACTACGTCAGTCGCTAACTTTCCATTCTCAGGTTCTCTAGTGGTTTTCTTAGCTTGAGCTCTAGTAACAACTTGCGTTGGTATCAGAGTTTCATTTTCAGACCCACTGCTGGTAGGAATAGTTTCTAGCATATTCAATGTCGTCTTTTGCACTTTGTTTGGATTCTTTGAACAATCCTCAATGAAGTGAGTAACCCCACACTCAGTGCAATAAGCGTTAATTCTAATGATTTCCGTATGTGGGCAAACATTCATCAGATGGTCACCTCCACACTTATAACAGGGTCCTAGCGCTGGTCTTGGTCCCATTTGATTCGTCCTTTGTGGATAGGATGGTCTTTGTCCTGTCAACCCTCCATGAGCTATGAACATCAATGTTCTTGCGTCCAAATTGTATCTCTCTTCATCAGAAGCACTTGTAATTGTTGGTATTCCAACATTCCCCATCATGCCCCATGGTTTCGGTTGTTTTGGTTCTTCTGGTGGGTAATACACGGAGACATGTGTGCACCCGATTCTTCATAATAGGCTTGAACAGGCACTAGGGCTTGTTCTTCCTGATTCTCTAAGGTTGGTGCATATCTAATGCCCACTGGTCTTGCTCCTGGTAAAGGTGGTTGTTGTCCCAATACCGGTTGAGGTCTTTCTATCCCCATAGGTCCAGGTACATTTCCCGTTGGGTATCGAGGTACTGGATGTACTTGAGGTGGTGCTAATAGAGCAGGAGGTGCGTACTGGCGCTCCCTTACATACCCTTTGTTGTAATAGCACTCCTCTGTTGGATGATTTGTCCATTTTTGTTCAATAGCACACCATTTCAGTGTTTTTGGCAATGGTTTTTGGTATGGTGCCATCCTTTTTAGAGCATCTTCTATCATTTGCTCTACATTTGGCATGGTTGTTGTTTGAACATTCTTTTTAGTGGTAGTCTCGCTCGCTACGGAGGAGGAGCTACTGGATGCAGAATCTGTATCCGCTGACACCTCTCCATAAACCGTACAGTTATCCACTAAGTACAATGCCTCTCTCGTTACTTGCTCGAAACTTGTACAAGCTTTCAAGTGCAAGTCCTTCTTGAGAGTGTCGTTCCTCAGTCCCTCAATAAAGAGAACAGATAGTCTGTCATCTTGTGGTCGTTCACGTACTGGACATCTCTCAATGTATTGTTTGAAGCGAAGTGACGCTTCCTTCACTTTTTCGTGTTCTCTCTGTTTAAAAGCATATATTTGTGAGACCGTATTGTGCTTAATCCCTCGTTTTGAGAATTCCTCAGCAAACTCTCTTAGCAAATGGTCGATGTCATGGAATCCCCCAATGTTTATTGGTTGAAACCATTTCAATGCAGTACCTTCTAGAGTAAGACCAAATCCCTCGTATTAAGTGGACAGACAAATTTTGCAGTTGGTCAGTAATATGGGCCAACATGTCTTGTTGGTCATCTCTTACCCCTAGAGCCGGTGGTGGTGGTATGGTGGTTGTTGTAGTTGTTGGTCGACGCGATGTTCCTGCTTCTGTTGACTCGGTTTCTTTGGCTTTCATTCGTAGCTTCTTGTCCTTAAGGCGAGCAATCTCAACGGCTGACTCGTACGTAGCCGGGAATCTACCTTTCACCTTCTCCTTGAGAAGCGGCCATAAGCCATGCGTGAACCGATCTTTTTTTAGGAAATAGGGTGTGGCTTCCCACCTTGCCAGTGACTCAACCCACCGTTCCCACAAATCCACAAATTTGGACTCATAGGTGGCATATTCTAAAAGACCCTCCTGCTTCAAGTCTCTCAACTTGTCCCACAACTTTTCTGAAGTGGTACCTCCCCCAAAGCGCCTCTTAAAAGCGGTTTTTAAGGGTTCCTAGTCATCCTTGGTTGCTTGTGGAAGTGCATTGTACCATGATCTAGGCTCTAGCTTCATGAGATGCTTAAAGATTCTAACCCGGGATTCATCTGTATCTTTGTTGCTCACTACACATGCTACTTCAAAGTCATCTAGGAAGTCTGTTACCAAATCCTCCCCCTTCTTTCCTTTAAATGTTGAAAATGCTACACTTGCCATGATTACTGAGAGAGAGATAGAAAGACACACTGCTTAACTTGCAAAAGTTTTTTCTTATTTACAAGGAGGCGTGTATACCCTCTTATACTAGGGCATAGATTAAAACTTCAAACGGTACATTACCTTGTACCAAAGGTAAGACAAATGGTTGATCTGATGCTAGAACCTCAAAAAATCGCTCCCCACCCAGCATGGTGTCAATGACGTGCTGGTAGTGAGCCTTCAAATCCAGTATTACCTTGATTGAGCGTACACGTGTTGGTATGTGTGATCTGTCTTGAGGTAGGTTGTATTGATTCATGTGAAGCTTAGAGGTGCTTAGTCACTGTCCAAGCTTGTGGGAGAGGGTGGTGTTCTTTCCTGAAACAAACTCAGTAGATCCCTAGTTTCTCTAGTGAGAGTGTGAGCCAATGATTCCGTTATCTGTGCTGCAGCATCAGGTGCGACTTGAAAACTGACTGTGATAATTACCTCGGTGACTTGAGTTACCCGATTCTCAAAGTAGAATAGTGTTGATTCTCTATTGTGTAGAGCTCCTTCCATTTTGTTGTTGTGGGTTGGTTGTAGGTTGCGGACATGGTTTCGACCTTCTCCTTCTTCTTCTTGGCACTTGGCCTATGTATATCCACTGGGTTTGGCGTGTTGGTTGACTCTCCCACTGCAAATCGATTACCGTTACACCTGGCACTCGAGTTTCGATGGAGATGAGGAGTTCGTCTAGTTGTGCTTGGAGCTCTTCTTCTTCTGTCGTCCAATTAGCAAATCCTGCTAGCCATTCATCCATTCACAATAGTTTAGGGGTTTCAGTCTTGTAAAGTGAAGGGTTTCATGAAAAGATCCTCCGTGGGGGCACCAAATGATGGGAGCAAAGCAAACCCCGAACTTCGACGGCCTCTAAAACACCAGGGACCGAATGGCGCACCTCGAGCCTGTCATGGTAAAGCAAACAGGGGCACCACCTAGCTTCAGCGGCTAGGACGCAAACAACACACCACCATAACAAAGTTTTCATCCAAGAGAGATGGATGCTTGGGAGTAATGATGAAGAGGAAAGGGAATGAGATCAAGTGAGAGAGAGAGAGAGAGAGAGAGAGAGAGAGAGAGAGAGAGAGAGAGAGAGAGAGAGAGAGAGAGAGAGAGAGAGTGAGGGAGGGGGTATAGCGGCTTAGTACTTAGGCACCACAAAAGGATGGTGAATCTGCACACCCTTCACACATACACAAGCTCACTCCAAACACAAGATTAGGTGGTGATTCCGCACACCTCACATGGGTAAAACATTGCAAGAAAACATACTCACAAAACCTCAAGCTTTATTTAGAGAATAAGGCGATGAAATGGGGAGCATAGGGTAGGGGAATGAGAAGCGAGAGAGTGGTAGAGCACATGGCGGATAGGTGGGAGTTGATGGCGAAGACTCACACGAGGTTTATGACCATCATCCTTCATTTAGTTTCCCTTCATCTTCCATAGCCAAGGGTGTAGAGGTCATGCTCAAGACAAGCATGGTGATTGCAGTGATGCTGATGGTGTGGGTGTGTGTGTGTGGACTAGGCACACACAGTGCATAGTGTGTTCTTTGGTGATGTTGTGTGTGTATTTAGTGTGATGGTGACCCCTCTTTATATAGGGGAGGAGGGGGGAGGAATTCTAGAATTTAGAAATGAAGAAATAATTATCTACATAGGCCATGTGACTGTGGGCCCCACTTGTCTGGCTGTGTGTATATGTGCCAGAACAGCAGTGTCATGAGAGAGAGACTAAGAGAGAGAGAGATGGGTTGATGAAAAAAAGTGAGAGGTGACATGGAGAATAAAGTAATTACAAGAGGGGAGTGTGTTCAGAGGTGAATCTGTGTGCAGATGTGTGTGAACACAAGAAAAATCAGGTAACCACTGGGTGGGGATGGGTCTGTGGGCACCTTTTTCAGTGAAACTGAGTGTGTGTGAGTGTGGGGAAGGTTATTTAGCTACAAGACAAGAGATATGGCACCCTTTAGAGAGAGAGGGGGGTATTTGGGTCATGAGATATGATAGGAGAGAGAAAGAGGGGGTGGGGTATACTATTTTGGAAGATAGGGTAAGTTGCATGTGAGTTAGGGTGCATTATTGGTGAGTTATAATGCATTATTGGTGAGAGGTGGGGTAGCTTGAGGGGAGAGAGAAAGGAGAAAGGACAAGGGGAAGAGAGAGGGGGTTGATCTTTTGAGTGGAGGAGAGGAAAAGGGACACACGGCGGGGCAATAGTGAAGAAAAAGGAGGCAAGGTGGGGATGGGCTACCCCGCAGGCATGAGGTGGCCTATTTTACCTTTCTTATATATTTACATAATCATACTTTATTTTTTTCTTACTTTTTCCAATGCCTTTTATCACTCCCTCCCTAAGAGGGGGTTTTCATGGGGTGGGGACGAGAGAAGAGGGGTATGGGAGCTTGGCTTGTGAAAAGACCCCATCAGTGCCACCTGCAAATGTTTTGATAGAGCAAATTTAGTGTCTTTCATCCCTTGTACATGCTGCTTAATGTGATTTTCATCCTGTAATTAATACCAACTCAAGACTCATATCGAAATGTGAAGGTTAGAGATAATCACATCACATTGTCCTTAGAGACGGTTTGCGACACCGCTCTGAAGACGACATAGAAACAAACATAATATCGATGCAATCACATGTGCAGATGACATATATATTTTTATATAATATCAATGTAATCACATGTGCACACATATATACAAAGCCGAGATGTAATGAACTTATTGGGGTCCCCAAGATCTCAACAGCTGACAGTTGTCATCATCATGGCTTTACGTACCATGGCATCATAATATTCACCATGGCATAAGAGATGCTTAAAAAACTTTGAAATAGCAATCATTATGGTTTTACGTACCATGGCATTAAAGACGTTTTCCTCAAATCAAATAAAAACTGTAAAATAGTAATCATCATGGCTTTACGTACCATGGAATCACGGTATTCACCATGGCATTAGAGTCGCTTAGAAAAACTTTGAAATAGCAATCAGGATGGCTTTACATACCATGGCATCAAAGAAGCTTCCTTCAAATCAAATAAAGATTGTAAAATAGTAATAGAAGCTCCAACAATCTCTACATTGATGATTCACATGAAAACCATCAGCATGTTAGTATACCATTATAAAATGGTCATCAAATTACGTGAAGTATTTTATAAAAAGTCACGACAAGATCAATAGCATGCATCAAGAACCAAAGCCATGATTTGCATGAAATGGTGTGACCTTGCTATGATTGAGATAGAAACAAATTACATGCCCAATCTATTGATCAAATCTTGTTCAAAGATGTGTAGGGTTTTGAATGAATAAAATGACAATAGAGAATGATCAAAATGATGCAAAAACTATTGCCAAACTGTGAATAACTCAGCTGGCTACTGAGACCATCAGTGTATGACCTCTTAGTTAATACGAGCATCAGTGTATGACCTCTTAGTTAATACGAGCATCCCAAAGCAGTGAAATAAATGAAGCTTAGTAAACAAATTTTTTTTCTTTGGTGAGCATGAAGGGTCGTGCTAAATATGGCAAAGTGCTTATAAAGCAAGCGCAAAAACATCTAAGATGCTATTTTTAAACTGGTATGACAGTGCTCGCTTTGGACATCGCATCTTATTATCGCCCTAAATATAGTAGGTGGATCAACACGTTCAAATTATGGTGACAAAAATAACGAGATGCATACACGACCGGACATGGAAGCACTCTAACCGTCCTCGGCCGGTGTACCATCGTACCTTTGCTCATTACTACCAACTCTCAAAAATAGGGGCGCATGGGGCTTGTTGCCATCATGAGGCACGAGCTTCACAAGACACAAAAAAAATCAAGCGATCTTGGCCAATGGCCATTGCTATGCAGTGCTAATATAATTTCTTCAAGTGTTAATGAACTAGCATCAAGCATAGGCTACACCTATAATAGATTATTATAACGGCATGCACTACGTCATCACACTTCCTAGACACTGCATTGCTAATAGTTTGCTTGCATGTTGTCGGTGCCCATGGTAGACATTGTCAAAAGTGTAACAAGGATTTTGACTCACAGCAACAATCTGTGTCTGCATCTTGGGTTCGTGTGAGCCATGTTTGTTTGTGGAGAGAGAGAGAGAGAGAGAGAGAGAGAGAGAGAGAGAGAGAGAGAGAGAGAGAGAGAGAGAGAGAGAGAGAGAGAGAGAGAGAGACCCTCTTTGTGTCTATACATTTTGTGTAGAGCCAGAAGGTGGAACACTTTTGCACCTCAATCCGGGTCTGCTTCACCGTCTCACACCTCTACCGCTTCAACTGATCCATGCTTGTGTGCTTCACCTTGCATGCTCCAACTCAAGCTGTTTCTCTTTGTCTCTACTGAAATGTCAACCCCATTGCAATTGTATGCACCAGCTTGCTTCTCTATGCTTCTTGGACCCGTCCTCATATATATTAGCGTACGATTGCTACTTGTAAGCCACGTCAACCTCTGCAGAAGGTCTGCCAAAACCACCAGCTAGCTATTATGAGCATCTAGAAGCAGGGCAGATTGATGTAGAAATTCCTCGAGCAGGCCATCCCATATTTAAGAAAAACATCGAGTTATTTTAAGAAAAACAAGCAAGCATGACCACTAGCTAGCTATTACGAGTGTTCAAAAGCAGGGTAGATTGACGTAGAACTGCCTTTGTTTCTTTGCGAAGCTTCGTCACATTTATTGGCGACAGTGAAGAACTTCTAGAACGAACAAAAAAAAAAAAGACTTATCTTTGATTCTATGGTGCGCACCACATCACTGGACATTGAGCCTTGCCTTAGATGTCTTGCACATCAAACCTTGCCTTGGAAGGATGGCTCTGATACCATGTTGAAAGGGAGGGAGAGAGCGTATGTTGACGAGAGGAGAGAGAGATGGCACAACATGTACAAGCCCCAAAGTGTGTATAGAACACACACTAACTATACTTATATAGTGGGGACTCCTAGTTATATATAGCATAAGTGTGGGTTCTCTATATAGCTCAAACACTCACTACTCTAGACGACAACACTGGACCATATATGAAGAAGATGATCGTGTTGACCCAAAAACTACTACTATGTGTACAACCATAACGAGCCACCAACGGCTCATAAATGTCAGCCATCTAAGTCTATCTCCAAATCGAGTGGTGGTGGTGACCTGGCCATGATGTCCACTAGCCCACCATCCGTATCCCTGCCACATGTCACTGCCCAGCCCAGAGAGTCTGTTAAGTGTGAACTAGACCAGACCAGCTGTACGAACTGTGTGTCCTGTGAAAGTGACATTATAGCCTGCTACATTGATGCTGGTTATCTTCCTTGGATTACTAGCTGCTTGTATGCAGCAGGATGAGTGGTATAGGTCCGACCTCCGTTATCTTGTTCCGAACACCTATGTAGCATGGGAGTTGTATGTTGTTGCACAACCTGAACAATGAACCAAGTACCTAATAGGTACATAGCTGGCCCACGACTATGGTTCAAGTAAAACTTTCAAGAGGGTGACATTGAAGTACAAGAATATGTTCTTTATCTTTACCTATGCTCACTTCAAAATATACCAAGCTGCCAAAAACATCCTTAGTAAAAAGGCACGTATGCTCAACCAAAGATATGGCTTATGTGTTAAGGTTATATTCCGGGTATAAAAAGAGTCAAATAGCGGCAACCAATTCTATTATGTACCTCAAGAGTGGTTTAGTGAAGTATATGGACCTATCCTTAAGTAAAATCCTCATAATGTTACCATCACTCTCAACAACTATGACAAGCCTAGATGTGTTTGGGATTTTTCTCAAACATATTCAATGGAGGTAAACTCAAGTAGGTATTTCTATAGAGATGATGTCAATGAACGACATACCCATGTAAATTTCTTTCATGCAGTACCACCAATAGATACCTCTCAAAGGGAAGAGTGGTATAAGGAAGAGGATGTAAAATCTAAGTGCACAAGTAGAAGTTTTGAACTTTGAAACTTGAGATGTAAGTAAGTACAAGGGAAGAACCTTGATCATAGGGATGAAGAATTGGTTCATTGGATCTTTTCATATTTAAGTACCTTCTCTAAAATAGCATGTTTACCTTTTGTCATTTATGAATGGAAAAAATTGATTTTGATGCAATTCAAATTGTTTTAAGGTCATAATCTTTGAGTCCTATCTATGTTTTAATAGTTCCAACTAACTTGAGTGATAAGGTGTGTAGATGATTGAAATTTAGCCTCAAGGGATATGGGTGGATACTCTTTTTCTTGATGGTGAAAGAGCATCTTCAAACGAGAGTCTAGGTATGGAGGCTTATCATGATCAAACACAATGGGGTAAAGAAGAAGAGGTTATTATCGACGAATTTCATTGTACAAACTATGTTCAGAGCATGGTGCCATTACACTGTAGGAAACCCAAAATATAGACCACCAGGACATAAACCTACACCTATGGAAAGTATCAAGTGGATATAGACTAAGATAGAGAAAGGAATCATTATTACTTCCTCTGATAATGGAAACTAGATGCTTCAATATTGTCATGTGTAATATATGGGATCAAAAGTTCTTAAACACTGACAAACATTCCTTTAGCCTAGTACCCTTAAAATTATTCTTTGACTTATTTGGGAAGTAAACGATCCACAATCCACATAATGTAAAGATCTTGTACAATGACTACAACATACCCTAATGCTTAGCCAATTATGCAAGTATACAGATCACGGATGGATGAAAGATTCCCAAAGGATTCTCCTTATTTTGATGACTACTTCAATTATAAAAATGCAACAGTTCACAATGAAATGAGAGTGCCTGTGAGACACCGTTCACTTACACAACTGTGGTACGACTTGCATGCCACCAAAGAGATATTTCAACCAAAGATTATGAAGGATTATTAGGATTCTTAAATACTGGATTGATTGTATGGATGATTACTTTGATTTGGATCATTCATCTGTAGAGAACAAAGCTACCGTTGCCAAGTTTAAACTAGAAAAGATAGCCAAGTATTGGTGGAGAGACCATTGTACCATGAACAATGTTGATCCTAATATAGTAACTTGGGATTATCTAAAGAATCAACTAAAGAAGAACTATCAAAACAAAGTATATCATTTGGACCGCATGAATAAGTCTTGATTTCACTTAAGGAACTAGGGACCTGAAATTGTATTATCAACATTTCTTGACCCTTGTCAAATATGCTTCAATAGGGATGACCCAGGAAGTCAATTGAAGTGGAACGATTTGTGTCAGGGCTACATAATCCTACGGAGACTAGACTTTAGAGTGCTCAGCTTATAAACTATGCAGATGTCCTTGCTGCGAGCAAACATAGTGGAAAGCAAAAACCAGAACATGCTCCTATTCATGCAACCAAAAGACCTCGTCTTGAAGATGAGAAAAGATCTGGTAACTTATAGTAAATAAGGGAGAACTTATTACGTATGAAGGCCAGACGATATCATTTATGTTATACTTGTCTTGATCCTGATCATCAATGCAAAGAAGGGAGAACTTATTGTGTATGAAGGCTAAAAGATATCAATTATGCTATACTTGTCTTTATCTGGATAATCAATCCAAAGATTGTCCATTCAATAACTCAAGATTTATTGGATTGGTGGAAAATTATGAACCCAAAAACTTCAACCCACACCATAACTTTTGAAATTCTAGACGTGGACCATGGTAGAACTCCCGTAGAACTTCGATCACCACCAGAACTTGAACAAAAATCAGAGACCTCCTCAAAACCAAGGGAACTTTAGAACCAAGAAACCCATCTTTTGTGAAAAATGGACTAGCCAACAAAAACAACAACAACAACAAGAAGGGAAATACCTTTAGTCTTTGTCAACCTTGTCCCATGATGACGAGGAGGGAATCAAAGAACCCAAGGAAGAGCACAAGACAATAGAGCTCAAGGTGCTAGATGTGAGGGAAATCAAGCAAATGCATATTTTCATCTTACAATTGAACATCAACGAAGGAGTGAATGAAAAATTTTCAATAATCCAAAACCCAGTAGATTATCAAGGTAACCATTTTACCTTACTGATTGATTCTAGGAGTACACAATCTTTTTGTTGGAACTAGGGTTGCAATAGAATACACACATCTTGGAGAAGACAAAGAAAGCTCAAGGCATACAATAGATAGTACAATACTTAGTGTGCAATGGAGAAGATCAGAAATCCCTAGAGTGATGGGCGTATATACAATGCACGGCGGAAAAAGTCTCATAGTGAGGGAAAAAATGCTTAGCTGGTCCTAAGTGTGTTCACACACATCACTACCACATGTATATGGTAGCAAATATCCCCTAAGAGTGATGTGATGAATGAGAGCTAGCATATAGAGTATAGGGAAGTGCCATGCCCTATGAGGACATGATCAATCCACAAAGGAGAGTAGGCCCAAAGCTTTGCAGAAAGTTTCAAACTTCTTACAAGAAAATGCCTTTGTGAAAAGATCTGCAAGGTTTTTTTGTGTTGGCACATAAACCAAGCTGATTTCTCCTAGTGAGAGCCTCTCCTTGACATAGTGGTAATTCACCTCTGCTTTGTGCGGGTTCCTTGCAACTACCAATGCACTCTGACTATCAGTGTAGATAGTGTTTCCAGTGTCTTGTCCAACACCAAATCATCTATATGGCATCTATCATGGCTAGGGACTTGCTACGCGCCGTGTGCGAGCCACAAAGGCTCCTAGCACACAGTCATACAACAGACAAGCTCACAAGGAAGAATGGTGTGTCACTCACCTTCTTGCGTAGTTGCGAATGAAGGATTCCCGTGCCGCGAAGAAGAGGGAGACGCCGCTACTCCGCGCTCAACCGCCTCGCCGCCGTCGTGCCGCCGCAACGCTCGATCACACACACACACTCTCACACTCTCTCTCTCTCTCTCATACGTACACACATACACACAAGGAGATGGTGAAGGAGAAGGTGGAGATGGAGCAAGAGTGGCTTCTATTGCACAATGAGAGAATGAGTAAAAATTAGGTTTAGTGGCTTTTATATGAGCTCACCCCATTCACACTTGGGCGCCCATACTTAGCCAACTAACTCCTTGAATATTCCAGTTAGAGTGCGCCTATCATCGGCGATCACCCTTACCCTGTTCCTATTGGTCCGACAAGCCCGATACCTGACTCTAAACAATACAACGTTTATAGATCATAGGGTGTCCGTGTGCCGTGAGGGTTAACATGCCCCCCTTTCTGATGTAGATTCCGTCCTCGGAAGCTATCCAGTTGAAGCTCGTTCGTCGAGATGGAAGAGCATTCGACATGGATGTGTGTAGCCTTCTTCAATCACTGCAAAATCAAACAACATTGCCACAGTAATTGCATTCTCATATACAATTAAAAATCATATGCAATTTTAGATAGACAAATTGATTGGTAACAGAATTTTAGACAATTTGTCAGCAATAAACATTAAATTGCAATATAATCAAATGCATAAACAGATGTAAAGGTAAAAAATTAAACAAGTCCGGCGTCGCTAATTTAACGGTCAAAAGGCACTAGAGCTCGACTATTAATACCATGGGTAACTTCTCAATTTTTTCTTGTTAATTAAGTTGTTTAATCGCGAGAGCCAAGTATTTGATGTTCGAGGGCTGACTAGAGGCTATACCTAGAAGACCTTGTAGTTAAGCTACGATAAAAGGAATTTCTCATGAAATAATCTCCTGACTGATTACCTTTTCTTTGACCCCCCAAAGTCTTTTCACATTGATTCAATTTTGATGTGTGTTCTTATTTTGTATGCCTTGGGTTTTTTGCTTTTCAAGGAAAAGCGCCCACACTGGGAACCTCTAGGGCTCTAGTACCATAGGCGATACATGTGAGTGAAGTACCAATTTAAGCACGGATTTCTCTTCCAGCTTAAAATTTTACATTGTGGCACTTTGATTTTTTGTTTGTTTATTTTCAGCATTTTAATTTTGTAACTTTGGGGGGTCATATAACACTGTTACCCTCCCCAGGCTCATCACATTAGTAAACTCCCTTTATAATATATAAGCTAAAGGTCAATAGGGTTAAGCCCACTAGAAAGCCCTAGTACATTTCACACAATGCTGCCTAAATCGGATTAAGAATCTAAGTAACCATTGCTTATTAGGAAGGCATTCCCCATGGTATTAAGAGAAGATTTCTAATACCTAGCTTGGTCAAACTAGCTTAGTCGGACTGCTTGATTTTTAAACCTAGACAAGTGATTATGACAAAACATTACATTGAATTAAATGTTTGATACTAAGCAAATGCGCTGAATATTATGCTACCAATCACAATCAAATCAGAAAAACATGGATGCAAAAAGATAAGGGCAATGCTAATGGACATAAAACACCTGTTTGTGTTGATGGTCGCGCTTGATTTGAAGTGTGAACGAGAGAAAGGTTCCATGAAGGTCCAAATCCTATCAATAGCAACACGCTCCTGTACACACTAGGAAACAAAAGGAATACCTCCAGGAGGCACATTAGTGGAAAAAGGTACCAACACTTATTGAACACAACAAAAAACATAAGAAACCCTAACCTAATTATTTGCACTCCCCCTAAAGAGTCAAGGGAATAGGATATTGTAGAGGTTGGGGGGCAACCCTGAGGCTAAACCCCTATCCTCGTCGTCGAGATAAACAAAGTCATCATCCATGAGACCATATGTGCCATCCGTGTAGTCATGTAAATTTTCTTCTTCATCATAGGTGCCCATGTTTACTAAGAAGGTCACTAGACGCCTATAGTCATCTTGGTCAAAAGGGTAGGCTTGTGCAATGGGAGAAACGCTCTCTACTAAGTATGGATTAGACGTGGTCAAGAGACGTATCAACCATTCTAACTCCTCAAAATTCCTCTCACATGCTAGCGTACCTATCAAATCCCATTCACATGCAAGCACTGGAAAGACCATGTGAAACATTTGTGAAAAGTAACGAGGGTACCTCTCACCCAAGGCAGGAGTGGATGACTCTAGCGTACTAGCCATATCTGTACACGCAAATAAATGATGGTTAGAGTGCAAATATTACAAGGGTCGTGTTCTTGTGCATAATTTGTTTTTATTATTTTGTGTTATGGCTCTTGCTCTTTTACTTTTTTATCTTGTTTTTGTGAGTATAAGGCTTTATATATACATTCCCTAAGATTGGAGATTGAGAGGTCAGGGAGGAAGGTTGAGAGGGAAGCAAGTGAATGACGGATGTCAGCAAACACTCCCCCCTTCCTTGGGTAGATCATACTTTTTGGAATGATGTCGTCACCTTTTGAAACCAGTTGTTCCAAGTTGTTATGGGTAAAGGCTTTAACCAATAGTTTTCGATCACCCTACGTGTTTCATCTAGTTGCAAGGGTGGTAAGGTACTCTCCCATGATTTTATTTGCAACATTGTTGGAGGTGGTGAATCTACAACGGGAGGTGCAAACTCTTTCTTGCTTGTATGGATATGTACAATGGTAGGTGGAGGTTGTGTCGAAGCTTCTATTTCCATATAGGAACTACATGAAGAGCAAGAAGCTTCATTTGCTTTTCCTGTTCCTAAGCTAGGTGGAACAAATCGTTCTTTCTTTGGTACCCAAACTAGCTCTGGAGCAGGTGTGTCGCATTCCGTGATTTTTTCCTTTCCACGATTTTCAATTTGTTTTGGAGCCACAGGATTGTGTTTACATGGGCCAGGTGACAGGTAAGAGTACAATTTACGTTTGGGCACCCAGATTTGATCATTTCCTTTATAGTATCCTTGGGCTTTTAATAGTCGTTTAGGAATCCAGCGCCACGTTTTCTTACATTTCTTGGAGCGAGTGGGACGTTTCTTACGAGGCTTCCGTTTTTTAGCATCAGCCATGGTTACTAAAGAAGCTTTAGAGACCCACTTGTATGCTTTCTTTGTTATATTAGGATGGTTCTTGTGTGTCTCAAGCTTTCTTTCAACTACATCAGTTGAAGATCTAGAGAGTTGGGCTATGGGGACGTATGGTTCAACCTCCTGGACATGCAATGTCTTGGGTTTTATTTCCTTAGGCAATATCTCAGGGACTATGGCTTGAGTGGTAGGGATAAGAGTTGGTTTTTGCGTTGTGACACCCCCAGTCCCCCAATCAATAGTGCATTTGGTGGCTATCATCCACGTGCGTCCTAGGTTTATATTACCCTCCATAGTTCCAGTAGGCATGACCAAAAAGTCTTGATCTACAATTCCATTGTCATAACTGACAGAAGTGTGCCAGATTCCAAAAACCGTAGTTTTTTTCTTGTTGACACCCTTGACTTGGATAATACTCTCAGATAGAGGTGGCTTCCCTAACTGACACCACACCCCATAGGATAGCAGATTATATTTAGCACCCGTGTCCAATAAGGTGTTATATAGCACTTTTTCATAGGCACTATTTAAATCAATAGGGTATCGTAGAGGTGTGTCAGAGTCCAACCAATCCTCTTCGATTTCCACGTGGAATGCATTTGTGACTCCAAGGTTAGCCTCTCGTTTTTGTCTTATACATTGTTGTCGCTCCTTAGCCTCAGCTTGAGCTTGTATCTTCTTTAACTCGGTTTGTGCTTTGGCGGCCTTCTTTTGATGAATGGCCCGTAGTTCTTCTTGGCTTAAAGGATCATAATATCTTTTGAATTTACTCCCATTGAGGAATCCAATGGTTTCAACTCCATCAAGAGTTTCCACATGAAGGATACCTTGTGGGGTAATTTCACATACTCTATATGGTCCTTTACCAACATATTTCAACTTTTTCTTCTCTTTACGTACTCCATACATAAGGACTTTATCACCAACTTTGATGTCCTTGTCCTTCACATGGCGATCAAACCACTTCTTTCTCCTATCCTTTTCCACAAGAGCATTTTGCACAGCCAACTGTCTCTCTTCGTCTAGTTTTTCTAAGATATACAAACGCTCGGTTAAGGGGTTACCATTCCATCCTTCTTGCGAAGCTACCCTAAGACGAGGAATGACAAACTCCCAAGGCATAACCGCTTCTTGGCCGTATACCATTTTGAATGGCGTACAATTAATAGCCACTTTATAAGTAGTACGATAAGCCCATAGAGCAGATGTCAACTTCAAATCCCAATCAGTGCGATGAGCTTCTACCGTCTTGGTTAAAATAGAGATTAGAGTCTTGTTGGTGCTCTCGGCTTGTCCATTAGCTTGCGGGTAATAAGGTGTAGACTTATGGTGGGATATCATAAAGGTCGTGGTAAGCTCTCTTATTACCTCATTTATAAAATGGGTACCATTATCACTAACAATTTCAAAAGGGCAACCAAATCTTGTGATAATGTTCTCAAAAAGAAACTTAGTTGTTGTCCTCGCGTCAGCTTTTTGTGAAGCCTTAGCTTCAGCCCACTTTGTTACATAGTCCGTAGCAACTAGAATATATCGAGATTGAGTGTTGCGAGCTGCGGGACTAATTGGACCTACAAAGTCTAAGCCCCATTTTTCAAATGGTTGGGTTACTTTAATAGGATGTAAGGGCATTTTGTCTTTGCGCTGTGTGGTCTTGTAACGTTGGCACTCATCACACCCTTTTGTAAAAAGTGATGCATCTTTAAATAGAGTTGGCGACCAATAGCCTGATTGCAGCACCTTTCTAGCAGTCAGGTCTCCTGAAAAATGTCCTCCTGCTATGCCCATATGTTCTTCTTGCAAGATATACAAATATTCATCCTCGCGGGCACAACGCCTAAGAATATCGTCCTTGCCTAGTCTATACAGAGTTCCGGCAATCAAACAATAGGGTTCACATTCTTTTACTAGCCTTCGAGCGATATCCTTACGAAGTTTCTTGGGTGGAAAACCATTAACTAAAAAGTTAACAATGTTCCCACTCCATTCAGGCATAGTCTCAACTATGAATAGGGAAGTATCGGGTAATTCATCATCAACTCCTGTAGGGGCTTCACCATTGGGTATGCGAGACAAATGATCAGCCATGATGTGCCTTTTACCGGGTCTCACTACAATTGTGAAATCAAACTCCAGAAGAATTAACAACCATCGAGTGATTCTTCCTGTGGAGCATGGCTTGTTTACCAGATACAACAACGCTTGATGATCCACATAAAATACAAACTTGTTTGCCAGAAGGTAGTAGCGAAATTTATTTACTGCATAAACCATTGCTAAACCTTCTCACTCTGTAGTGGTGTAGTTCCTTTTAGCATCGTTCAATTGACGGCTTGCAAAGCTAATGGGATAGTCCAATTTATGTTCTCCTAGTTGAGTGAGAACACACCCAATAGCAAAGTTTGATGCATCAATATGCACATGGAAAATGACATGCCAGTTAGGTGTCCTTAAAATCGGAGCACTTGCTAGTGTTTTCTTCAATTGTTCATAGGCCTGGTCACACTCTTCAGTCCATTTAAATTCAATGCGAAGCTTGTACAAAGGAAGTGCTATCTCAACGAAAAATAAAATAAACCGTCGATAATAACCCACGTGTCCCATGAACCTTTGAACTCCCTTGTAATTGGTTGGTGGTGGTAACTCTAGAATCACTTTAATTTTGCTCTGATCGGTTGAGATACCATTCTTAGATACTATATGCCCTAAAATAACTCCATGCTTGACCCAAAATTGGCATTTGAACGGGTTCAATGAGATACGATATAACCTACACTTTTCAAAAACCTTTCGCAAACATGATAGATGTTCTTTCCAAGAAGAGTAAACACAAAGGTCGTCTAAGAAAGCTTCACAAAACTCTCTCAAATATTCTTTAAAAGCAGTGTTTATTAATCGTTGGAATGTAGCAGGGGCATTTGTTAAGCCAAAAGCCATCACACGAAATGCAAACACGCCAAATTCTGTGATGAAGGCAGTTTTAGCTTGGTCCTCTAGCGCTATCGTGATTTGGTTGTAGCCTGAGTACCCATCTAGAAAGCTATAAGCTTCCTTGCCTGCAACTCTTTCGAGTACATGTTCGGAATATGGTAGGGGGTAATGGTCTCTTCTAGTAGCTGCATTAACTTTTTTGAGGTTCACGCACACCCTGAGTTTCCCATTCTTTTTTGGCACAATAACTATTGGAGACACCCATTCAGAGTGTTCAATAGGATATATGAACCCAAATTTGATAATCTTTTCTAGTTCTTCTTGAATGATCTTTGCGTACCTAGGATTCATTGGGTAGGGTCTTTGTTGTAAGGGCTTCGCAGTGCTAATCATAGGGATTGTATGTTGGACCACAGAAGGTGGAACACCTTTCATATCATGGTATGTCCAAGCGAATATGTCCTTGAATTCCTTGAGAAGCTCTTTGAGGACCGCGTCTTCAACTTCTGTGAGGTCTTGGGCAATAAAAACAGGTTTTGATTCTTCACCGGGGTCGGCTAATTCTATTTCTTTAACTATTTCCGGACCATCATAGATTCCATTATTCCCATCGATAGGTATTCTTTGGGCTTTTGTGTACACAACCTTTGCTTCCCCTGTGGTGTAAGATTTGAAATGTTCTGGTGCAGGATGCAAGTCTGTGGATTCTGGTTGTGCTTTGGTCTGTGCTTCTATTTCTACTTTCTTGTGTTGTCGAGCTAACTCTTGGTTTTGACACCTCCTTGCAGTGCGGCTCAACTTTGGCTTGTCTATGATCTCTAATTGGGCTATGTCATGGGGTCGTGGTCTACACCACACAAAATTTTGGGGATATTCACCCCAATCGTCTACCAATTTTTGATGAGCATCACATGCTCCTATATAACTGAGCCATTCTGCTGAGGATCTCTTCTTTTTTATCCTAGCACGTACATTGGCTCGATGTCAACGCCTCTTAAAGTTTTTCTTTTTCTTATTTGAGACCTGCTTTTGATTTGCATTTAGATCTGACTCACTAAAGGAGTCCTCGTTGGTGTCCTCTTCACTCTCGGAGGAGCTATCATCGGTTGATGTGCTCGGTCCTTCCGAATGTTTTGACTCTGAACTTGCTCCACTCTCTAAGTCATGAGATTCAGAATCCGTTTCACTCTGGGAGTCCATGTCTGAGTCGTGTTGGTCAAAGTCTTCTATTCAGCTATCGGTGTCACTGTCAGATTGGTCTACAATTGCCTTGCCCTTAGAAGATGCATGTATGGCACTTATCATGTTCAGAGGTGAAATTTGTGGTACCTCTTCCCCCTCTGGTGTGACCCAAGTGGTTCCTCTATTTCCCTAGGTATCTATGGTTGCAACTAGGTGTACCCAATCCACGTTGTCTGATTCCGTCATACCCTGTAACACATCCATGTAAGGAGAATCTTGGCCAATGTCTGTATCCTTCTTACAAGTGTAACAATATTGTAGTGGGGCCGAGTGAACTGTGGTGTCAAAGCGATGATCAATAATGGTTTTACTCCCTAAGGGGTGTACCTTACCAGTCACCAAATCCACTCTAAGGACAGAGTCTTGGAATTGCAAATAGACATGATTTTTAGACCAATCATGAACCATTTGTGCTTCCCTCATGAATGGTCGTCCTAAAATCATTTCATATGACATAAGGTGTTTAGAGAAATCCATTACAATGAACGTATGTCGTACCTTGTGTCCTAGAACTTTGATCTTAAGATCCTTGAGCATCCCCATAGGTTTGGCTATGGTACCATTTGCCATCTTTACCACAATGTTAGTAACACTGAGGCGGGGTTTTCCCATGGATTCCCAACAATCTTTTGTAACGATGCTAACTCCCGCACCACCATCAAGAATTCCCTTTATAGTTAATCCCTTGGTAGTGATGGGTAGGGTCGCATTAGACTCGTCGCCTTCAAAATACTGCCCTAATTCATTAATGGGTACCTCGATCACAGACTCGTGTCCATCTAAGTCAAGTGATTGCACATGATTTTCCTCATCAATCATAATCGAGTCAGGCCTATTTGTTTGCGCAAACTGCGGTAATCCCGTTTGTAGCTCTCCGTTAAGGAATGCTCGATGTGCAAAGAATAACTTAGGATCTCCATACAGCGTTGCTATGATCGTGGTTCGGACCTCAGAAGACATGAAGGCCACTAGTTTGGCAACATTCATTGGCATTTTGCAGGGTGTAGGTCCTTGACTAGGAACCGGTGAGGATGGAATCTCATATTCCTCAATGGGATCAGGTATTCCTTCGTTAAACATCCTTTCCAACAAGAAAGGTGTATGCTCACTTTCTGATGTCCCGTCCTCACTCCCTTCTTGGATGATACTAGGTATGGCTAACGGTTTATGGTTTATGTGGGGTGGATGAACTTGCGTGGGAAACACTGTGTCATGAATTTTGACATGCATGGGTTCTGGTTCTAGTTTCCTTTGAGTCTCCTCCACTAAACCTCTTAGATGTCTCACCTGCTCAATCTCGTCTACTGGTTTTGGGTACCTCCCAATCTTCTTTTTACGATTCTTCCCTTTTTGCCCCTGCGGTTTATCTTGGGGGTCTTGGATTGGATTTGGAAACACTTGTGGTGTTTTCAGAGGCTCTTTATGGTTTTCTCTTATTCGGTTTTCATTTGGTTCCATGTTACGGTTTTCTTTGTCGGTCTTTCCCTTTGTGGTATTAGTTCTAGTCTCCATTGTCTCGATTGAGTCTGAATCATCCTCGAGGTCATTCATATACACGGGGTCATCTCTTGTTCCTATGTTTGTTTTGGAACTTGGCTTTGAATTTCCCGTATTCTGTGACCTCTTCCTTCGTGTCTTCTTTTTCTTTGCTTGGATAACTGACGCGGTATCTCTCTCTTCGAGGATATGGCCTGGCCCTTGAAGCATGGACCGTGTAATCGCATAAGCGGGTGCGACGGGTGGTATTGGCGATGTCACACTAGCAATTTTGACCAAATTTAGGGGTGTGATTTTAGGCGCATTTGGGTTATAGGGGCATTGGGCAATCAAGTGATCTATGCCACAACGATTACATGTGAGTATTCGCATTGCAGACGTGCTCCCTTGATTCATTTGCATCTGTGCAGCATTCTTTTGCAGCCTAATAGGGCACTCCGCTGCCCGATGTGGTCCACCACACTCGTAGCATTGAAGAGGTGGCCTCCTAGCCTGGGTGTTGATATTTTGACCTCTGGATGCGAGAGCAGCAGCTTGATAAACCGGCTTGACTTGCCCCCAACAATCTTCCATGTAGTATATAGGACACTCTTCCAATGTATCAAGTCCGTAGGCAATACTAGTGTCTATTTCCTCCTCACAGCCATCTGCATAATCATTAGATGGCTCGCAACCCACTTGGTTCATAGGGGCGACTCTTGGATGCGGGGGCTGCGGTCCTAGCACAAGAGGTGGTAGCGGTGTAGCTTGTACAACATTTTGAGATCTAGGGACCATGTGTTGCGGTAGTTGCTCAACAGGTGGAGTAGGCATCAATACAGGAGCTCGAGGCGCATCCGTCCAGGCTACAAGTGGTCTATTTGCCATCATACGTTTAATCATTAAACAATACTTAGCTTGGTGACCATACCTACCACATGCGTTGCAAGTTCCATTAAATTTTACTCTAAACGTAGGGCACTCACTAGTGCTATGTGGACCTAAGAAAATGGAACACCATTGTTGCTCCCTTCTTGGATACATGTGACTATTTTGAGGGGGTCGATTATCCTTAAGAGGCTCTTGGATTGCCTTGGTGAGGTCTGTCAAGAATGTCTCAAATACCTTTGGCTCATTGGCAATGGGCTTTGCAGTCATGGGTTCATACTCAATGGCTTGTGAGCTAGTGGATCTCGTGTCAGTAGACACCCTCATGCCTGCTATCATCAAGTTGTCCTCTAATTGGATTGCATTGGCAGTGACATCTTCCCAGGTTGTGATACCTCTAATCACTAGTCCATTATAGATTCCTTCATTCCTCAACCCTCGAATGAATCGATCAAGCAGTTGGTTATTGTTAAAGTGCTCATTTACAGGGCAGCGAGAGTTTAAGTTCTTTAGACGACTAATGAAGTCCCTTACTGACTCTCCTTCCTTACGTTCGGCCTTCTGTAGCTGAGATGCTACACCCCAAAGCACACCTTCTCGTATGTACTCCTTTAGAAACAACCTTCGAAGGGTAGGGTAGATTGTTTCTTGTCCACCCTTAGGGTTCTATACCAATCTCTAGCCTTCCCACTTAATGTCAAGCTTAAGGCATTGCACTTATGTAGTTCGTTGCGTTCCCCTAAGGAATCACATACTTGTTCAAACACTTCAATGTGTTTTCTAGCATCTTCATCCCCATTGAATTTTTGCGTGAGTTTGGCAATTTGTACTGCCTTACTTCTAGGCTCTCTATCAGATGCATGACGCATATTCTCCGCGATAGATCGACCTATGGTTTGAGCAAACGCTGCCATGTCACCTATGTGAGGAGGCAGGGCCGGTGGAGGTACTCTTGGAATCATATGTGGGAGAGGGACGGGTACCGGTCTTGGCATATGTGTGGATGATGCAGGATATGGAACATAACCGGGCATAGGTCCACTCGGATAAGGGCTAGGGAGCGGCACTCGAGGAGCATAAACAAGTGGTACAATTGAAGGTGTGGGGGCCATGTGTGCATAAGGGGCTAGAGGCACATACGGTCGAGGCCCCATATTAGGTACTACGACACTAGGTAGTGGCACTGCGCTAACTGTAGATGTCATCGATACATTCTCTGTCAGGTCTATCCCTGGAGTGAGCACTGTGTTTTCCTTAATAGAGGGTTGAGCCAAGTTAGGGAAGCTAAAGTTGTCGCTCGGAGGCTCAGATTGCATAGAGACCCCAGGTGAAATGATGTAAGATGGGTCCATGGGACTCATTAGAGGAGTCTCTATTTGTGATAGAGTAGGCTGTTGAGCCTTGCTTGTATCCATAAATCTCATGGGGCCAGTTGAGAGTATATTTACTCCTCGGTTTTGCCTTTCTGATTGAATAATGCTACAGATCATTTTCTGTTGATCTTCGATGCTTGTGGCACTAGAGGTGGATCGTACAATCTCTATCCATCCTACATGGTAGGCGTGGCCAGAGTGTAGATCCGTCAACACCTCAGTGTGGAGGTCGTATGTCCAATGATCATTAATGAACAATCCTTCTAGAGTCGACGTGTTAACGGTTTCTTGTGAGGTAGAAGCAATGTTGCTCCCCGTGGTTTTACTTGTCACCAATGGTACTCTAGAGGGAACTTCTGAAGGAGGCAGCTCAACAGGGCCTTCTTGGTAAGAAGTTGGCAGGATATCCACATGGACACTCTTTGGGGGTGTGGGGTCCATGTGCGATGTGAAAGGAGAGTCCACTTCCCCACCCCCTTCGTGTGCTTCATTTGCATCAGGTTCCGAGCGAGTAGCTCTACCTAATGTTTCCATGAAATGGTTAAACATACTAGTACTAGGCTGTGGAGCTTCGGGAGGTGCATGGCCTTCTCTCTCAGTGTTTTGGGTAGAGTATGCTTCCATGATTTCTGAGTCGGAGGAGGAATCACTAGCGGCTATTTTAGGGTCTTGGGTGGTGCTACCTTGTGTCCCCGCTGAGGGTCTAGAGCCTATCGTGGATGGGTAATGGGTGTCCGTATGAACAGAGGCACCCTCAATATTCTCGTGTTCTAGCACCCGCCCAGAGCGTAAGTGCATGTGCTTTTGATACCCTAAGGTGTCAAAAAGCTGCTCTAGGAGGCCTTGTGACTAGTTTTTTGCGTGTTTTTTGTTTGTTTTTTTGCTATATTTTTTAGAGCGTGTCGTGGAATGGGCCGTGTGATAGCTCGAAACAAGCGTATCGCTAGGAGGGACGCGCTGTGCTTTACAGCCCACCGTTTGGTTCTATTTTGCTCCAGAAAAGCCCGAAACAGTCTTTTCCTAGCTGGGGAACTAGGCTCCAAATAGCAAGTCCTAGTGTGCAATGAAGGAGAGGAGAGTGTAGGACTTATCCCACATTCCTCACTCCCTCCTTGTGAGTCTAGCCTATATATATAGGAGTGAGACTACCCTATATCATAAGACAGAGACAGAGCCTGGGCCTGGGCTTGGGATTGGGATTGGGATTGGGTCAAACGATCCCGATCTCACTTTTATACAAACCAACCCGTCTGTTTTTATAACCTCCCCCTCACTCACGTTTTTATTTTTTGATTATCTATATATATATATATATATATATATATATATATAGATATTGGATATTGTTTGGTACGCGTTTTGGTGCGCGTTGATCTCACCTAACTATTTACTGTCTCACCTACCTACTGACCTGCTAATCAGTGGTTCACCTAATTACTAACCTACTTAATTAACTAACTGTGCACCTAACTGTGCACAAACCAAAAAACAGAGAGAATTGAAACTTGACAGAACTGTGCAGTGCAAACCAGAAAACGCAGAAACGCAAGAAATGCTAACTGTGTAAGATGAAATCTGAGCTTAATAGAACTAGCAAAACAGAGCTTAACAGAACACAGAAAACTTGAATGCAGTCAACAACATTGTGTCTTTCTCTACTGTTTTTGCATAACAACAATAATCAAACTTAAGCCGCGCCTTTCCTACATAAAAAATAGCTTCAATACAATTTACAGGTCGCCATTGGAGCTTCATGTGCAGCAGTTCCCCGGCAGCGGCGCCAAAAATGTCACGGCTAGGGACTTGCTACGTGCCGTGTGCGAGCCACAAAGGCTCCTAGCACACAGTCATACAACAGACAAGCTCACAAGGAAGAATGGTGTGTCACTCACCTTCCTGCGTAGTTGCGAATGAAGGATTCCCGCGCCGCGAAGAGAGGGAGACGCCGCTACGCCGCGCTCAACCGCCTCGCCGCCGTCGTGCCTCCACAACGCTCGATCACACACACACTCTCACACTCTCTCTCTGTCTCTCTCTCATACGTACACACACACACAAGGAGATGGTGAAGGAGAAGGTGGAGATGGAGCAAGAGCGGCTTCTATTGCACAATGAGAGAATGAGTAAAAATTAGGTTTAGTGGCTTTTATATGAGCTCACCCCATTCACACTTGGGTGCCCATACTTAGCCAACTAACTCCTTGAATATTCTAGTTAGAGTGCGCCTGTCATCGGCGATCACCCTTACCCTGTTCCTATTGGTCCGACAAGCCCGGTACCTGACTCTAAACAATACAACGTTTATAGATCATAGGGTGTTCGTGTGCCGTGAGGGTTAACAACATCTAAGCCATACACACTCAACTGTAACTATGAAGTCTACCATGTACTCACTCTCACATCTAGAAGTGGCCACATGAGGTTTTTTTTTGTTTAAAATGATATACATGAGCTTCCAAGTATGAGATAAAAACCACTTGTGGAAACTCATGTGTCAAAACAGCCAGCCCAATCCAAGTCTTAAAAAGCATATAAATTTAGTGGCAATGATCCCACCTTGGGATAAAAAAAGCCAAGATGTAAAGTTCCACTCAAGCAACAAAAAATCCTCTTGATAGCCTGCCAATGCTTAGACCCTAGTTTATGCATGAATTTACTGACCTTGAGACTGCAAACTAAACATCCGGCCTCGTGTCGCATACATAAATAAGGCAACCAACAACATTTTGGTAAAGAGTGACATCGGCATAATCACTAGCATCATGAAGTTTCAAACGTGTTTCCATGGGAGTGGCAATAGGTTTGCAATCCTCGAGTCCAAACTTAGATAGCAATGTCTCTATGTAAGTTGTTTGACACAAGGCAATACCACCATCACATTGCTTTAACTGTATACCCAAGTAAAGATGCAACAACCCCAAATCTTTCATCTTGAAAGTAGCATTCAAATCAGCCTTAGATCAACAAATCATCCACATAGAGAACAATAACGAGAAGTACATCACCCTGACAATTTACATACAATGTGCTTTCTGTTGGACTGTTACAAAGCTTTGCTCGACCAATTGAGTGTCAGCCTTCTTATACCAAGAACAAGGAGGTTTCTTCATCCATATAATGCTTTCTTACATTTGCACACTTTATCTTCCTACCCTTTAATGACAAAACCGCGAGGTCGTGCTACATAAAATTCCTCAAATATGTTGACAAGTGCAAGTGCAAAACGGACCCCAATGGCCTCTACGCTAGACCCATAAACGGACCCCAGCGGCCTCTACGCCAGACCCATACACGTAGAACTCGTCATGGGGAGTGAATAGGGGGCACCACCTAGCTTTGAGTAGCTAGGATGTAGAAAACAGCAATTTGAATGACAACAACACAACGGACCGAGAGAGAGAGAGAGAGAGAGAGAGAGAGAGAGAGAGAGAGAGAGAGAGAGAGAGAGAGAGACTATAGTGCATTCTCTAGGGAAAATTCATGTATACAGAGATCCTACTCCTATGCATAGTGACCCTTGGAGTCATTGTATGTGCATGACTTCTCCTTCAAGTGATGACCACCCCGATAGTGACCTCTTAGTGCTCTTTTATAGGTGCAGGTTGCTTAGCTTAGCACAAACTATTTAGGTTTAGGTCCCTAAGCTGGAGAGACAAAGCAGGCAGCCGGGTCCCGGATGGGTCCCGGATGGTTGATTGGTGCTTTTTTTTTGGAGAAATAAGAAAATGATATTCTCCTAGGTGAGCCTTTGTGACCATCACCTAGAAGGAGGTGGAATATAAAATGGTTTTTTTTACAAAGTTTGTCTTGGAAAATGGAAAATGAGTTACCCTATGGATGTTTACTGAGGAAGTGCATCGTGGATGAGATGTTGGCAAATCGTAGACTTCATTGGTGCGTTGGTGTAGCGTGCTTGTCAATTTGGATGCCGGCTGGGGCATGCCTTCGGTGTATTTCTTTGATTTTTTATCGCCATCCCATGTTTTTGGTGTTGTTTGTCGATGCATCGATATTCATTTTCTTTATTTGCTTCTTGTGCATGCTGTGTGTGTGCATTGTTGGTGCATATGTGATTGTGTGCGTGTGCTTATGCGTGTAGTGTATGTGTGTGTGTGTACATGTATGTGCTTGTGAGTGTGGGTGTGCATGTGTGGAAAGAGAGAGTGAGCTTGAATTTTCACAGAACAAGAGAGAGAGAGAGAGAGAGAGAGAGAGTGAGAGCTGAACGAGAGATAGATAGATGGATAGAGAGAGAGAGAGAGAGAGAGAGAGAGAGAGAGAGAGAGAGAGAGGGGGGGGGGGGGGGGGGGGAGGGACTTGAGGTCGAGAGAGTGTGTGTGTGTGTAGGTGTATGTGAGTGTGTGTGTGTATGGAGAGAGAGAGAGAGAGAGAGAGAGAGAGAGAGAGAGAGAGAGAGAGAGAGAGAGAGAGAGAGAGAGAGAGAGAGAGAGAGAGCTTCTTTCCTACTGGCTGTCGACACAGAACGAGAGACAGAGAGAGTGAGAGTTGAACAAGAGAGAGAGCGAGAGATGGGGAGAGAGGGAGCTGAGGTCAAGAGAGAGAGAGAGTGTGTGTGTGTGTGTATGAAGAGAGAGAGAGAGAGGTGGCGGCCTGGCACAACCCTCTTCACTCTCTCTCTCTCTCTCTCTCCCTCTCCCCTTTGTTGGAACTTCTTATCATACCCTTTTTCTTAAGCCCTTGATTGAATGTGAGTCAGCGTTGTTCTGCTCGCATTGCATAGTAGTTGATCACATCTTCCCTGTCTAGGTCCAAGGTGTGGTTTTGCAGAGATGGGCAATTGGGTGCTATAATTGACTAGCCATGACTTGCAAGCTGGCTATCTGTACCTTGATGGGTAGAATGGCCTCTTTTCCATATACCAAATGGAAAGGGGTGAAACCGGCTGATGTTCAGAATGTCGTGTGGTAGGCCCAAAGAGCGGCCATGAGATGCTTATCCCAATCACTTGTGTGGTTATTCACGTGCTTTGTGATGATTTTACAGATCATGATGTTTACCTTTTCCACTAGACCATGGCACTGTGGATAGTATGGAGTGGAGTGTCAACATGTGATACCTAGCTTTTTCATCAGTTCTCCCACCAAGTCGCCTCTAAAACTTGGACCTCTATCACATATTATCTCTAGAGGTGTGCCAAAATGGCAACAAATGTGCTCAAATATGAACTTCGCCACTTCTTGGGCTGTAGTACAAAGTATTGTTGATAAGGCTGTATCTTGTTGCCTTTTGTACAAGCCATTGTTTTTGGGTCTTGGTATACCCTTCAGGACATTCTCCTGTATCTAAGAATTGCTTCATACCATTTTAGTTCTTAATTTCAAAGAAAAATTCTTTTATAGCACTAACCATTGTGCTAGTTTGGATGATCATGAGATAGCATTAAAAATATTGGCATTGTGATTGAGCATGCTTTTAATGCTTTTTTGATTGACAAATGCTTTCATGCACTAACAATTGAGGTTTATTTTGAAGGGTTGGGCAGGTGTGTGATTTCAATTGATCAATAAAGGGGTCATCATTGCAAAATATTGCAAAGCTTGGCTATTTAGAGCCATTCCAATTCTTTGGATTAAAAGTTGTATACATTCTAGCTCATAGCTTGGTCTACAATGAAAATGTTTTTTTTTTGAGCTAGTGTTTACCCAAGTTTTATGAGATCTTTCAAGTACAAAATTTGGCTATTGAGAGCCATTCATTTTTTATTCCAAAAGCTGTAGTCATCTCTAGCTCATAGATTTCTCTTAAATTGTAAAACTTCATTTGAGCTAGTGTTTAGCCAACTTTTTGGAAGAGCTTTAAAAATGTAAAATTTGGCTTTCAAGAGCCACTTCATTTCATCAAAGTTGCATTATTTCTAACTCTTGGCTTGTTTTTAATTCCATATTTCAAGTGAGCTAGAGATTAATCAACTTTTGAATGATGCATGAGATGTTGTAAAAATTGATAATCTGCTTATGTAGAAGATCATTCTCTCTCATTTTTTGATATGTATGCATACACTTTCTACTTTATAGCACCATCCAAAGGCACTTTTTTCCCTAGGGTTTTCTCCCTTTAGCGAATTCGGGTTTGCAAGACCCTAGCTTTAGGTTTTCATTAATGTTTTTTTTCTGGTGTGCTTTTGGATTTCAATAAAAGGCCTTTGGAGCTTGTGTTTACACTTAGCTTCAATCAGCTTGGATTTTAATAAAAAGATCAAGAGACTTCTCTACCAAGTGGATGCTTGCTCAAGGATGCAAAAAGAGCATGAATAGGTAAATCCTTCCGTGATGTTTCTTTTTTGTTCATCTCTCCATTCTCTATGCTTGGCTTAAATCATTTTTTCTTCTAAGCTATGGTTTTTTCATGTTCAAAAGCTAGGCATCCTAAAGTTTCAACACTTTGCTTTGTGAATATTAACTCATAAAAAAATTTGGTTCTATGTGTGCTAATCATAGGTAATTGGCCTTGACCTTAGGTTAATGTAGGTTCACTTCTCATTAGTCGTAGACTCTCAACGATAGTCTTAATACTCCATTCATTTTTAACATGAACTAGGGCTATGATTAGGCTTTATTCCTTTGGTCCATTTGCCGATGGAGGCAATAAAAAAGTGCTAAAAAATGAAACAATGAAGCAAAAAAGTATCAAGAAAAAGTAGCAAAACGCTACTAGACACATGAAAGAAAATTTCTATGTTATGTTGTGTCCATGTGAGGCCTAGTGCCTTATTGGCACTTGGTAGGCAAGGGGAATCACCTTGGCTCGCTTGGTCAAGGCCCTAAATCGATGCCCTGGGCTGATAGAAGTAAGCCGTCACCTTGGTAGGCTAGTAGGCTTTTGGAACACCTTCTTGAGGGTTCAAGGGGCCAAGAGTCGCAACTAGACTTGCCTTGGGGTGGTAGTCTTGTATCGTGCTTTACTTCTAGACTTGGATGCTTTATTAAGTATTTATCATATAGTTTTTAGGCTAGAAGGTGTATGACCTTGCATTATCCTAGGGTCTTAATTGATTGCTTGTGTTTCATGCATAAAACTAAAATCTCAAGTGGTTTAATCTTCATGATAGTTTGAGTGCTTTTTTTGCTTTATGTTGTTTAGTTTTTGACTATGATTCACCCATCTTTTAGAAGCAAAAATTTCACTTTGAATGATTGCTAATTGTACTTCATGTTTTATTCATTCTTGTTGGCTTTTGATGCTCATTACGCGTTCTTATGATTTGCACCTCAACATTCTTCCATGGACTTGCTTCCTACCATGTCATTGTGTTGCGTCACCGACACACGAGGACGTGCACCAAATTAGGAAGGGGGGAATGTTAGTAGAGGCTAACATAGGCTACACCGATTATGCATCAAGCGAGAGATATGCTATGGATGTGACTGACATGTATAAGGTCTTGGGCTCATTGGGAGTTCCAAAGTTGTTTATGCTAGCTAGAGGGCTCAAACTTAAACCCATAGTAGAAGGGATTGTGGTGCAAGCCTTTATAAGGAAGCCTTTATACAAGGAGGATTCATTCTTAAGTATCCACTCTTGAGGATCCACTTTTGAGAGTTCTCTCCTCTTGAGCGTTCACTCTATGGATGGCCTAGCCTTCATTGTCGTCTTTTGCTGTGTAGAGGTAGCTTGGAAGTAGGTTGTAGTTGCTAAGTACCTTTTAGGATCGTATTATTGTAGGATTAGTTTAGGATTTTGAAAATGATTGATGGACGAGACAAGTCTTAAGATCAAGGCTCAAAAAACCATAAAAAACAAGAAAACAAGTGTTTGTGGACACTTTCCACAACCCCATTGCAATAGAATCTAGGAGTAGGGTAGAGGTGGGATTTCAAAACATTGCTCTCTCCAAAAGAATCAATTGTGAGTTGTTTATGTGAAGTTGCAGAAACTCAGGTCTACACCTAGAAATAACACCAAAAGATTGTCAACCACTAACTCTGATTGGAGAGCATGCTTTAAAAGTTGTATGAACCAGTGGATAAGCTTAAGGACGCACTGAGGTAAAAATTTCAAGAGTTTGCAAAAATCAAATTATTTACTTTTTCTTGACATTTTAGGCCAAATTAAGTTTTCACTTGACTCAGAGGCTTAAAATAGCTCATAAAAAGACTATCCACTAAAAGAGTTGAAAAAAGTGCTCATTTCAGGCCAAAAGACTTTTGAGCTGAAAGTAAATAATCGTGATTATTTACATTCAGCTAAAAAATGACCAAGGTTGACACCATTGACTCTATGCATGTGTACAAACATCTTTTGTAAAGGCCCATAAAATTTGGACCACCAAACTGATAAAAAATTTGGTATTACACATAGACCAGTCACAATAGTACAGTCTTTGTGAAATATTACACTTAGATTTGGTCATTCCATTAGTATTACACATAGACCAGTCAAAATAGTACAGTCACAATATTACCATGCGTATTTCCACATGTATTTCCATGCGTCTTTCGACACATATTTTGAAGAAAACAAATTGGGGGAAAAAAGGAAATCCACGCGCACGTGGTCATTTTCACCTGCGACGCGCTCAGATCTGCTCTTGGCCGAAACCTGCTGTGCAGGTATTATGAGCTCTCCCCCCCCCCCCCCCCCCCGTAACCTCTCTCTCTCTCTCTACATCGTGTGTGTGTGTGTAGGGGAGAGAGAGAGAGAGAGAGAGAGAGAGAGAGAGAGAGAGAGAGAGAGAGAGAGAGCGGTGTGTGTGTAGGGAAGAGAGAGAGAGAGAGAGAGAGAGAGAGAGAGAGAGAGAGAGAGAGAGAGAGAGAGAGAGAAGTGTGTGTGTGTAGGAAAGAGAGAGAGACAAGTGTGTGTGTGTGTGTGTAGGAAAGAGAGAGAGAGATAAATGTGTGTGTGTGTGTAGGAAATCAAAGAGAGAGAGAGAAACGTGTGTGTGTCTGTAAGAAACTAGAGAGAGAGAGAGAGAGAGAGAGAGAGAGAGAGAGAGAGAGAGATGTGTGTGTGTGTGTAGAAAATCAAAGAGAGAAAGAGAGAGAAATGTGTATGTGTGTGTGTAAGAAATTAATGAGAGAGAGAGAGAGAGAGAGAGAGAGAGAGAGAGAGAGAGAGAGATGTGTGTGTGCGTGTAGGAAATTAAAGAGAGACAGAGAGAGAATTGTATGTGTAGGAAATTAAAATTAAAGAGAGAGAGAGAGAGAGAGAGAGAGAGAGAGAGAGAGAGAGAGAGAGAGAGAGAGAGAGAAATGTATGTGTATGAAATTAAAATTAAAGAGAGAGAGAGAGAGGGAGAGAGAGAGATGTGCGTAGAAATTAAAGTATAGACTTGTGAAGCCATGGATAGAGTACTTAGCGTCGGATTGACTTGTTGTCAATTTCTATCAAGCTTTCAATTCCTTGTATGCAACCTGATTCCTGTATTAGCTTTAATCAAGTTAGCTATTCTTTCACAAAGACTGTACTATTGTGACTGGTCTATGTGTAATACTTCAAGGAAAATTGACATTGGAATGACATTAGAAGGAAAATCACTGACATGGTTCCAAAACATTCCACTAAGGTCAATCATGGACTTAAATACATTAGCTCAAGGATTTGTAGCTGCTTGTTCCAGAATGGGAATCAATAGCTTCAAATAGAAACAAGGTGAGCCTATTAAGGATTATGCAACTAGAATGAAGCAATACATTGCAAGATGCCCAGAGCTAGAGATACCTGTAGAAGAAAGACTAGCATCATCGTTTCCAGAGGGACTACTAAACAAAGAACTTAGGAGTCAGACGTTATTAACTTAGGAGACAATTGTGATATTTTCAATGAAGAAGATGTCCCTAAGGATAACCAAAGCGAGAAAAAAACATCCACCAAACCAACATAAATGGGGACGGCTGCTACAGCACCGCTTACAGTCATAGCAACATTCATTCAATCATGTTTACACCCATTCAGTGCATCTTACTTTAGGAGAATTGTTAAAAATCATACCATATCTATGGAATGATCTACAGAAAACTGTAGAGAAGGTGGGGATAATAGGGCTAATCGTGAAAAATTTGGAAAAGTTGAAACACAAAATGGATAACAAAGAGATTTGATCCGTTCCAATGAACAAAGTCGGATAATACTACAAAGGGAAAGAAGGAGACACAACCCTTCCAATGATATATAATGATATAGAAACCATGGAAATACTGGATAGTGGGACAGGCATAGCCATAGCCACGAAAGCAGTATGGGAATCATGGGAAAAACCAACCATTAGACAAACTCAAATGAAATTGCAATTGGCTGATGGACATATCAACAAACCATCAGGACTGCTTGAAAAGGTGTTAGTTAGTTCTTATGGGATTGATTATCAACATACCTTTGCAATAGTGGACTTTGGAAAGAAACTCAATTATGAAATCATCTTGAGAAGACCTTTCATGCGACAAGTACAACTTATCCAGGATTGGGGAAACAATTATCTGTACTTGAAGCAAGTGGGATCAATAAAAAGAATTAAATTAAAAGATCACACTTATAGAGATGTCATGAAAACGCCCATACAATATTTGACTCAGTCTCTTCGGGTGAAACTAAGTTTCCATCTTGGTTGAACAAAGACACACCTATTTGGATGTGCGGAGCCTCAGAAAACGGGAGCTTAAAACGAGAAAAATGTATCTTAGAAAGGGATTGCACAGATGAGGCATATGTGCCTGAACCCTTTCCAGATCATTTTTTTGATCCATTTGAGTGTACTTAAATTTTATCAACAATGGATGTATGTGTAAATACGTCTAGTCCTACTCAATTTTTCAATGAGGACAACTGTGACATAATTCCCATACAAATGATCTCAACCCTTCACATTGAAGAAAAAATTCAAGAATCCATGGACCTGATGAAAGCTCAACAAGTCTTTTCAAACCTCTACTATGATGCAACAGATGAGTTAGAAAAACATTCAGCTACCTCATATGATTTGGGGTTAGAAAAAGAACATGTGAGATCTAAACTACTCATGAAAGGATGGGAGGAAAAGTTTTTTTACTTTCCAAAACAAAAACCGAGTAGGCAGAAATGGTATAGAAGAAAAAGAGACACAAGAAAATTGAAAATTAGACCTATGCCATTAGTCTCCAGTAGAGCACAATTTTTGATGCAGATAGATGCACATGATTGTGTCAAAGACAAAATCAATGGTAGTTATCCTTTAAATGAGAAGCAAGAAATGTCAAAAGCATCGAGAAAAACGAGAAAGGAAGCTCAAGAAAAACCTAAATACCAAGACAAGAATTCAACCATGACATGAGTGGAACGGAGAAAGAAGTATCAAGAGTTGAAGAAATCTCTAAAGGAGATATATACAACTAAAATGGAAACCACTGAGGAGAAAGTTAAAAATGTAATGAGTGATCCATCCCATTACAAGAAAAATACTCTCCAGGATAAAAAATCATAGTCGAACAAAATGTCAGGGAACTACAAAACAGAGCGAGTCCTACAAAGGACCAAAAACGCAAAAAAGATAGATCCACTACAACATAACACCAAGATTTCGACGCAGCAGATTTTGACGGTCGTACCTTTCCACGCGTTTTTGATAGACTTGCAGCCCATCGATATACACATGGAAAGGGGCGTCGAAATGCACGTGGAAAGGTAAATATTACCATGCGTATTTCCAAAGGTATTTCCATGCGTCTTTCGACGCATATTTTGACGAAAACAAATTGGGGGAAAAAAGGAAATCCACGCGCAGGCGGTCATTTTCACCTGCGACGCGCTCAGATCTGCTCTTGGCCGAAACCTTCTGTGCATGTATTATGAGCTCCCCGCCCCCCCCCCCCCCCCCCCTAACCTCTCTCTCTCTCTCTCCATCGTGTGTGTGTGTAGGAGAGAGAGAGAGAGAGAGAGAGAGAGAGAGAGAGAGAGAGAGAGAGAGAGAGAGAGAGAGAGAGAGAGAGAAGTATGTGTGTGTGTAGGAAAGAGAGAGAGAGAGAGAGAGAAGTGTGTGTGTGTGTGTAGGAAAGAGAGAGAGAGACAAGTGTGTGTGTGTTTGTAGGAAAGAGAGAGAGAGAGAGAGAAATGTGTGTGTGTAGGAAATCAAAGAGAGAGAGAAACGTGTGTGTGTCTGTAAGAAACTAGAGAGAGAGAGAGAGAGAGAGAGAGAGAGAGAGAGAGAGAGAGAGAGAGAGAGATGTGTGTGTGTGTGTAGAAAATCAAAGAGAGAAAGAGAGAGAAATGTGTATGTGTGTGTGTAAGAAATTAAAGAGAGAGAGAGAGAGAGAGAGAGAGAGAGAGAGAGAGAGAGAGAGAGAGAGAGAGATGTGCGTGTGCGTGTAGGAAATAAAAGAGAGACAGAGAGAGAATTGTATGCGTAGGAAATTAAAATTAAAGAGAGAGAGAGAGAGAGAGAGAGAGAGAGAGAGAGAGAGAGAGAGAGAGATAGATAGATAGATAGATAGATATATTTTATTATCGTCCTCGGAGGTCAAATATGACCTATGGGACCAAAGTTACATGTGATGTAGTATGTGTATGGCTGATGAGTGACTCTCGATGCTCCAAAATTGTAGTGATGAGAGTCGCAATGGAGAGCCCACACTTTGGCTGGGAGAGGAAAGTGTGTAGGTCTAAGTTATGGCTGAAAATGTGAGAGAAGCAAGTTCGGATGTGATCAAAAGCTGAGCACTCTAGTAGTGTGTGGTACTCAGACTCTCGAACTTGCAGTGAGCATAATGTGCACAATCGATTTGACTCTTCTCCATTGCCCCAACGCCCTATCTCGCATCGAAGGAAATGGGAGCTAAGCCGAATTGCTGCGATAGTGTGTATCGCGAACAAGGGAATAGGATCAAGCATGTAAGTGTGAGTATGGTTTCCTCTCTCAGAGAAGAACATGGTTTTGTAGTTGGGGGCAATATAGGTGGTGTAATGTATGAAGCGTGACCCACCGGATTTCTCCCAAGCCGTAATACATTGGCGTTGTAGAAAAGCTTCATTCGCTTGAGAGTCAATTGAAGCATCATGTAGCAAGTGTTGCATCCCATCTCCCAAACCACTTCTTTATGTCTTGCATCCATCCCGTGCTCAAGATCTTGCTTTTATGCGTCTTTTGAACTTTTTTTCTTGCTTCCCATGCAATTGTAGGAAGTCGATGTGAGGGGTTTTGACGCATCTTTATCATGTACTCCACAACCCTTTCCATGCCCATAACCTCAATTGGAAGAGATCCTGACTCAAGAAGTAGGAGCATATATGGTGTTTGTGTCTTAACTTGGAGAAAGTTTGTAAGAAAACGCTTTTGGACATTCTCAAACTCTTTCCAAGTAGACTTTGAGATGCTCCCGCCCCGCACTTCAACTCCATAAAGAAGAACCAGTGTCACCAATGCATCAAAAAGATACTTCTTGAGAACCCAACACTTGATGTTTCCCGCATTACACATGTTCTCAAATGCATAATATGCTCTCTTTCCCGCTTCCAAACGATGCATAGCACATTCATGCCACTTGTGATTGGATGGAACCTCAAGGCCAAGGTACTTAAAGCTCTCAACAACTTCAAGTGTCTCATTGTTGTACACAATGCATGGCTTCTCCTTATGGTTGGTTTTCACAAGCATAACCTTTGTTTTGGATTCATTTACAATCAGCCCACTATGCAAGCAAAAGTTCTCAAGGACAACCATAAGCTTTTGTGCATCTTCTAAAGTGTGTGCCAGAAGCACTACATAATCCGCATACAACAAAAGCATGATTACCGCATTGCAAATAGTGACCTCTTCAATGCCTTCTTCTTGCATAAAGTCAAGTACCATTTGTTCCAATTGATCGATGCATAGGCCAAAGAGAGTTGGTGACAATGGACATCCTTGTTTAACCCCAATAGTGCTTACAAAAATTTCTGAAATTTCTCTTCCCATGCGCAATTGACAAATCACCTTCTCATAGATTCGAGAAACCGCAAGCATAAACTCACTTGGCACTTGGAGTTCTTCCATCCTTCTCCACAAATTGTTACGTGGAATCATATCAAAGGCTTTCTTAAAGTCCACAAAACAACAATACAATCGCTTGCCTTTCAACCGACTTTCTTCCATGAGAACACGAAGAGTGACAAGATGATCAATGGTGCTATGGCATCGACGAAAACCCGCTTGTCCCTTTGCACGCTTGTCATTCTCTTCAGCCCAATCACTCAATTTCATCTCCATTATGCACCCAAACAACTTTGCCATAAGAGACCCAATCATTCTAGTCCGGTAGTTGCTTACATTCTTTACATCCCCTCCTTTATGCAAAGGCTTAACCCAATTAGTACTCCAATCATAAGGCATACCATGTTGAAGTGAAAGGTTGAACATATCACACATCCACTCATGGGTAAAATCTCCCGTCCATTTGATCATCTCCGGCTTGATACCTTGAAGATCTCCCGCTTTGCGAGTGGCCAACTTTTCAAGCCCACCGCACACATCCTCAATAGTAAAAAAAGACGGCATACATGGGAGAAATGTATGTGTATGAAATTAAAATTAAAGAAAGAGAAATTAAAGAGAGAGAGAGGGATGTGCGTAGAAATTAAAGATATATATATATATATATATATATATATATATATATATAGAGAGAGAGAGAGAGAGAGAGAGAGAGAGAGAGAGAGAGAGGGAAGTAGAGAGCAAGAGAGAGAGAGAGGGAAGTAGAGAGCAAGAGATAGGTAAATAGAGAGAGAGAGATAGGAAATAGAGAGAGAGAAAGAGATAGGAAATAGAGAGAGAGAGAGAGAGAGAGAGAGAGAGAGAGAGAGAGAGAGAGAGAAAGAGAGTGATATATATATATATATATAGAGAGAGAGAGAGAGAGAGAGAGAGAGGAAAATAGAGAAATAGAGAGAGAGAGAGAGAGAGAGAGAGAGAGAGAGAGAGAGAGAGAGAGAGAGAGAGAGAGGAAAATAGAGAGCGAGAGAGAGAGAAAGAGAAAGAGAGATAGCGAGAGAGAGAGAGAGAGAGAGAGAGAGAGAGAGAGAGAGAGAGAGAGATAGAAAAATAGAGAGAGAGTGAGAGAGAAAGAGAAAGAGAGATAGTGAGAGCGAGATCGAGAGAGAGAGAGAGAAAGAGAGATAGAGAGAGCGAGATCGAGAGAGAAATAAAGAGAGATAGGATACATAGAGAGAGAGAAATAGAGAGATAGAGAGTGATATATATAGAGAGAGAGAATTAACTAGAGATAGTTACAGAGATGGATATATATATATAGAGAGAGAGATAGTAGACATAGATAGAGAAAGTCAGCGTGAAAGAGTTTGGTTGGCTGACCAATTGTGTGAAAAGGACAGAAACTCTCTCTATCTCTCTCCCTCCCTCTAGAAGAAACTATGGAACTAAAAGAGGCAAAGGGGTTTTGCCCGCTACATGCATTGTCATGTACACTTGGGAGAGCACGTATGTGTCTACCCATATAGGATTTGACCAATGAAGACGAAATTTTGACCCAGTGGTCCTGATCTCTGTACACCTCTAGACCGAGGTGTACGGAGATCGGGCAAGACTAGAGAATGCGAGGTAGTTTACATTGTGAGGAGTATATATATTAAAACAACATTCATAATCATTGTAGATGGCAACATCATCAACTAACATGGAGGAAAAGATTGCATACTCGTGCATGCTCTGCAAGTATCAAATCCTGCGCAAGCGTAGGATATGTAATGAGCATGTGCACAAGTACGGAGAGTTTGCTAGAGAAATCGTACATAATCTATTGATACGACTCCTACGGAACGGGCATTGATTTTCGCGACATAACACCTACATTTGAGAGAGAGAGAAAAAGGATTATGCGTGAAGGTCCGACCATTGTAGAGCTAAGGATGGAAGCAGAAAAGGGCTTATAGACAAAAGACGATGGCATGGAGGAGATGCTGGATGCCTTCTTCCAGACAAGCAAGGAGAATGCTAACGAAGCAGCACCAGAAGCCATGTGCCTATCTCCTGAAGACATGTTGAGGAAGTTGGCACGTCAACCAATCTATGAAGGCACCAAAATATCTGTGCTTCGTACTTGTCTGACATTTTTGAATCTGTAGTCAGTGTATGGGTGGTTAGATGCAAGAGTCACTGCTTTGTTTAGGTACGTAACTTACAAAAGAGATTTTTCGATTGCAACGGTGACGTGCTTGGGGAGCTTTTTAATTTAAAGTGGCTTAAACAGGTTGTTGCAGGAGCAACTTCTCCCGGATGGCAATGACATGCCCGCCCCCCTCCAAGCCAGACGCAAAGCGACCATTGACCTCAGTTGGCTTCGACTACAACAAGATTCATGCATGTCCAAATGATTGCATTTTTTTTCGCAATGAATTCAGATTGTCTGTCATGTCCTAAGTGCGGAGCAATGCGCTACAAACAAGGTTGGCGAGACAGTGCCAGCTAAAGTGTTGCGGCATTTCCCTATTATTTTGCGGATAAAAAGCATGTTTTGTTGTGGTTCCATTGCAAAGTTGAATCGGTGGCATTCTACGAATAGATCCACTGACGCAACATTTAGGGTGCTTGCTGATTCAAAGTCTTGGAGGCACATTGAAGATACCCGGCCATATTTTAAGAGTGAACCATGCAATTTGCCTTTGGGCATGGCAATGGATGGAGTCAATCCATTTGGCTTGAGAAGCTCGTCATGGAGCACTTGGCCTGTGTGCCTTATCAATTACAACCTCCCCCCGTGGCTTGCCATCAAGAAGGGTCATTTGATATTAGGCTTGATTGTACCTGGTAAGTTCAAGGCAAAAAACATGGATGTTTATCTAGCTCCACTAGTTGACGAGCTCCAAGAGTTATGGCATGGGATCGACATAGCAGATGCGGTTGTACCAGCAGGACAACAACATGCAAGGATCTATGGAATTCTTATGTGGACTATGCATGATTGGCCAGGATACGGTGAAGCTTCTGGTAATGGTTCTTGATTTACAAAATTCTCACTATCCGCAAGCACTTTGCCTTGGCTTGAATCATGCTTTAACATATGCAGGGCTTACAACTTCGGCATACAATGCATGTCCAATTTGCGGGCCATCTTTGGATGTGCGCTATTCTGCCTTGCTTCGAAAGACAATTTATCAAGGCCACCACCGTTATCTTCCAGATGGCCATCACTTGCGTGAAGGTCAGCTTGGTCGCGTCGAATGTCATCCTATGCATGTACAAGAGTGGCGTCGCCGATGGGAGCAACATGAGGGGCAACCTGTTCCAGGAATGAAATGTTTGTCCATTCTCCATACGTTGCCGTACTGGGGTGATCTACTAATTAACCATTTGCTGGATCCAATGCATATATTCAAGAATGTGGGAGAGCTCCTCTGGAAGACAATCATGGGAATGAAAGACAATCGAGATTCACGAGATGATTTGCAGTCAGTTGGAAAGATGCCAGAGCTGTGGCCTTTCATCAATGCAGCTGGCCAAACAAAGCTTCCAAGAGCGCCATGGGTATTGCTAAAAAGTGAGGAACGACAAGTGAAAAGGGTGATTTCAAAGTTCAGGACGCCAACAGGATATATGCGATGTCTCAAGATAGCATTCACCCGTGACGATCAACTGTCAGGATTGAAATCGCATGACTGGCATAAGTTCTTGCAATTCATTCTTCCAATTGCGATCAAGGGGTGTTTAACGGAGGAAGTGCGGTCATGCATATACAAGATTTCAGAGCTAGTGGGGTGGATCTCTTCCAAGGAGATACACGAGGAATCCATTGCCGTCACAAGGGCTAACTCCATTGAGGCAGTTTTCATGATTGAGAAGTATCTACCCACGAGCTGCCTAGCTACCCAAATGCACTTGCTCGTCCATATAGTAGATGAGGTTGTAGTGGCAGGTACAGTCCACAGTTGTTGGATGTTCTTTCTAGAGCGGTTCATGAAAACACTTAAGGATTTTTTTCGCCAAAAATCACGTCCAGAGGGGAGCATGGCTGAAGGATGGCTTGTGCAAGAGACTCTTGTCTTGACGACCAAATTTCTATCCGTTTCTGACCCAAAAATGCCTCGACTATGGAGCGATGAGGAGGATGTAAGATTGGTGGGAGAGGAGCCGCAGGGGCAAGGGGTGCTGAAGAAAATGAACGACGCCATGTGAGAAAAGATCATGAAGTTCTGTATACTAAATTCAGATCTGATGCAAAAATGGCTTGAAAGGTATGAAGAAGAGAAAGAGAGACGCAATAGGGAGCGACATGATTCGGCTTACCCTTGCCAGACTATCTCGCTCCTCTACCTGAATTCCCTACAATGGCATGGTTGGACAAGATAGTGAGAGGAGCTTGACAGATCGGAGAACCCATATCTCTAGAAGAGGAAGAGATGGCTATTGGATGTGACTGGAGGTATCATACATACATGGCACTGTGGTCGCATGGAGAGAATTTCAAAACACAACAAATTGACAGCAGAAGAAACACATTTGACAGTGGGGAAATGGTAGTTTCATGGAAAAGAGCAGGGACAGTGCCAGAGACAGGAATGAGAGCACTAGCAACCTGGATTACTGTGGTCTGGTGTCAGATATCTTGAAAGTCAGCTTCAGGCGGTTTGAGATGTTTTTGTTGGATGTGAAGTGGTTCAAGGTGATTACTTCTGGTCACAATGCAATGGTACGCAGAGATGGAAACAAGCTTGTGCAGATAGATTCTACAAAGGTTTGGACAGATGCGAGCGACACATTTGCTCTCCCCGAACATCGCGAGCAAGTGGTCTTTGTACCGGACCCTCGAGAACGAAAATGGTGGTTTATGGTTCAGGTTGCTCCAAGAAATAAACAAGTATTTGAAGGGCAAGAGCTCATGGAGGAAAGTCGGCCAGATGACGCAGATACCACTGTGACATTAGATGAGATGGACGAAGGTATGGCAGAGGAAGCTGACAAAGATACGAGGTATGATGTAGACGAGGCAGATATGACACTTGTAGATGAAGATGCAATGGATGAAGACAATCTGCCAGAACGAGTTGGGACAGAGTTATGTCTGCAATTAGAGATAGACGATGATATGGTGCAAGATCTTATCGATGATTCCTCACTAGTCGAGGCCTGTAAGTGTTTGTGTGAAGACGTTGATTTAAAATTAAGCTTAAAGTTAATTTAAACAAAGGTGTTTTGACGCTTTCTTTTACTTTCTTTGTGCAGGACTTTAGTATGGCAGACCAGTTTCCAGATTCCGCTTCTATGAGTGCAGATGCATTTATGGGCTTCATCACACGGATGATGCCCAGTCAGATGGCATCTGTGTCTCAGTACTGGGTATCTAGAGGCACGGGTACTACGCCTCCGGGATTCACACCCGAGGGTCTAACGCCTATGGGGGGGATGCCTAGGGGGGGGGGGAACGCCTATGGGTACGACACCTGCGAGGTCTCCCATCACGGTCGCTTCGACACCTAGGGGTACGGCAGAGGCGGGTACGTCCTCATCTCCGCAGCATAGGTGCTGTTAGGAAATAAGACGTAGATAAATAGATTTTTGAGTAGATTACTTAATGGAGAGAGATAGATTTCACACACAAGAGATTATAGAGTAGAGAGAGAGAGAGAGAGTACACACGATATACGTGGTTCAACCAATGTGGGCTACGTCCATGGGAAAGCAGCCACTCAATGGCTTTAGTACTTCAAAACAAGAAGTAGTTTACAAAGGGATTATACCCTTAATGGAGCTCCCGCATTGCTTCACTCTCACCACCTCACACTCACCTTGTTGCATCAACTTCACACTATGAAATGTGTGTAGAAATGGCCTCCTTTTATAGGCCAAAAGGGCTGCCCTCTCTTATGAGAGACAGCCATGTGTAGCCGCCCTTGTGAGAATAAGTCCAAATCGGACCCTCCAATCCGCCCATGTGTGGCCGCCCTTGAGAAGACAAGTCCGCTTTTGAATTTGGCCACCGGCCATTGACTTTCGACCACCGGCCATCGGCCATTGACTACCGGCCACTGGCCAACCGACTGATTGTTTTCCGACCACTTTCTGGTCGCCGTCCGGCCATAATTTTCAGACGAAAAGGAATATTCCGGCAAAAAAAAAGTCTTGAGGGCCTCCGCCCCCGAGGCCTTTAAAGTTGCCCCTGATTCTTGTTCGTGAAAATTTTGGTTTCCGGTGAGTGATTTTCCTTCACGCACAATGGCTTCTCCTCATAATGGGGGCCTTACAAATGTGTGCTTTTACCACAGAAAATTACAAGGGTAAATCAGGCTCCATACTTAACAGGTGCACTCGCCGATCTCGATGATCGTCAGGTGGAGGTGGTGGTTGCTGTGGAGGAGGGCCACAGATGCTTTGACCTGGTTATGGTTATTGTTCTTGTATAGACATGGTTATGGTTATTGTTTTTGTATAGAAATGGTTATGGTTATTTTTTTTGTTTATGGTTATGTTTAACTTTATGTTTATGGTTATGGTTATCATTATGGTTTTGATCAATATGGTTATGGCCGGTTATGGTTTTAATTTGGTTATGGTTTTGCACAAAGTTCATTTCATTTCTTTCATTTGCCTTAAATCTCATGTGAGATCCTACATGGATATCATGTAGGAGGCGTATACATATGGTTTTTTTTGAAAAGTTTATGTTAAAATGAAGGGAACTCTACCAAAATTTCTGCGAGAGCACAATTGATTTTGGTGCTACTCGCTCTCTTGGACAGAGGACAGGCAGTCTGGCTGTGGCTGTGTCCATCTTTTCGTTGGGCATAGGCTAGGCTGCCTGTCCTTTGCCCAAGATTTTTTTTTAATGATATGGTCGTCGAAACATGCGTCGATAGGCACGTCAAAATACACATAGAAAACTGTGCCTTTCGACATGTATATCGACGCCTATTTCGACGTTTTCACAGGGACAGGTATTTCGACGGGTTTTTTGATGGATCGCGTCGAAGGCACCTTTTTTTATTGTAGTGATCTGGCCGAACCAGGAGAAGAGCCTAGACCTACCTACATTGCAAATGACCAGACGAAAGATGAAGAAGATCTTTTGATAAGCTTATTGAAAGAATACCGAGACATCTTTGCTTCGTCTTATAAGGATCCCAAGGGTGTTAATCCAAAAATCTGTCAACATACCATACCAATGAGAGATGATGAAAGCCCAAGCAGACAAAGGCCATACACTTATAATGAGACATTTTCTAGAAAGATCAAAAAAGAGATAGAAAAGCTAAAGGAGGCCGAATTCATTTATGAAATTGAACACACAGATTGGGTGTCTCCAATTGTGGTAGTACCCAAGAAAAATGGAAAATTAAGGGTGTGTGTCAATCTCAAGAAAGTGAATGTAGCTACCATTAAAGACAACTTTCCCCTTCCAATCACTGAGCATGTTGTAGAACGAGTTGCGGAAAAAGAAGCTTATAGCTTTTTATATGGCTTTTCGGGATACAATCAACTCTTGGTTGACCCTAAAGATCAACATAAAACTACCTTTGCAACTAAATGGGGTATTTTTGCCTATCGAGTTATGTCTTTTGGGTTAACTAATGCTTCAGCCACCTTTTAGAGTTTAATGAGCCATGCTTTTAAAGAATACCTTCGAAATTTCTTGGAAGTATATATGGATGATCTATGTTTACATTCATCAATCCAGGGTGATCATTTTGAACACCTCAGAAAGGTATTTGAAAAGTGTAGACTTTATAGGATTTGCTTAAATACCTTTGAAATTTCTTGGAAGTATATATGGATGATCTATGTTTACATTCATCAATCCAGGGTGATCATTTTGAACACCTCAGAAAGGTATTTGAAAAGTGTAGAGTTTATAGGATTTGCTTAAATCCTAAAAAGTGCATATTTATGGGTAGACAAGGAAAATTTCTTGGACATATAGTGTCTAAAAAGGGTATAGCTACTGATATGGATAAAATTCATGTGATTGCTAATTTGCCTAGACCAACAACAGTCAAAGGGGTTCAAGCCTTCATGGGACATTGTGGATATTACAAACAATTCATCTACATGTACGCTATAATTGAAAAATCTTTGTATAGCCTGATTGTGCCCTTTGAATGGACTGATGAGTGTAAAGAATCCTTCATGAAGCTTAAGCAAGCTCTCACTTCAAGTCCAATACTGAAAGCACTAGATTGGAATAAGATATTCCATATACATGTAAATGCTTCCAATTTTTCCATTGGGTGTATCCTAGCTCAATCAGGAGACAGGAAAATTGATTTTCCTATTTCTTATGCTAGCAAACAATCGAATATGGCAGAGAAAACTACACAACCACAGAAAGGGAAGGATTAGCAATGATCTATGCCGTAAACAAGCATAGATATTACCTATTAGCTCACAAATTTGTGTTCTTTGTGGGACACCAAGCCTTATTGTACTTGATCAACAAGCCATGCAACACAGGAAGAATAGTGAGATGGTTCATCATTCTTTTGGAATTGGATTTCACTGTAGTTGTGAAAAAGGCCACCACTCATCAAAGAGCAGATTGTTTGTCAAGGATTATATGAGGAGAACCACCCAAGGGGTTAGACAATGATCTACCGGATGCATATCTGTTCTCCATGGAAATTATACCGGATGGTCGGAAAACATGGTATCCTTGATGACCATAGCTTGAGTGGATTTGAAAATACCACTTCCTATTACAATCGGATTAATTGAGCAAATGGCTATGTATCAATTACTAGCTGTAAGGTTGTACAAAAGAAATCAAGATGGAATATTGCTTTTATGCATTAATCCTGAGGAGAAATCCCAATACCTAAGTCAAGCGCATATTACCATAGTAGGAATTCACTTTGCGGAAGAATAAATTATGCAACAGATCTTGAGACTTGGATTATTCTGGCCAACTATGAGAAGGAATGTTCATTCTTTTGTAAAACAATGTCCTCAATGCCAGAAACCCGCACCTATACCTCACGTGACCTTGTTTCAAATATCACTTGTTCCTATACAGCCACCTGATTATAGAATCCAAGCTCAATATATTATTGTAGCTACGGACTATTTGACCAAGTGGGCCGAGACTAAAGAAACTCAAAAGAATGATGCCAAAACCACAGCTGCATTCTTATATGAGAATGTGTTCACAAGATATAGACTGCCAATAGAAATTGTTAGTGATAGGGAAACTCATTTACTCAATGAGGTAATTGAGTATGTGCTTAATGAATTTATGGTCATCCATAACAAATCGGCTCCCTATCACCCACACGCAAATGGACAAGATGAGCATACAAATAAAATTCTTAGCTCGGTATTGACTAAAGTGGTTAGTTCAAGACGGACAGATTGGGAAATGAATCTCCATGCCACTCTATGGGCTTATAGAGTTTCATTCAAGGTAGATTTAAATGCTACACCCTTTAACTTTGTTTATGGTCTTGATGCAATACTACCACAATAGAATTTCTATTGCCAACACTAAGGGTAGCTAAGGATCTTGAGTGGATTGGGCATGAACTATCAAGGAGGCTTGAAGATTTGAAAAAGCTTGATGAGTAAAGGCTAGCTGCTGTATCTCACATCTATGCAAAAAAGCAGAAAAAAAAATAGTTATTTGATTCCTATCTAGTTACAAAAATCTTCAAAAAAGGGGACTTAGTTTTAGTCTTCCCTTAAGCAACACATTCCCAAGTTCAAGAAAAAGGGAAACGGACCGTTTATCATTGAAGATGTATCTTCAAGTGAAGTAGTTAAGGTGTTTATCCTAGATGGTGAACCAATGGCTAATTGGATTAGTGAATGTCATTTAAAGAAGTACAATTTTCCATTAACCAATAAATTGCTAGAAAAGATGTATGCAGCAAAGCAAAGAAAGATAAAACGACAAAAGGTTATCAATGAAGCTCAAGAGAAAGCTTGACTTTGAGTAATCAAAAGGAAAGATGCTCTCCAAAATCAACAAATACCTTTTCTCATCAACAGTCTGGAACTGGATGAACAACTATGGAAATTATAGAAGGATGCAGTGTCAACGGATGATGAATGGTTAGATGGAATGGACCTTCACATCAAAGTACAACTGAACAATCATAGCACAAATGAATTGGGTAAATGAAGTCAGTTATTCCATATACAAGAAAGCAATGAATCAGTCTTTGACATCAAGAATATCGACTATCCAAGGATGCAACAAGAGAACCCAACACCGGCCTTAGAAGTAGTCAACTTAAATGTCATAGTACATGGATGTTCATGCCCTCATCAATTTGAATGCTTACCAGATGAACACATGAATGAAAAAATGATTCTTGGAATCTCGTGGATGCGGATGTACAAGGAAGTATCATATTGGGATACCAATGAACTCAAGCTATCACCTAAAGGGGGAGAACTCATTGTTCCATTTGCACCAAGCAAGGAGAAATAGAAAGGAGGTTACCACTAGAGAAAACCACAAAGCAATCAATCTTCTCCATTCTATAGACAAGAAAATGCTACAAGTAGCATGCAAGGATTCATGCAAATTTGGGTACCAAAAGTACAGCTTAAGGACAAGCCGATTTAAATTTGGGTACCCAAAACATCATCTACTGTACCAAAGAAGGTTTCGAAGTTCAAAATACAAAGAGGAGCATTTTTGAGTAGGGAACCTAAAACAAAATGGATTTGGAAGAAAAAGGAGCACTTATCTTCTCCTCAAACTATAAAACCAATAAAGCAGTGGAGAGTTAAGTCTCAAAAGACTCAACCCCAACATTCGGACCAAAGCAAACCAAGATACCAATGGTGGGTAAAAGATCAAAACCCAACAATATTGATACCAACATCTCAAGAAATCAGTGTGCCAAAGCATCCTGACGGTACAATAAAGCAGAGAGCACGCAAGCTATAAGATTTGCTCTTTGGAAGATAGCAAAAGAAAACCTCGACATTAGAAACCCTTGAGTTAATTACTCAAGACCCAACTCTTGCACATCATAATGGTTTGAATTGCATTGATCTTCAAAGAATGGTAGAGCCAACCAAGGCTATGCATAGACACGACTTTTCAACCCATGCACACAGTCGTCCCGGAGTACGCCATCTAGGAGGGGTGGAAGGGAACTAAGTAATTAAGGGCAATGTTTGAAGAGGGAGAATAAAGTTGATGTTAACATGTGATTTTTTGCAAAATTACCTAATAATACCCTTAACAAGTCATCAATAGGGGAAATTCATCTGATAACATCTCCTTGAGGAGTCTAAATAATGTATATACTATCAAAAAATTAAAAAATGGTCTTTTTTTGTTATTTTTCATCATTTTTCTTGATATTGGGACTAAAAAATAGAGAAATTCAAACAATAAAGCTGTGTTTTCCAATGGATTTTTCTATTTATTGGATTTTCACTTTGCTTTTTTAGCGCATTTTGTTATTTTCGTTGATCTTTTCAATCAACAGGTCAAAAATTAATAATAAATAGCAAATTAGCTCAGATAGAGAAACTAAAGATATGCTGATGATTAGAAGGACAAGGTGAACAGGCACAAAAAATTTCAACTAATTTGACAAATGGAAGCGGGAAGCTTAAATTAGGCTGCTAAGGCCTACTTTTGCAATTTTTTGATGAATGAGCTACAGCATCCAACTGAGGAAATTTTTGAGTCTAACATAGATTTCACGGCCTAGTAGGACTAACAGGGGAATTTGGGAAAAAATAGTTTGGGAAGTCCGAGTATAGATATCCAAGGTAGTTTAAAATCACCTCATTTCCACTAGTCCCCCTTGGAGAAGAGAGCTCTCGACCTTCTTCGGGCGTGATTGTTGGAGTCCACAGTCGCCTGTTTAGAGTGCCATCTCACACGAGAAATGAGGGGGAAGTTATATGCTTATCAATGATCGATTCTATATGGCCAGTAGAAAGTCTAGGCTCAAGGAAAAAACCATAGAAACCTAGTAGTGCACGAAGTCTTGCGACCTAAAATTGACCATAGCGGCCTGTCAGCTCAACCAAATTGGGTAAGATTTGAACTGTAGCATGCCTCTATATAATAGAACACTTCTATATCACCAAATGACCATTCGGCCGGGGTCGAGGGGGGTCCCAAGTAGAAACTCTAGGTTTTTGCCAGATGCCAGAATTGGATTTTGACTCCACAGACGGCTTATAGACTAAGTCTATACACAATATACATGGATGGTTTCATGAAAACAGTCAAGGCAAGCTCTCAAACAATAGAAAACAGCTCGAAGGCTACAAAGCATCAAATTTGACATATGAAGTCAAATTGATTCCAAATGGTCCATGTTGGTATACTTGCAATGCCCACCTCTCAGTTTTTCCACCACAGTATATGCTGCATAATTTGTAAGGCTCCCATATGAGGAGAAGCCAATGGTGCACATATATTTGGTGGATTCCAGCTTTGCAAGCTGATGAGACCTCTATTTGTGATCGTGGATGGTACGAAGCAAATTCAGGGTCAACTTTGGGGGCCTCGAGGACGGAAGCCCCTAAGACCTTTTTCCCCCTTCATCGGAATATTCCTTTTTGCCAAAATATCTTGGTCGGACGATCGAAAAAAATTTCAAAAAATGGTCGTTTGATGGTCGGTAGTCCGTGGTTGACTTTGGCCGGTGGTCGGATTTCCTTGGCCGGAGGAGGGCTTGTCTACCCAAAAGCGGCTACACATGGGCACAAGGGAGAGTCCTACTTGGACTTGGCTATCTAAGGGCGGCTGCACATGGGTGTTTACAGGCTCCCTTACATCTATGAGGCCTTCTCATGAGTAATTCGGTAGAATAGTGTACACACTTTGACGCACACAACACATCCTTGTGTAAGGATTGTTAGTCCCTTGTATTCCTACTTTCTCTAGTTATCTAAATCGCCATCTAAGCTCTACCTTGAGAGCGCATGGGTGGATGACGCCATTACTTTGTAATAGTGTGCTAATCTAAACTTTTTGATTTGCCACTAATCTACTTTGCATCGTATCTCTCTCTACTCTCCTTGCTACTAGATCCTTATTGTATTCTGTATTTCTTACATGCCAAAACTAGATGGTTGTAGCCTTCTTTTTTGAAGATTCTTTTAATCATTTCATTTACATCTTAGCAGTCAAGTATTTAGACACGGGATTTAGTGCTTGGTAGAGACTAAAAGTTGAGGACTTGCTAGATCTACTCTCGATAGGCAGAGAGAGTTGTGAGTGAGATACAAAATGCATTTCATTCTTCGGTTTTCTCTATGCTTTGAAAGTTTTGTTACATCATCTATTTCATCTTCAAACTGCATTGTTTTGTCTATTTTCATTCATAAATTCATTTCAATACCTAGAAGAAGATTCTACTACCATCTAAAAGTCCAGGGCAAAAACTATCAAAAACCATATTTTGGTAAAAGAGACCATAGCTCTGAAAAATAGGAAAATTTGATGGCCAAAGCTTGACAACTGATCAAAACCCAAAAAGTTGGTGAAAAACAGGATCACAAAACTCACAAGAAGAAAACTATAAAATTTGACCCTATTTTGTGGAGGAACACATATCGCAATCCATGCACCTGTGTGAATTCTGACCAGAAACTACCACCACTAGATTGGGAGTGCTTCCAAGCAACAAGAACCAAAAGTGTGGAGTGAAATTGACACTAAAAACACACTCAAGACCAAGAAATTCTAAAAGACCAATAAAGGCTTAGAAAATGATCAAAATATGGGATTTTTTAACGTTTAGCGATCCAAATTCAAAGAGGATGGGAATTGACCTCTACAGGCTATAGACAACCAGCTAGCCAAGTTTCATGCCAAAATGCTGTAAAGCATGGATTGCAATCCATGTAACCTTTCATCATTTGAGACTGATATTTGAGCAGTAGGTAGCTGATATCATTTGAAACAACTTTCCCAAAGGGCACAATAGCAAAAAATTGGACAAAGTTGACCAGAATACCTACATACCAAAAACTAGTCAAAAACCCCAAAGCACATTCAAAATTTTACTTTTGAGTGGCAAAAAATGTTCAATTTATTAAAATTTGGGAGTAGACTAGTGACATCATCAATAACCACACCAATAGGCCAAATTTGGAGATCTAGATCTGATGAAACATGGATCGTGATCTATGTACCCTTTTTTATTTTTTGCACATACACCACACCAACCTATAGAAAAGAATATTATAAACAAAACTTCCAAAAGCAAGGGGACCAAAAAAGTTACAAATCATACAAAAAACATATAACTTGGATCAATAAACCAAGGGGGAGATGTGTAGCAAGTTTCATCAAACTTTAACACAAAGTTACACGGATCATGATCCATGTCCCTCTATCATAGATTGGGACCTCACTTGCACCACAACTAGAGCTAGTCATAAGGAGCCTAGTGGTCTTTTGAAATTTGAATTTTGACCTGATTTGTGGAGTTTGCAAGCAAAATAGGAATTTCTAAAAAAAGCACAATAAAAAAACTTTTGGCATCAGATTTTGACTAACAGAGCAAGGATTGTAAACTCATAGCCACCAAGTGTCTGGGTGTAAAAAATAGGGGTATATAATCTCCCAATAAGCTCCAATTTTTGCCGATACTGTCTCTCCAAAAAATCCAGGAGATCTTATATCGGTTCAAATCTTCTGATAATTCATTGAAATTGATGAAATGGGATGGGCAAGTAGCTTCTTCCCAAGTAGATGAATCTGCGAACCCCGCATCTTGGTGGGTAACATCCTCCCCAATTGATCCCGCTATAAATCTTGATGTTACGCCATTGAATAATGAGAATCTCAGCGACCAATAAGGTGTATCCAAATTTTTTGATTCCCAAAAATACTCAATAGACAACCCGTTTCGATAGACTTGACTCGTGGGGGAACCATTTCTTGAGTCTATCCAAGGATTTAGATGTATCAAACAAGGTAGCATGTTAGCGTTTTGTAGAAGTACTTTTCTTAATGTATTTGTGATCAAGTAACTATATCATAGTAGAGATCCTATTGTAGGAGACTAGGTTCATCACATTTCAACAAAAGAGAGTGTTAACCAAGGACCATTGCCAGCTTTAGAGCTCATTCTAGAAGAGAAACTTTTTGATACATCTTCAGAGGGATCTTACACCTACATGCCTAAAGGGTTTAAGAGTGTGTGTTTCAAAGAAGGAAAAAAAATGGGGACAGGCCATCTCAGCCCCCACCAACCATGAAATTTTTGCACTTGCAATATCAATTTTAAAAGAAAAAAGTGCAAAAACTTACAAAGACAGTATGGATTGCTACTACATGAATATAGAGAAAGATCTAGTGAGTTCAAGGTCATAGTGTGTGTGGACTACAGTTGTGATCCATACTTCGATGACTAGGAGACCATGTATTTGATTGGCGCAAATTCCTATATTGTGTACAAATGGGGATTGACAAGAACCAAACTGAAGATTGACATCGAGCCAAAAGACAAGCCACCAAAAAAAAATCCACCATCAAAGAAATCTATAGCTTCAGGTCTCTAAATGCTTTCCAAGAGCAACTCTTATCTTCAAGGACAATGAGAATGAAGCTCCACTAAACAAGGGTAGCACAAAGAAGGGCTGACAAGAAAAACCACCAAACAATATCAAAGTCTGTAAGAGAGATATCAACAACAATTGTGCTTATGAGTTAATGAAAAAATTTAGAGGACTTGCATTGTAGTGGAACCAAGAGTAGGGTCCATCATCAAGTCAATGACCCAAAGACGCTCAGTTCCCAAAAAGGGAGGAAACACTCAAAGTGGAAAAAAAGAAGAGAATGCTCAACAAAATGTAAAATTACCTCAACAAATGAAGCCCAACTCTAGCAAGAATACATCACATATAGATCACTCAAGGAAGCGGGGAGCATCATCAACCTCAAAGCTCAACCTTGAAGACAAAGCTCAAGCCAACAAGATTTCACATGGTCATGTCAAGGGACGACATGAGCTAGGATGGGAGGAATGTTGGTGGGGCGACTAAATGGGCGCCCACCTAGCCGGACACCACATTTGTGCTCTGTTATTTTTCGGAGCTAGTGTAGCTACATTGTGTGTAGATCCTAACTCGAGAGTAGCAAGTCGATCCCCTGAGTTGTAACTCTATCATCATATATATAAAGGCCCGTATGAGCGGGACACTGGCCATTTAAAAAGCCCTAGGTATAAAATTCAATAATTTTAATTTGAAAAAGAGGCTGATCTCTTGGAAAGAAAAGAACTTTGTTGTACATACACACAAGCGGCAAAGTTGCTCCAACTTGTAATCATCAGATTGGGTAATCCGATTTCATTTTCAAAACTTGCATTGTGTGCCTCTTTGTTTGCTCTTTCAATTAAGTGTAAGCATTTTATGTTTTGTTGAGGTTTGTGACTACGCATTTACAAGCCTAAGCCTCTAATTTGAGTTCTTAAATCATTGTTTTTTGACATTTTGACCATGGAAGAGTGTTCCTAGACCATAAGGTGACCTTTTTGCATAGTTTTGTAGTAGAGTTTAGGACCTTGATCATGATGGATTGTGATTTTGGTACCTTGTTGAATTGAAACCATACGTGGTAGGAGAGTGCCCCTAGACCTCTCAGATGTTGGGGTCAGCCCAACTTGGGCATCTAGGTGTGAGTCTATTGTTGTAATTTCCTTTATAAGGCTTATGGAGTGATAACAATAACTCTCCTTTCGTTTTTATCCAATAGTGCATTATCCTTATCCTCTTCTCTATCTTCTACTCAACATGTCTACGAGAGAACACGTTGCCTTCCTCTGCGTGCTCAACAAGTGGTATTAGAGCTTAGGAGAATCAAACTTGGAGCAAAGCATGCTCATGCAATTTGAGGATTCTAAAACTTGGTCAATTGATTCTAAATCAGAGATAGTGAGCGATTAGGTTGAGGCTTGATTGGAGAGTGTTCGACTACCAAATTGGCCTCGGCCACCAAACTAGTCTAATAACCATCGTGGTGGTGAGCAATGGTTTAATTCCGCTAAAGAATTATCTCATAGTACTAAGAGTTATGGAAATTTGTTGACCTTAAAAGGCATATGCTCAATCGTTTGGGTTTCATCATGTGTACGTGTGATGCCAATAAGATGCCACATGAGCCAGTGCAACAACAAATCAAGGCATGTTGGTTATAACATTGAGGTGTTGTGCAGTGCAAGCAAGAGTTGGTGCTTGGGAGGAGACATAGAGCGAGGAGGTTTTTGCTGATGTAAACACCTCAAAACAGACTGTTGAAGCTCTTGATGAGGCTACATTTGAGAGAGTGGAAGGGGCTGCTAAAGAGGCACTAAGAAAAAATGCCAACATCGAGGGTGCATAAACGCCTTCAAATAAGTAGATTCCCAAATTGCTTTGCTCTCAATTGTTTATACTTTAGTGAAATCTTTTATTATAAAAAATTAGAAATAGTCTTATTTAGTTCTAGTGATCATTCACACAGTCACATCAAACACAATCGATGTGCCCATTGTGTTTGATGAATGAGTTTGGCACATAGCCCCACATTTTTCTTTCCATTTTTTATGATGGTGAAGTTGTAAATGGGATTAGAGACTACCCTAGTGAGAATGATGTTGTCGGTGGTAAGACCTTACCTCACAAATTAAGGAAAACCCCAACTTAATTTGTAACCCACTCTCATGAGGTTAACATGTAAACCTAAACCCAAGGTTTGGGAGTAAACCAAAAACCCTACATTATGGTATCTCAATAGTAGCACCAAGTTGTGAGAAAACCTAAAACTCACGGTTGGCGAGTATTTAAAAAACTCGTTGTTTCATGAAAGTGAAGAACTTAGATCTAGGGCGTTGAAGGCCACTTTTCAAATTTTGGTCCACCTCTCTCTTGGTATGCACTTGATGGCAAGGCTTTGAGGCTTTGCGGAGGAGGAGAGATCTGATGCATGAAAATCACAAAAAAATAAAAATAATTAATTAAATAAATATATATACATATCTATGGTTTTGAGACAGTTGGATCTTGGAAATAAGGAGAGGTAGGAACAAACCCTATGAAAACAAAAAAAATGCATTGGATGTTGATTCTACATGACCATCACTACATGTGAAGAATAAGAATCAATAGTGAAAGGGAGAAGAATCTTATGCATTATGGAAGTCAACAAAATATTACCAGATGCAAGCATACTCCACTTGAGGACCAAAGGGTTGCACATGGAATTAAGAGGGGACTACCTGGAGGACTTTTGGGAAGGAAAAGACAGACACATATCTTTGTGGGATTTTTCTCTATTTTCTCCATTCCAAATTTCAAAAAGTTGTTTAAAGAAAATTTGTAGGCCTCGAGCTTTTGTCCTTATTTATTTTTTAATTTTTGGAGCCATGGTTTGAGAGATATGGTCAAAATAGTGGAGCCTATCTGTCCACATGTGGAAGAAGTCATGATTATCCAACTCCACACACACCCCCTCTTTTCACATTGATCATCCCTATCAAATCAGCCATTAGCCTCTGCATTTTCTCTTTTTCTTTCTCCTCTCTCTTAAACTCATAAAATAACCTAAGACCTCTCTCATAATCACTCCTTAAACTATGCGTAATTTCCATCATCAAGATTCATAATTTCTTATAGGGTTCTCTCCATTATTGCTAGATTTTCACCTATTTTATCAAGAGTCTCTCAAATATTTTAAGGAAGCTCTTGGACTCAAGCTATGGAAGGTGACATGGAGACAAAGCTTGTCATGAATGAGGAAATTGGTCAATAAGCATGGTACATGGAGCTCTCCCATCGGGGGAATACCCCTAATTGAGGCTATCTTGTAATAACCCCTCTTACTCATAGAAGGAGGCCTCCTCTTTTGTAAAGAAGACACACAATCAAGCTCTAGCACTCACACTCTCACATGTACATCCTTGTGTATGCATCTTTATGCACGAATAATTCTACTATGGTATAGTATTGGTTATGGTTGTTTGTTTTGGTGTGTGTGCGTGTATATGTTTCTTAATGGCCAAGAGGTTTGAGTTACCATGCACACATGAGTTTGTGAGATGTTGACTATGTGAAATTCCCCTCGCAAATGTTTGTATGGTGTTTATGAAACCTATGTTAATGAAGCTCTAATTATCTCTCCCTCTCCCTCTCTCTCCTTCTCTCACATTTTCCTTGTGTTATGTGCCGACCTCTTACCATGCATCCTAGATGCATTTCAAGCTAGGTGGTGTCCCTATTGTGTACCTCCCATGATGAGGCCATTGTGCATTAGTCTTCGTGTAGATGCCACTGGGTCTGTTTTCCATCTCCGCCTCTCATTTGGTGCCCCCATGAAGAAGGTCTTTGCAAAGACCTTCAATTAACAAAGAATAGCGATGCATGCCATCAATCATGGATGAGTGGCTATAGGAGTTTTCAAACTAGAAGACTAAAGAAGAGGAGACTATAGAATCACTAAAGACCTTCATTGAAGTGCTATTTCTAGTTTGTAGCATCATCGATATCCAAGAGGTAAGCTTCCCATCAATCATGGATGAGTGGCTATAGGAGTCCTCAAACTAGAAGACTAAGAAGAGGAGACTATAGAATCACTAAAGACCTTCATTGAAGTGCTATTTCTAGTTTGTAGCATCATCGATATCCAAGAGGTAAGCTTCCCATCTCACATTGCTTGTGCTAATTGCAAATCAAGAGCATTAAAAGGGAGGGCTACAGGGTGTTATCACTCCTGTCAACCAAAGCATTCTATCAATGAGTACCGACAAAGAAGGTGAAGAAAAGACCTTGAGTTTTTATTTTGAGAACTACATCAACACTCTCACGTCAGTCAGATTTTGTGTAGCACTAAGTGCTTTCTCTCCAATGCTCAAAGAAGAGTCGTCAACCACATCAACCACGAAGTCCAAGCCACAAAGCCTAAAGCATTTGGTGGAAGCATGTTAGCAACAAGCGAACTCGGATAATATTTTTTAGAGCTTTTATTGGAAAAACACTTACTATTTTGATAAATCAGAATATGATGAGCCAAGGCTACAAGCTTCTAGATTGTATCAGCCTATCTTTAGTTAGAGCTCCCTGATTATTAGTTTTGACCATGAAAACCTGGGCTAAGGTATAAAAGCCAATTTTGTTAAGTATTTTGTAAGTTTTTAGATAATAGAACACAACATGAGCTTAACGGCTCTCACTTGTCTCCTTCTCACGCTTCCTACTCCATTCCCGTTTGTCACATTGCAGTGCCGTCTGCTGCATTGCAACCGCATGTAAGAGCTCTACGTGTTGACGTAAGCATTTCATGATAATCCTTAGCTTTTGGGCATCACCGTCTCGTGGCCTAATTTCATCATACATAGGAATTTAAGCTTAAAAATCATAAAATAAGTATAGGTAGGGTATTTGGGCATCATTGCTAAGCATTTAGATGCATTCTCGGTTGAAAACGACTAGGTTAAAAACTCACTGCTGTTAATAATCGTGATTTTTGCACTTGACCTAAAGTGAGACCATAAGAATGTGTGCTTAGGTCTTATAAAAATGTCCTAGAAGTTTCGTAACATTTGGATGTCGTTTGATGCTGTAACAATTATGATTTGTTTGCCGATTAGTGGGTTGAATTTTCTTGCGAGCTTCCTTTCGCGAGCTTTTTTGATAAATGAACCTTTTTTGCGAGCTTCTCCACTATTGAGGAAATTTATATAAATAGCATACCACTGTCAAGACTTCTATGAATCATGAAGGCAAACATTTAAGTGATGGCTTATACTTGCCTCCTTCCCCCTTCACCCGGATGTCTTCTGATCCTGATCTGTGTGTGTGTGTGTGTGTGTGTGTTTCCACCTGTACATTCCCACATTGGAGCATCTTCTCCTCTTTTCTATCTCATATGCCAACTTGTCAGGACCAAAGATTACCTCTAGGTCTACTACCACCTTGTATCTGCACCTCATAAGATCTCAATATACCATGTTTCAACTCTAAATTCCACTCTGATCGGAATTGTAGAGATGGAGGGCGTCCTGGATTTCCTTACCTTATCATTGTAGTACACATGATCGAGCATATCATACCTTTGTAGAATTTGTGTAGGTCCTCTCTCTCTCTCTCTCTCTCTCTCTCTCTCTCTCTCTCTCTCTTTCTCTCTCAATTATTTTCCTTATATACATGGGGCTAGCACAATGGATTATTTTTTGGCCCAGCCCAGTTTTATGCCCTCTGTTCAAGACTTTATAATCGATCCTAGTCCTATCAGGGTAGCATTAGATCATGCGCTCCTCATGTTTACCATCTTATTTAGTTTTGGCATAGCTCAACTAGTACATACATCTACACATACCGGATACACTTTTACTTCAGAGACTGATTCTATCTACATAGATGGTATAAATAGATGCTTATGCATAGAGGATCGGGGGAGACCTCTAGAGGAGCTCACTTATACATGGATAGAGACACTCTAAGATGAAGCAACAGAGGCATACCCACACATTGAGCATGGGCTCTGACAACATTGTGAGAGCATGCCCTAGAAAAGCTGGTATGATGAGGAGTGTGGAGAGATGAGAGCCCGACTTCAGAGGGAGGTACTTCTAGTAGTCATCACTCACGGGCAGTCATGGATTGGTTCTTTGTGTTTAGTGTGATGAAAGAAGAGGGTGTTTCAAGCTCAATTAGAGTAGGATTTATAGCAACTATTTTTGAGCCAGGATTTAGGCGAGTCATGGTGACTCTTCCATGGGCATTCTCTCCCACCAGTCATCACTTCTACAAAGGTATGGGGTCAATATGCATCATTTCTCTACAAAGTCGCGAGGCAACCACCTCTTCCAGATCCGTTAGAGCCATGCACACACACATGTGCTTTGTTTATTATCAAGATGGTAAAGAAGGCCATTGATAGAATGAGTACCAAGATAGCTTAACTCCCGAAGGGGATGCTGGACCACTTAGAGACTTTGTACACATGTGCTCATGATAGTGGAGTGTTTATTAACTTGGGGAAAACCAAGGTTATGGTGTTTAACACCACACCATAGGTGGTTAGAAGGTCAGCACTCACATTTACATATAGCAAGGAGACGATGAAGTATACAAATGCATCAACCTATCTTGGGGTAGTCTTCAGTGGACCTGTGTTTTCATTGAGGAGAGCAACAGAGACTAGACTGAAGAGAGTTTAAGCAGCCTTTGGCTTTAGCTATTCTTTATAGATTTCAGATTTGGGGGCCCTCAGGGATCACCATAAGGCAAATCTGGGAGCACTGATGGATGGAGATGTATGGAGAGGTTTTTAGTCTCTATGATCTCACAAATGATTCAAGATAAGGCCTTAATGCTTCCCCCTCTCTGATGGTCGAGGAACTTACTAGATCAGTATCATTCATTCATACTTTATGGGACCTCCCTGGAGACAGATATGCTCGGCTAGCCCTTGAGTAGCCCTTGAGTCATCCCAAAAACTAGTGCTACAGGGACCTCCCTAGAGACAGATATGCTCGGCTAGCCCTTGAGTAGCCCTTGAGTCATCCCGAAAACTAGTGCTACAGGGACCTCCCTAGAGACAGATATGCTCGGCTAGCCCTTGAGTAGCCCTTGAGTCATCCCGAAAACTAGTGCTACAGGGACCTCCCTAGAGACAGATATGCTCGGCTAGCCCTTGAGTAGCCCTTGAGTCATCCGAAAAATAGTGCTATAGGGAGATACAACATCCTGGTATAGACATATGACATGGTTTCAATCATAGGGTTTCAACATGGATAGATTGCTCCATTCCAATATTCCTTGGATACACCCTTCCTATCTCTCACATGGACATATATCAATAGACTCTTATGCCAAGATCTGATTCAACTAGATAATAGGAGCACATGGATATAGCCAACACAGGAACTAGGTACAAAGATGGCTTTCTATAGAGAGCATTTTCTCCAACTAATAGAGGACGGATATGTGATCAGAATTGTCTATATGGCCAGTCATTTATACCCTAGGATACAATGTGCTATAGGTTAGATGGGTGCAACGTCGCATACATTACAGATTGACACTGACAAATTTAGGAGAATACCAATAGAGGCCATGATTTGCCAGTTGTGTCATATAGAGTTAGAGACAGTGTTACATCACATTTGTCATTTCCCGATATACTATGAGATACAAGGTCGCTTTCATTGTCTATTGTTGGCTATAGTCATGAGATACCAGGATCATACATGCCTCGGGTTGTTCTTGCTAGAGCTGCACAGACACAGGGAGAGTCTTTTGAGGAGATCAGGCAGATGACACATTCACAGAGGGAGATCACTGACTTCTTATATATTTATCGGATATCAAGTGTCCAACCTCATCATTTATATCCATCATTGATTAACCTTGTAATCTTGAACATCAGCCTCCTCTATGTCTAGGGCATATCCTATGCACAATCCTTCCCAACACATATCAAATGCAAGTCTTATAAATTTTGCTTCATCCTGACTGGTGTAGATTTTCTCATTTGTGACTCTACTTATCTCTCTCTTTTAGAATACTGGTTCCCTTTGTAGTATATATTACGTTTCACTTTCAATATTTATGGTAGGCCTCTTTAACCACTCCCTATAGAGCCCTCTAAGATTCTCAAATTGAGCTATCAAGTCACCCTTTTAAGGATCTTAGAGTAAAATTTATTTTATGATACCTAAACCCTTTTTCCTCTAGGATTTTTTACCTCCTATTACCATACTCCTGGCCCCTCCTACCCATAATCACAAGGAACCAAGATTCAATCTCTAACCCATCACATACCTTTTTGATTAACCTTGCTAAAATTGTGGACATAACCTTTAGAAGTGTTGATGGTTGAGAGGTGGAGCCCCTTCTTATCGGATTAGCTTTTGTCTACCACACCCCATACACATATATCTATGTATGCTATTGGTTGCCTTGCCCTATAAATTAGGCCATCTACCTAAGCATCCTATAATTGGATATGATTCCCCAATATCAAGCCCATGTGCCACTTACTTGTTGTTTGTTAACAAAACCTGAATATTACAGTATCTGGGTGAATATCTAAGGAAATTGGTTGCAATGGAATTTAGCTTAGAGCAACTCATAGGAGAGAAATGATTCAATGTTCATGCAAATATTATAGGATAATTTGTATTAAAGGTAATGTTGGGGATCCCATTTTTAGTATATGTAGAGCTTAACATACATAAGAAATAGAAAATATGATTTGCAATGAGAAATATCCTTGCTCCAAGTAGCAATTTTAAAGTGAAGTACCTAATGCTAGATTGTAATTGGTTCACACCTATGTAGAATGAGGGATGCCATATGGAAAGGATCAACATTTGTGGATTAAGATGTGATTGTGATTCATTGTAATGAGATATTTTATCATGTCTTTTGAGTAGAGAAAATATCGCAAAAATAAACCATTTACCGTAAAAGCTCATTGAAGTAAGCTCACAACAAAAAAATATCCCCCCCGATTAGTGACTAGCTTTTCATGATTTCGGTCATTTGAGTGTAGCTTCAGTTAAATGCAAGCTTTTTGTTTTTTTCCAACTCTTGTAGCCTCTATGCACTATTTAAGTTAGCTTCATATGGATTGATAATTATATTTGTGGTTCTCACTATGTGTGCAATAAGATAGGAGTGAGGTTATACACCCGTCCCACATTTGGCGCCGCTGTTGGGGATTGAAGAGACCTAAACTAGGAAAAACACAAGCATTTTGGGTAGTTGTCCTTTAACTTCCTCTAGGATCACCTAAAGTCAAAACCTTCTTTTTAAAAACCGCATAGATTAAGATTGTTGTCTTTTGGTGTGTAAAGGTAGCTTGGAAGTAATTGTACTTGCTAAGTACAATTACTTCCAAGCTTAAGATTGTTGTCTTTTGCTGTGTAAAGGTAGCTTGGAAGTAATTGTACTTGCTAAGTACCTTGTAGGATTGTAAAGCTAGATTAGAATTTTGAGAATGGTTGAGGGACGAGACAAGTCTTAATATCAAGGTTCAAAAAACCATAAAAACAAGAAAACAAGTGTTTGTGGATACTTTCCACAACCCCATTGCAGTAGAATCTTGGAGTAGGGTAAGTAGAATCCGAGGTGGCATCTCAAAACATTGCTCACTACTAAAGAATCAATTGTGAGTTGTTTATGTGAAGCTGCAAAATATCAAGTCTAGGCTTGAAACAACACCTAAAGACTGTCAACCATTGAATCCGTTTGGAGATTATGCTTTAAAAGTGATATGAACCAGTGGGTAAGCGTAAGGAAGCATTTGAGGTAAATTTTCAAAAACTTAGATTATTTACTTTTTCTTGACATGTTAGACCAAATTAAGTTTTGAATTGACTCAGAGGCTTAAAATAGATCATAAAAAGACTGTCCACTGAAAAAGTTAAAAAAAGTGCTCATTTTAGGCCAAAAATGAATAATCATGTACTTTTAGCTCAAAAGTGACCAAGGTTGATACCAGAGACTCTATGCATGTGTACAAACATATTTTATAAAGGCCCATAGAATTTGGATCACCAAACTCAACAAAACCTTGGTAAAAACTGAAATCTGTACTAATTGTTGAGAACTTGAGTGTGAATTGGCAAAATCTTGTTCAAACTTAGTGAAACTTGACTTAGAGGCTTATATTGATGTGTTAAACAAGTATACATGCTTTGCTTACCAAAAAGATGCAAAAAATTACCAGAAGTAAATAATTAGGATTATTTACTTTTGTCAAATTTATTAACTTTTTTGACCAACCCAGCATACCACTAGTTTTAGCATGTTATATTAAGACCACAAATCAAATTTGGTAACATTTAAATCATTGAAATGAAAATTGTGGCCAAATTTGTAAAGTCAGTCTGTAGACACAACTGTTGACCATTTGAACAGGGATTATCCAAACTTGATGAAACTTGGCTAGGGAGCTTAAGTTGAGCCGTTTAACCATTTTGTGTCAACATTGTGGCAAAAAGTTGCACAAAAATACCAAGAGTAAATAATTGTTATTATTTACATTTGCTACAAGATTGGACATTTTTGCACATTTAAGTATACCACAAGGTCAATCATATCAAGTAGAACACACAAATCAGATTTGGTGGAATTTGGATCACAAAATGAGACTTAAGCCAGATTCACAAAAATTGAGTCTGCGGACATGAAACAATTGAGAACTTGGATAAATTTTGTTCAAAATCAGTGGAACTTGTCCAGGGACCATAACAAGTTGAATAATTGGCAACACAAGCCTAAAAATCATAAAAATTGAGAAGAGTAAATAATCACAATTATTTACTTCTGATACACAAAGACATAATTTTGGACTTTTGAGCTCGTATAGTGTTAGAACAACACAATACAAGACTATAGGTCAATTTTGGATTCAATCAGATCCAAATTAGTACATGTTTACTCAGATTCTAGGTTGAAAATTAGTCCTTTGGCTTATTGTAAAAGTAGAAGTTGGAAGTCTCAATTGTTGACTCACTTAGCTCAAATTGAAGTGATATACATAGACCATTCACAATAGTTAGCAAAAAATTGTACAATCTTTGTGATAGATTAGCTAACTTGATTAAAACTGATACAAGAATTAGGTTGCAAACAAGAAATTGAAAGATTGATAGGAGTTGCAATCAACTGAAGTGGAAGAAACTAATAACAAGTCAATCCAACGGTAAATACTCTATTGAGGGCTTCACAAGTCTATATGAACCTTAGATCCGATCATATACTAGCAAACCAATGCATATTTGGAGAGACCGCTAGTAGAGTATCCACCAGAGAGAGTGTGAATCAAGGTGATCACTTGGACACTATCTTTGAAGAAGTCTCAATCACTTTTTTAGAATCAACATCTGAAATGTCTTCCTATTCGATTCATTCAGGAACCGGAATGACAACAACATCTAACATGTCTTCCTATTCGACTCATTCAGGAACAGGAATGACAATGCAATATAAGCACATACTTACATTTTATAAGACGAATGACCATGGAGCTCAGGTTTACCTGGATCCTAATGAAGAGTATGATATTCCAATTGATGACCATGACATAGAGTTTGAAGAGGAAATAAGAGCAAATAACCAAGGAAAAATAGGTATGGTTAGAAACGAGACTCAATATTAAAACGTTGGAAACACTGATGTGATAGACAAATGGGGATTAGAGGTGAATACACTCATTTTGGACATGGTAGCAAAAGAAGGACCACCAATTTTAGAATTCAACAGATACGATCAAGTTGATTTGAAGCCTTTGAAACGGCTTAGCATGGATACTCCTAGGATCGGAGTCTATTGTTGGGAGGATAGCAATGTCAAAGATCTTCTATGGACTTCTCATGCCAAATCAGGACAATTAACACCCATGAAGAACATCTATATCTTCAAAATCAAATACAAGGGTTCAACAGATCTACCAATCTACCTATTTAGGGATTGTTATAACAATAAATTTGTATGATGAGTCCTAAGGAGGTAGAACAAACCAAATACCAAGGGTACTCCATAAGAGATTGGATATTGGGCCAAGGACCAGAAACTATACCAAGAGAGGAACTCTACGAGAGATCTTTTGGGAGCAATGTTAAAAAACCCAAACCTACCTCATCATAAGAAAGAAAACCACATGACACTAAAGCCAGTCCAGTGCTACATGAGTCACTATTTCCAACAGATTAGTTTGAAGAACTCGGGATATGACCAACTACCAGGAGACCAGAGTTGAGCCAAATAGACATGTCAGACCAGTTGATTTTCAAAAACGGATAAAAAAATATAGTGGATTTGGGGATCCATATGACCACTTAGCAAGCTTCAAGCAAGTGCTAAGAGCAGAACGCATATTTTAATTCCATACTCCATTTGAGGAAATTGGAATGACATTAGAAGGAAAAGCACTGACATGGTTCCAAAAAATTCCACCGAGGTCAATCATGGACTTAAATATATTAGCTCAAGGATTTGTAGCTGCATGTTCCAAAACAGGGATCAAACATAATGCGGTAGCTCAAAACTATAGCTTCAAACAGAAACAAGGTGAGTGTGTCAGGGATTGTGCAACTAGAATGAAGCAATACATTGCAAGATGCCCATAACTAGAAATACCTGCAGAAGAAAGATTAGTATCATTGTTTCTAGAGGGACTGCTAAACAAAGAACTTCATACTATATTGTATAAAAAGAAACATATGATCCTAGAAGAGTGTGTGTCAGATGCTATTAAACTTGGGAGACAATTGTAATAGTTTCAATGAAGAAGATGTACCTAAAAATAATCAAAGTGAAAAAACAACATCCACCAAACCAGCACAAGGGGGAACGGCTGCTGCAGCACCACTTACAGCCATAGAATACATGCTCAAGTGAATGAATTAAATGATGAAATAACATGCAAAAAGCACCACTGAGGGGACCAGACCAAGGGATACCTCAACATGGACAACCAATTAGGCCACAAAAATGGTGTACAATCGAGGATAAATGGACCAATGAGACTAATGAGTGATATTACCGACCAAAGTATGATGGGAATGTTCACTACGGCCTATGAGGCCACAAGGACAACCCGTGTACATATATCAACCTAATATGGCCCCAGCTCAAAGACCACCAATGGGTATGGAAAGACCTCAACCCGTGTTGGGTCAACAACCTCCATATCCTAGACATAATGTACTGCCTATAAAGTACATGCATTCAGAGGGAATCATAGATGAACAAGCACTAGTACTTGTTACACCATATATTGAGCTTATTCCATCTACAATAATGGTAGAAGGAGAGTGGTATAATTCACATCCACCACCAATGGAGGAACCTGTGACTTACGCTACACCAAATCTTGCACCCATGTACTATGTAGCTAATCAAGGTGTTAGACCTCCGATGATAAGACCATGATTAAGCCAAGAGCTAAAAATTTCCATAAGTGTGGTGCAAATGATCACTAGAAAAATAAATCCCCAGAGCCAGACAAGAACATTAAGCCAGTTGAAGCTTTTTGTATACAATGTTACAAAAAGGGAGGACACTTCCTTGAATATTGTTCAAAAAATCCTCGTTTATCCTTTAAACAAGGGTAAAACAATAGTGAACGTAGTCCAAGTGATACCTAGTAGCTCTTTGGAGAGTGGAACTATCATTCTAATCAAGGTAATCACTAGAGCCCAAGATAAGAAAAAGAAACATAACTCCTCTGTTGACTCAAAGAATACTAAAATTTCCTCTCAAAAGACCAAGAGAAGAAGAAGCTAGAGGTATGAGATAAGAAAACAGAAACAAAGGGCTGAAATCGAGGAGAAAGCCAAGAAACTGTTCCAAGAAAAAGTGAAAGAAATTGGAAGTGAAAACAAGGAAACCACGGTGAAATCTGGAGGATCAATTTTGGTAGACAAAATTTTGGAGCCGGTCGATGAAGCCTTGGAAGCTTCCCAAGAGGGAATTAAAGCAGGCCAAAACATGGAAAACAAATGGAAAAACTATCCTTCTCCGGATATGGAAGCAGCTAAGCCAAGCTACAGAGTATAGCAAAACCTGAGGAGCTTGTGGTAGGAGCTAGTAAAGAGAAATCCAAAGTGGTGGTAGAACCCCACCTTGAAACTAAACAGCTAGAACTCATATTTCTTGACAGTGAAGATGCCTTAGATGGAATTCCGCTCGTGAAGAAGACTAGCCAAGGATACTTATGAAAAAACTTTAGAGAGATCCATGATGGGAGCCTAACTTTGAAGTCAGCTCCTATAGAGAAAGTTTGGTTAGACAATCTACCTCCTGATATAGACATGAATGTACAATCCTTGTATGGGGATTGTGGCTCTGAAGCTTCAGGAATGTCTAAACCAATGACTCTAAAAACACTACCCTCTTACTTCGGAGATAACAAAGACGAATCCATAGTGTGTAAAACCACTCAGATAAAACGAGATGAACAGACCCTACAGGTAGACAACATCCATTCAATCATGTCTATACCCATTTAATGCACTCTGACTTTAGGAGAACTATTAAAAATCAGACCATATTTATGGAATGATCTACAGAAAACTCTAGAGAAGGTGGAGATAATAAGGCTAATTGCAAAAAATTTGGAAAAATTGAAACATGAATTGGATAACAAAGAGATTAGATCCGTCCCAACGAATAAATTCGGAGAATACTATGAAGGGACAGAAGGAAAAAAACCCTTCTAGTGAGATATAATGATATAAAAACCATGGCAATGCTGGATAGTGGGGCATGCATAGCCATATCCACAAGAGAAGTACAAGAATCATGGGGAAAATCAGTCATTAGACAAACTCGAATGAGATTGCAATTGGCTGATGAACACATTGAGAGACCCTTAGGATTATTCCTGTGGAATTAATTATCAACATACTTTTGCAATAGTGGACTTTGGAAAGAAACTCAATTAAAATCATCTTGGAAAGACCTTTCATGCGACAAGACAACTCATTCTTCAGGATTGGGGAAACAATTACTTGTACTTGAAGCAAGTGAGTTCAATAACAAGGGTTAATCTAAAAGACCACAGTTATAGAGATGTCATGAAAATTCCCATACAAGAATTTGACTCAATCTCTTCAGTTGAAATGAAGATTCCATTTTGGTTAAACAAAGATACACCTATTTGGATGTGTGGAGCCTTAGAAAACAGGAGCTTAAAATGAGAAGAATGTATCTTAGAAAGGGATTGCACATATGAAGCCTATATACCTGAACCCTTTTTAGAGTATTTGGTTGAGCCATTTGAATGGACTCAAATTTTGGCAACAATGGATGTATGTGTGAATACATCTATGCCTTCTCAATTTCACAATGAGGACCGCTATGATATAATTCCAATACAAATGATCTCGACCCTTCACATTGAAGACAAAATTCAAGAACCCAAGGACTTAATGAAGGCTCAACAAGTCTTTTCAGGCCTCTACTATGATGCAACAGACGAGTTAGAAGAACATTCAGCTACCTTTGATGATTTGGGGTCAAAAAAGAAAAAGGAAATGTGAGAGCTAAACTACTCATGAAAGGAGGGGAGGAAAAGTTTTTTGACTTTCCAAACCAAAAATTGAGAAGACAGTATTGGTTAAGAAGAAAAAGAGACACCAGAAACTTGAACTTGAGATTTAAACCCATGCCATCAAAGGCTCTAGTAGAAGAGAGTTTCTGATGCAAATAGATGCACATGATTGTGTCAAAGACAAAATTATGGGTAGATACCCTTCAAACAAAAAGGAAGAAATATCAAAAACACCACAAAAATCAAGAAAGGAAACTCAAGCAAAATCTAAATACCAGGACAAGGATTCAACATGACACGAGTTGAACGAAAAAAAAAATCAAGAGTTGAAGAAAGATGTAAAGAAGATGTATACCATAGAAATGGAAACCACCGAGGAGGAAGGTAAAGATGTAATGAGTCTTCCATTCCTTTACAAGAAATATACTGTTCAAGACCAAAAGACCATGGTCGAACAACCGGTCAGGGAACTAAGAAAATAGGCCATGATTTTAAATAATATCTTGAAAGTATATATGGATTATCTATGTGTACATCTGTTAATTCGAGTTGATCATTTTGAACACCTCAAAAAGATATTAAAAAAATGAAGAATTTATAGGATTTGCTTAAATCCTAAAAAGTGCACATTTATGGGCAGACAAGGAAAAATTATTGGACATATAGTGTTTAAACATGGCATAGCTATTGATATGTATAAAATTCATGCTATTGCTGATTTGCCTAGACCAACAATAGTCAAAGGGGTTCAAGCTTTCATGGGAAATTGTGGATAATACAGATGATTCATTTACATGTACACTATAATTGAAAAATCCATGTACATCTTGATTACACTCTTTGAATTGACTGATGAGTGTGAAGAATCCTTTATGAATCTTAAGCAAGCTCGCACTTCAGTACAAGAATGGAATAAGATATTCTACATACATGTAGATGCTTTCAATTTTGCCATTGGGTGTATACTAGCTCAAGCAGGAGATGGAAAATTTAATTTTCCTATTTCTTATGCTAGTAGATAATTGAATATGGCAAAGAAAGATTATACAACTACCAAAAGAGAAGGAGTAGGAAGGATCTATGCCGTAAAAAAGTATAGACATTACCTATTAGCCAACAAATTTGTGTTCTTTGTGGACCACCAAGCCTTATTGTACTTGGTCAACAAGGCATGCAACACATGAAGAATAGTGAGATGGTTCATCATTGTTTTGGAATTTGATTTCATTGTAGTTGTGAAAAAGGGCACCACTCACCAAAGAGAAAATCATTTATCAATGATTATTTCAGGAGAATCATCAAAGGGAGTAGACAATGATCTACCAGATGCATATCTATTCTCCATGGAAATGATACCCTGATGCTCGAAAAATATGGTATCATCGATGACCATAGCTCAAGTGGATTTTCAAATAACACTTCCTATTACAGCCGGATTAATTGAGCAATCGACTATGTATCAATTACTAGCTGGTAGGCTATACAAAAGAAATCGAGATGGAACATTTCTTTTATGTATTAATCCTAAGGATAAAATACAATACCTAAGTCAAGCACATATTACCATAGTGGGACTTCACTTTGCGGAAGATCAAACTATGCAGCAGATCTTGAGACTTGGAGTATTTTGGCCAACCATGAGGAGTGATGTTCATGCATTTATATAAAAAATGTCTTCAATGCAAAAAACAAGCACTCATACCTCATGTGACATTGTTCCAAATATCACTCATTCCTAAGTGAGGTAACTGTTTAGTTACTTACTTATCAAGATGAACATTTCCTAAGGATATGAGTAAATTCTACCAGAGAGCAATTAAAACTGAAGCAAGAGACTATACTCTTATTGAGAACCAATTGTATCAAAGAGGGAAGGATCAACATCTACGTCTTTGTGCAAATGAAGACGAACATATTCCCATTATAAAACACGCACATGCTGGATTGGCTGGAGGTCACTTTTCTAGTGAAACCACCGCAAGACCAATCTTAATGGTAGTCTAATGGTGGCCAACACTTTTTGCAAATGCCAAAGAATATGTTTGAATGTGTGATGCATGTCAATGAGCAAAAATACCAACCCGTGTAGATAGCATGCCTTTAAGACCAATGATGGGGGCTAGAGATTTTTCAAAATGGGGTATAGAATTTATTGATGGGCGAATACAACCATCTTCTTATAGAACTTAAGCTCAGTATATCATTGGAGCTATGGACTATTTGACCAAGTGGGCAGAGTCTAAAGCAACCCAAAAGCATGATGTGACAACCACAACCGCATTCTTGTATGAGAATGTGTACACAAGATATGGATTGCCAATAGAATTTGTCAGTGATAGGGGAATGCATTTCCTCAATGAGTTAATTGAGTATCTGCTTAATGAATTTATGGTCATCCATAAAATATTGGCTCCCTATCACCCACAAGCAAATAGACAAGTTGAGTACATCAATAAAATTGTTAGCTCGGTATTACCTAAAGTGATTAGTTCAAGACGAACCGATTGGGAAATGAATCTCCATGGCGCTCTATGGGATTATAGAGTCTCATTCAAGACAGCTTTAAATGCTACACCTTTTAGCCTTGTTTATGGTCTTGTTGCCATACTACCGATATAATGTCTATTATTGACACTAAGGGTAGCTAAGAATCTTGAGTGGACTGGACATGAATTGTCAGAGAGGCTCCAAGATTTAGAAAAGCTTGATGATAAAAGGCTAACTGCTATATCTCACATCTATGCACAAAATGTTACCATATACGTGTGGTAGTGATGTGTGTGAACACACTAGGACCGCCGGGGCATTTTTTCCCTCTTTAGGAGGTTTTTTCCCCCGTGCATTGTATATACGCCCATCACTCTAGGGCTATCTATCTTTCCATTGCACACTAAGTAACACACTCTCTATTGTGTGCCTTGAGCTTCCTTCGCCTTCTCCAAGCTGTGTGTGTTTCTCTGCAACCCTAATTCCAACGATTGGTATCAGAGCAGGTCACGTCCTCCCGGGCTTAGTCGCCAGTTGCTCCAGCACACGCCTGCTCACTTTCTCCGATTTCAGTGAGCTTTGGTGAGCGTTCGCAGGTCGGAAAATATTTTGGGCGAGCTCGAAGAGCACGGTCTGCTCAGAATTTTGATTTGGGCTCTTTTCGGCCTCCGTTTCCACTACGGGCAGTACTGCACAGGCTATTTCGTCATTTTGTGCAGATTCTATCAGTGCCGTTTTTTGCATAACAGGTGCCTTATAGTCTTCTACGGTTTGTGCTATATAGCACAAGTTGTTCCCGCTCCATTTCTCCTATTTTCGGGCAGTTTTCACATCAGGTGCAGCATTTACCATGGCTGACAACAACAACACAGATGTGTTCAAGATGTTTGCTGCTGAGGACAGGTTGGATGGGGACAACTACCCTATGTGGGCTTATATGATGCAACATGTTCTTGTGTCAAAAGGTGTCTGGAACATTGTGCAGGGCATTGATGTACGTCCTGGTTCTGAAGATGTAGGCGATATTGAGGATGTTGCAGGTCTTGCTGCAAGGATTGCAGCTGTTAGAGTTGTTTTGCCTACGGCAGAACAAGCTCGTTGGGATGTTAAGGATGCGCAGGCTCATGCATTGATTGCGTTGTCTGTGAAGCGCACCATTATTCCTCACATCCGTTCAGCAAAATCTGCAAAACAGGCTTGGGATATTCTAGCAGGTCTTTATGCAAGCCGCAATGAGGCTAAAATTGCTTTGCTGCGTAAAGAGCTAGAGTCGAAGATTATGCATGAGGAAGATGATATGGACACTTTCCTTGCTAGTGTCAAGGATATCAATGAGCAACTCATTTCTGCAGGTGAAGTCATTTCGGACAGTTCCCTTGTGCAGACTGTTCTTGATGCCTTACCAGATTCCTACCAAACTTTTGCTAGTACTTGGAGACTGATGACCCAAGGAAATCCTGAAGTTGTCAAGTTTGATGCATTATGCACATTGCTGTTGCAAGAGTCACTTTCTAGAAAAAACAGGACTAGGCAGCGTGCAGTTGAGCAGGCTTTTATTGCTTCTCAAAGAAAGGGTGGTAACAGTAATGCAGCCACTTCTTATGGTTCTGCTGCGAGTGGCAAAAATTTTGTTCCTAATGCTTCTGGTGGCAGCCCTTTGTCTGGCAATTCTGGTGATAAGGGCAAAAAGAAGATGCGTTGCCATTATTGTAAAGCCAATGATCACTTGATCAAGTCATGTCCTAAGTTGAAGGCCAAAGAGGCTAAGAAGAAAGAGGGTGGTTCCACTGCAAATGCTGGTTCCACTACAAATGCAGCCATTGTTGAGTCTTCTGTGAAAGGAGATTGTGATGCTGATGTTGATGCAGAATGGGCTTTTAGCGTAGAGTGCACTTACAATCCTGCTGTCCATGATGCATGCTTGTCAGTTGCTGCAGATTCACATGTGTGGTATTTCGACAGTGGTGCTACAAAGCACATTACCTCACATCGTGAATTGTTTACCTCTCTCGAGTCTGTCCCTCATGGGAATTCAGTCACTTGTGCCAACAACGCCTCTTATCCAGTTCAGGGAGTTGGAAAGATTGTGCTCACTGCTGCTAATGGCAGTTCCTTCACACTTGTTGATGCACTTTATGTACCTGGGATCAAGAAGAATCTCTTGTCTGTATCCGCACTTGCTAGACTTGGACTTGTAGTAAAATTTGTGGATGACAGATGTACAGTTCATGATCTCAGTTTTGGTGATGAAATTGTTGCATCTGGGCTTTTGTGCCGTGGGATGTATAAGCTCACTTTGTATGACAAGTGTGGACAAAATTTTGCAAATGCTGTTGCAGATTCAAGGGCTATTTCAGATGCAAAACTTTGGCATGCACGTTTTGGTCATCTGAATTTTGCCAGTTTGCTGCGTTTGCAGAAATCTGATATGGTTGCTTCTTTGCCGCCTCTTGAAGCACCTATCAAACATGTTTGTGAAGGCTGTATTCTGGGTAAAATGCAGCGTTCTAAGTTTCCAAAGGATGGTTCAGTTAGGGCCACATGCAGGTTGCAGCTTGTGCATAGTGATGTTTGTGGGCCCATGCAAACTCCGTCCTTGGGCAATTACCTGTACTTCGTGACTTTCATTGATGATTACTCCAGGCATGCATGGGTATTTCCGCTTAAAGCGAAGTCCGAAGTTTTTATGTGCTTCAAACAATTTTTGGCTATGGCTGAAAATGTCTCAAAATGTACTATGGGCACCCTCCGTTCCGATCGAGGGGGGGAGTATATGTCTCATGAATTTAATGCATTTCTGGCTAGTCGTGGGAACAAACACCAATGTACAGTGCCTTATACACCTCAGCAAAATGGTGTTGCTGAGAGGAAAAACAGGTCACTGACGGAAATGGCACGATGTATGGTCAAAACTCAAGCTTTGCCGCATTCTTTTTGGCTTGAGGCCATCATGTGTGCCACTTATGTACTTAACAGGTGTCCTACGAAAGCTTTGCAGTCTATTACTCCATATGAAGCATGGCATGATAGAAAGCCTTCTATTGAGCACATGCGTGTTTTTGGCTGTTTGGCATATGCTTTGGTGCCACAAGTGCAGCGCAGAAAATTGGATGATAAGGCTGTCAAATGTATTTTTGTTGGTTATAGTGCTGAAAGCAAAGGTTACAGGTTGTATCATCCGCAAACAAAACGTATTCTGGTTTCACGGGATGTAGTGTTTGTGGAAGATTCTGTTCAGCCCTTGCTGTCATGTACTAGAGACAGTAATGTAAGCTCACAGGACATTTATGACACTTTGTTGCCTCTTTTCAGTGGTGGAAATATGAATATAAGTTCCAATGAGGCAAATGTACAGCCTATGGGGGTTTCTGAAAATGTTTTAGAACAGCCTATTACTGATGCAGATGTACATGATGTACTTGATGAGGAAAGGGCTGAAAATGAGCAGGCTAGAGGTATGCCAAAATGGCTGGTGCACACTTTGCATGACAGTAAATTGGATGCACCTTTATCTAGTCGTACTCGTTCATGCTCTCGCCATGCATCTTATGCATCAGATTGTTATGCTTTGGCTGTGTCTAGTTTACATGATGTTGAGGAGCCTCTGTCTTTTGATGAAGCACAGAATTCAGAAAATTGGATTGCTGCCATGAAATCAGAATATGATGCACTTATAGAGAATGACACATGGACTTTATATGATTTGCCTCCTGGCAAAAAGGCCATTGGTACGAAGTGGGTTTACAAGTTGAAACGCAAGCCGGATGGTGAGATCGATCGCCATAAGGCTCGACTTGTTGCAAAGGGTTATGCACAACAAAAAGGCATAGATTATGAAGAGACTTTTGCTCCCACTTGTCGTATGACTACTGTGCGTTTTCTATGTGCATTGGCAGCTCATTTTGGTTGGGATGTACATCAATCAGACATTGTTACTGCTTTCTTGAATGGTGACATATTTGAGGAAGTTTATGTAACGCAGCCTCGCGGTTTTGTCATAAAAGGACAAGAGGACAAAGTGTGCAAATGTAAGAAGGCTTTGTATGGGTTGAAGCAATCTCCTTGTGCTTGGTTTGAGAAAGCTGACACTCATTTGGTTAAACGAGGCTTTCGTAACAGTTGCACATTGTATGTAAAGCGTGAGGATGATGTATTTCTCATTGTGGTTCTTTATGTTGATGATTTGCTGATCACTGGACCAAATGAGAGAAATATTGCTGAATTTAAGGCTGATTTGAATGCTACTTTCAAGATGAAAGATTTGGGGTTGTTGCATCATTACTTGGGTATACAGTTTAAGCAGTGTGATGGTGGTATTGCCTTGTGTCAGAGAAGTTACATAGAGACATTGCTATGTAAGTTTGGACTTGAGGATTGCAAACCTATTGCCACTCCCATGGAAACAGGTTTGAAGTTGAGTCTACATGATGCTGGCGATCCTGCTGATGTCACTCTTTACCAAACTGCTGTTGGCTGCCTCATTTATGTATGCAACATGAGGCCCGATATTCAGTTTGCAGTCTCGTAGGTCAGCAGATTTATGCATAGCCCAGGGTCTAAGCATTGGCAGGCTGTCAAGAGGATTTTCCGCTACCTTAGTGGCACTTTACATCTTGGCTTGTTTTATCCCAAGGGGGGATCATTGCCTCCAGACTTACATGCTTTTTCGGACTCAGATTGGGCTGGTTGTTTTGACACGCGAGTGTCCACAAGTGGTTTTTGTTTCATGCTTGGCAGTTCATGTATATCATGGTTGAGCAAGAAGCAACCTACTGTGGCCACTTCGAGTTGTGAGGCTGAGTATAGGGCAGTCTTCACAGCTACGGTTGAGTGTGTATGGCTCAGACGCCTTATGGATGACTTGGGTGTTGGACAGGACACTGCCAACACTATCTACACTGACAGTCAGAGCGCATTGGCAGTTGCGAGGAACCCAGTTTTTCATGCTCGCACAAAGCACATTGAGGTGCATTACCACTATGTCAGGGAGAGGCTCTCAGCAGGAGAGATCAGCTTGGCTTATGTGCCAACACAGGACAACCTTGCAGATCTTTTCACAAAGGCATTGTCTCGTGAGAAGCTTGAAGCTTTCCGCAAAGCTTTGGGCTTACTCCCCTTTGTGGACTGATCCTGTCCTCAGGGCATGGCACTTCCCTTTACTCATGTGCCAGCTCTCGTTCACCGCATCACTCCAGGGGGGATTTGTTACCATATACGTGTGGTAGTGATGTGTGTGAACACACTAGGACCACCGGGGCATTTTTTCCCTCTTTAGGAGGTTTTTTCCCCCGTGCATTGTATATACGCCCATCACTCTAGGGCTATCTATCTTTCCATTGCACACTAAGTAACACACTCTCTATTGTGTGCCTTGAGCTTCCTTCGTCTTCTCCAAGCTGTGTGTGTTTCTCTGCAACCCTAATTCCAACACAAAAGTAGAAACAAAAACAATTTTTTGATTCCCATCTACTCACAAAAATCTTCAAAAAAGGGGACTTAGTTTTAGTCTACTCCCTTAAACAACACATTCCTAAGTTTAAGAGAAAGGGAAACGGACCATTTATCATTGAAGATGTATCCCTAAGTGGAGCAATTATGTTGTCCACTCTAGATGGTGAACCAATGGCTAATTGGATTAGTGGATGCCGTTTAAAGAAGTACAATTTTCCACTAACCAATGAATTGCTAGAAAAGATGCATGCAGCAAAGCAAACCAAAATAAAAGAACAGCAGTTCATTGATGAAGCCCAAGAGGAAGCTTAACTTTGAGTACTCAAAAGGAAATATTCTCTAAAAAATCAACAAATTCCTATTCCCATTAACACTCTGGAAGTACATGAACGACTATGGAAATTATAGAAGGATGTAGTGTCAACATATGATAAATGGTTAGATGGAATGGACATTTGCATCAAAGTACAATTAAACAATCATAGCACAAATGCATTGATCAGTATAGGAGCTCGAGTAAATACAGTCAATCATTCCACATACAAGAAAGCGAGAATTAGTCTTTGACATCAGTAATATCATCTATCAAAGGATGCAGCAAGAACCCAACATCGGAATTAGGAGTAGTCAACTTAAATGTGATAGTACATGGATTTTCATGCCCTCATCAGTTTGTACGAGATGAACACATGAATGAAACAATGATTCTTGGAATCTCATGGATGCGAAAGTACAAGGCAGTACCAAATTGGGATACCAATCAACTAAAGCTATCACCTAAAGGCGGACAACTCATTGTTCCAATTGCACCAAGCAAAGAAGAATGGAAAAGAGATTACCAGTAAAACAAAACCATGAAGCAATTAGTCTTCTTCATCCTCTAGACAAGCAGATGCTACAAGTAGCATGCAAGGAGTCAAGCATATCTGGGTACCAAAAGCACAACTGACGGACAAGCTGTCTCAAATTTGGGTACCCAAGACATCATTTATCGTACCGAGGAAGGTTCCAAATTTAAAGACACAAAGAAGAGCATCTTAGAGCAAGGAACCTAAAACAAGATGGACTTGGAGGAAAAAGGAGCACTTATCTTCTCCACAAACTGTAAAGCTGATGAAGTAGTGGAGAGCTCAGTTGCATTATTCGTTATTCAGGAGACGTATAATACGCGAATAATGGGTGTATTATTTGTTTATTTAAATTATACAGCCATATTATACGGTGCCACATCAGCATACACGGCCCAACGTATAACTTCTTGGTTTTTCGATCGAAAAACTTTTTGAACGAAACTGTTTTCGAATGAAATTATTTTCGATCTAAAATAATAACGATCGAATATGTTAGTATATATAGCAACAAGCGATAGTCAATTCTCACACCATCATTCACAGTCAGTGTTTTCCATGTGAGTATTCTCACCAAACAATCAAAAGAGTAATTTGTAAAAAAATAAAACAATTTGAATTAGATAAAAATTAAAATTCAATGGATTTTAAGTTTTGTGATTCAAATTTATAAATTTGTTTTGAATAAATTAGTAAATAGTTGAAAGTTTGTATTTTGTGAAGAGTTTAATCTCTCACCTGATACAAAATGTAATTATAAGAATCACTTGTCAATGTGTTCAATTAATCACTTGTCAATGTGTTCACTTGTAATTATAAGAATCACTTGTCAATGTGTTCAAATAATTGACACTTGAAAATGACTAATTAAAAAAATTTGGATATTATTGTTGTGTGTAGAGTGTACTCTCACATGAGATAATTAGTTTAAAAATATAATTACATAAAAATTAATTTTATGTAATTTAAAGTTTGATTTTGATGTGTAGAGATTTTCTCTCACTTCAAAATGAATATAATGAAACAAAATTATATTTTTACGTTTTGTGTAGAGCTATTCACATTGCTATGCTCTCACTAGAGTAAAAATTTAGGAAAAACATGTCCAAAAATATTGATATTCTCTTATCTTTATTTGGACTGTAAAATCTATCGTACTGTGTGAGAGCATACACATGCTCGCATTGTAGATAGATAATTGCTTAAAAATCTATGGTAAAGTGTAAGAACTTTTTGTTTGCACTTTACATAGATACGATAATTATCAAGTATTGTAAGTGATTATCGTTTTGACATTTAAAAATGTCACTTATAGATCTTGTAGGTATAACAATTTATAATGATAATCATTTTAATACTTGATTTAATTGTAATTATTGATTATCGTAATGTGTTAAAGCTACAAGCTTGCACTTTAGATAAATCGATGCAATTTATATGTAATCCAATGGTATTATTTTTTATTATTGTATTTTTGTTCAATCATTGTTTTTAATTATTTTAATTTTGCTCAATCATTGTTAGTTAAATTAATTTAATGTTTAAATTGATTTTGATTATGAAAATGATCATTGTTTTTGTTTTTACTAGCAAATTACTTTTGTGCATCATGGTGAAAGGAGAAGAGTGGAGTTATGTGAATGAGTTTAAAGCTGGGAGAAATACATCTCGACTTAAATGTAAATCTTATGGCCACGAATTCAGTGGTAATGCAACTAGAATTAAAGAGCATTTATTAAAGTCCCTGGAAATGTTGAAAAGTGCGGTGCACCACCAAAAGATATTCATGAAAAATTTGCCATGTATTCTCACAAAGTAAAGTTGATTCTTGCAGCTAAACATAAAGGTGATGTTTCTAAAGATATTCATGCGAATATTGAACCATCTGTAAACACCTATTTAGGAAAATAGGGAAAAATTCACACATTTGGGACGATTCTTTGTGTCTCATGGACTTGAGTCAAGGTTGTATTGTACTAGGTTGTTGAACATATGAAAACTGAGATACAATGTTTAGTGGATGCTTATGAGTCTGCAAGATCCAATATGGTCCGTTTTCAACAACCATACTATACACTAGAGTGTTTTTGCACATGTTAGTTTACAAATACACACACACACACACACACACACACACACACTCACGCGCACGTGCTCATGCACCCAAAATTTTCTTCCCACACATGCTTCATTTGATAAAACAATTAAAATGTAAGTTGCAAGAAAAACTTGGGTGACTAATGTGAAAAAAAACACCATTCATATTGAATAAGATTTCTTGCAGATTACAAAGGTGGGATGCCATTATCAGTGTTGATAATGACCATAGCTATGGGTGGACTAATTGGACCCATTGCTAGAAGATTACAAAGTTGAAAGGTGAATGCTAAGCGATCATTCCTCTTCATTTGCATTGACATTTGATGGTACCTCATGTTCATCAAGTTTCAATTGACTCTCTATGGCCTTGAGGATTATTGCCTTTGGAATCTTGATTTTCTGAGGAATTCGTCCACCCTTGGGCTTCCATGCCCAAATGATGCAGCTAGTGTCTTCCCAACGTTGAGGATCATTGATGTTCTCTCTCCAATACTTGTTCCAACAATCCTTTTAAACCTCCACTTCACTTGCGTTCTTCTTCTTTGAAATTGGTGCCCAGTATTGTATCTTCACTTGAAGATAGGTTTCCGAGTCATTGTTCTGATCAATATCTATTGCTGCCACTCCTAACCAAATTGGGTAATTTTCATCACAAGGTTGCACAAGTACAAAGTCTCCCTTTGCCACATCAAGAGTTGGGTTGAACTCCTCAGCAAGTTTGTTGCACATTGGACCACAATAGTGGCCCTCTATTATGTCAAGTGCTTCATCTAGACCATCTTCCAATGGAACTTCAAGAGGATGATCTTGTTCACGCATACTCCTTGGCCAAAAGTCATCAAATAAAGTGTTTTCACTTTGTCTAGGGTTTTGCATAGCTTGCATGAGATTCTCCCAGTACATAAGAACTGGGTTGATCCACCTAGCATACTCACTTTCATCTCCTTTCTCTTGCAAGTGATCTTTCCACCAACTAACATACTTCTTTATTCCTTCCATAACTTTCTCACTATCTTTAACATACTCAAAGGGTGGTAATACTTTTGGAACACCTTCAGGAAGCTTGGCTCCTCCTTGGTCATTTCTCTTCCATAACTCTATACCATTTTCGGGTAACCAATCCACATTTTTAGGGTGCACTTTGTACTGCATCAAAGGTATTCCATCACTCATATAGAACCTAAATTGCAATGTCTTTGAATGACCCACTAAGCTATCTGCTCCATCATGTAAGAACCCCTTTACAAATCCTTTAAAGTCTGCCACCTTTTGTAGGAGAAAAGGTGCTGGATGCATGCTAACACACTCAGTGAAGATCTTCATCAAATGTGGAAATGTAAAAATGGCTTGTTTTCTAAGCTTCTCAGAGAAGCGACTGAGCAATGCATCAATGTCTTCATGAGTGTGACCAACCATAAGAAATCCAAGTTGTACATTGTCAAAGACTCCTCGTGCA